>NW_020955221.1:409346-452062 GCF_003031625.1 Empidonax traillii
ACAGTGCAGTGTCTTTTCCCCTAGACAATATAGAAGCAGGGCACATGAACACGCTGTTGGTGATAATGCAGGTTTAAATTAATATCAAGGAATAACTATTGAGTTGTCCTCAGTCTGTCAAAAAAAAATATGTACCGCTGGCACTCACTGTAACTTTTCACAGCTAAATAACTTACCACTGCTGAAAATCAGAATGCTCTTTGGAGCAATCTTGATGAGATCAGGTTGTAGCAGTAATTCCTAAACTGTGGATCCATGGATCTGAGATCAAGAGAAGTTACTTATGACTTCCAGAGAACTGATTTAAAATGCTAAATTTCCCCCCATAATGCATTAAATTAAACCACTGCTGCTAGCCACAGAGGATACAAATGTCGTCAGGAGTGCTGGCATCCTGCCCTCCATGTGTAAACTGTCTAGGGCTCATAGTGTACTAATCTGGCAGGTTTAGTAGAAAGACATCAAAACATTGGTTCTAGGTCTGCCCTGCCACACTGCCAGACATTTTTCTTCTGTGTACAGGTGAAAGAGTACATTATATGCTTGCAGCAAATATACTCCTGTTCAAGATCCACTGTATTAACTTCAAATGGACCACAAACTTGAGTTTATACTAATATAATCAGCAAGTATACCTATCTGTTGTTTTAAAGATAGCATCCACTGCAGGGCTGACAGTTTTCACCAGAGGAAGAAGTTAGACTGCTGTTTGGGTGTTTAGCCATTCACCAAGGAACAGATACAATTTAAATAATTTCGTATTATAACTGTTTTTAAGAAAAATTAGAATTTTCCTCAAAAAAAGGTAATTTTGTGTTTATTCCCCCAATATTATTATCTGCCACGTGTAATAGTTTTTTTTTTTAATTTCAAATTTACATTTTTAATTTCGTTTTGCTAAAATTTACTTTTTTTTTAATTCCTTAATTTCTTCTCCACTAAGGAACAAGTTTACCACATTCTTGTTTTTATCTCACCAAAAACTCTCTATTTCTGAAAACCAAAACTGGGTGTTTGACTCTTCTAACTGACAAGTTGCAGTTAAAAAAGGTGTAGAATATGTTTCAGGAAGAGACAATCCATTCTTAATCCTTAGTCAATCCATATCATTCCAGAAAACTGCCATTAAGATAGTCACAAAGTCAACTCTCCCCCTGCTGCCTCAAATAAAGCCATATAATGTGTTATGTAGGTAAGAAAAAACAAAATCAGAGCAAGCCTCTAAAAACTTATTTTCTCCTTTCCTAATTAAAATGCTGTAGATAAGTGTTTGAAATAGTTTGAAAAAATATGACACATATTATACTCAATTTGTTTAATTACTTAATTTTTTAAATAAAAATTTACTAATTTTGGTTTAAAACCTGTTGTCAAAAATGTACTTTATTACTGAGATGTTTGTCTGAGCCCATATAATAATTACTATGGCCTGTTTAAGTCCAATACTAAGTGAACAGTGCTTCAAAAATCTAGAATTCTAGGATAATCTGTCCACAGGTAGTATACACTTATTTTTTCCACTTTTCTATACTCTTCCTACTTGTCTTATTTTTATGGTAAACAGGTATAAATATTTCCAGTATCTTTTCACATGGGCAGTTTTCTTTCAGCTGATCTTTTTGTTCTCTTTAGCTGTCCCTGAAGTTCTTCTCTTTGACAGACCATTCCTGAGATAGGGTGACCTACATTAGTTACTGCACTCCACAAATTTGCACCTTGCCGTGATGTTTTCTACATCATTCTCTACCCTCTTCTTCCTGTAGCAGAAAAGCTTACTACCACTCACCCCAACAAAACAGTGACAGAGCACTACTTTGTCATTAAAAACATGAGTAAGACAGAAAATTTATCAAAATCACAGTCTACATGTCAGATATGATCGCACTAACTGAGCTGTGAGCGGTAGAATTTTTTAGCTGGCAGCATGTGCAGGACAGAAAAACAAAGCTGGGTAGTAAAATGTCATCTACAAATATATCTATTGAACTGAAGTGCTAACTGTGTGGACATGCTGAACCTAAGCCAAAGCTGTGGCACGTGAGCCTGTGCCTTCTCTATTTGCTGTGAGATTTTCATGATGAGATATCTGACAGTAACCCAGTCAAGGAAATAGGAATTCAATTAGATTCTCTTCTAAAAAAGAAAGGGGAAAGGAAAAAAAAAAAAAAAAAAAGAAAAACCTTCAACCTGCAAAGTATGAAATCACATTATACCTCAGGCTTTCCAAAGAGAAAGCTACCAAGATTATTGTCACTGACAGAGCCTGAATGAGGAGGAGAATTTTTGGCAAAAAAATAGATGTTGCCTTCTATTTCTACTACTCACAGCAGAGGTGTCAGTTTTTCAAAATAAATTTAAAAACAAAAATCCATTGGAAAATAAAAACATTGATCCAGGAGTCTGTAAAGGTAGAAGTAAACAATACAACTATCAATAAAAGATTCTGACCTCAAAGGGGTATTTAACCTGGCGGTAAATGATATTGTTTTTCCTTTGTGCAAGGACAATATTTGAATGTTTATCTTTTCTAGGAAGGGTCTAAGCTCTGTTTCATGTTTGCACAGCACTTTGTGTGACAACCACGATTTCAAAGCCACAGAAGGAACAGTGTAACATGTGTAGAGCAACTCCGGCATCTTACGGTGATCTCTTTTTGTGCTGCAATCTCACTAAACCATTTCTTAACAGACACTGTTCTCTTTCTAGTGCAGCTGTCAGTATTTGGCACTTCCAGGATGCTGGGATTTCTAAAGCTCCGTTCCCTTCAGATATCTGCTCTTCATCATGATGAACTGCACTGAAAACCCTAAAGCATGAGCCTGATCCATAATCAGCCAAGCCCAGATCAGTCATGCCACGAACAACACAGTTGTTCAGGAGCAGCCAGGACCATTCCCGCAGACAGGTCTTTCACCATGTCAGGCCATGGAGGGAAGAGAGAAGTGAGTAATGTGGTAATAAAAGTATTTGCCTAACTGGGGAAGGAGCGGACAGCAGTTCTGTGTTGAACAGAATGTACAGTGCAAACCAGATGTGACTGAACTTGAAAGAAGGCAATGGTAGAAGCATCCTCGGGCCCCTGGAGAGCTCCATTTATTGCCCCTCAGGGTTTTCAGTAGGAAGCAGCTTGTTCTGCTCACTATGAGGCATTGAGGCATGAGCAGTGAACATCAGACCAGTATTTCAATCTCTTTGAGGGAGCAGGGCAAAGCCTCTGAAGTTGGAGGCTTGACAGCATTTTCTGAGTCAGCATGCCCAGCTGATGACATTTTCCTGGCTGCTGGTCCAGCTCTAAAGCAGTGTTGAATTTATCCAAAATGTAAATTGCCAAGCTTCAGGTATCTTGCAGAGTCACAGGGACAGCCTCAAGCTTGCCTGCAGTATCTGGCCTCTGAGAGAGTGAGAGAAAGATGAGGGTATGAAAAAGGAAGGGATTAACCCATAGTTATGTTTCATGGGCTTCTCCGAGCTCCAATGGATCAAGACTGTGACCATCACCTGGACCAACAGACATCTGAATTGCAACGATGAAGTCTCATTGCTGGATTCACAGGGGGTGACATCTTTTTAATCCCATTTTTCAATCCCATCTTTTCTTTCTCTTTCTTTCTTTTCCTTATATATTTTCTTAGTGATATTTATATGCTTTTATACGGTTATATTACTATAGATAATAATAAAATTACTTCATATCTGCTTTCCATTGCAACCAAATTATAAAATAAACCCATCATTCAGTGTTGTTTCACTCTAATCTGCCCCAAAGGATCTGTTAATAAGAACCTGGGTTACCCTCACCTTCTGGGGAAGGTTGTAACAAAGGGGTAATCTGGGAATGGCCCTATTATAAAAAGAAATAAATATTAGCTCAGTTCTTCACTCAAATATCTTGTCTGTCACTGGCATACATTTATTGAAAGGTTAAATTGGAGGTGGGAAGGGGGAGACAGTAATCTCAGACTGAGAAAAGCTGCCAAAACTGAATTACTGAAGCAAATGCCAGGCCAGGCAGTGGGCAAGTTCACTTATCCTTACTAACCACCTGCAGGCTATATTATCAAAGCCCCTGAAGTTTATTATTGCAGTTTATTATCCCTTCATTATGATATGGAAAAAAAGCATTGATGTAAAACAATTTTGACACCAAGTTTTTCCCTGATATTTGTCACTGCAATCCACTGATGTTTGCAGAGGATATGGGACAAATTTTTTTCTCTGTCAGATGTTACAGACTTTATCTCTGACCAGATGCTCTTGCCTATACCTAACTTCTTATTGTTACCTTTGGGAAAAAAATTGTCTTTTGCATGAGAAATGGACAATGTAAAAGAAAGAGGCATCTCATCAGGTAAATATTAAATAATCACGTCCTCCTGGGGAAAGCACCACCATAGACTTCAGTGGAATTGCATCAAACAGCTCACTTGTATGCTGGCCTCAGCAGATAAGAAAAGGTCTCACTGGCCAATGACATGTAGATCACACTACCAAAGCAAGTTACTCATATTAGTATCCTCCAAATTTTGGAACACAACTCAAGGTAACAGCTCTTGACTATTGCCTTTCCCAAGACAAAATGGTATGTTTTGAATCACATCCTATGGCACTGGGTGGGCATTTCCAATAGTTAAGAGATTTTCTGAAAAATTAGGTCTTGAAGATTTTCTCAGATTGCAATACTCAAGTGCAACAAAGCACATGAATCTGTGTGTTCTGTTTGTCCTTATTTTAAACAGAATTTTTCTGCATTTTAACTAAGGGGTCAGACATCCCTGGTTTTGTGGGATTATTTATTTTTTAATCAGATGGGTTGTTATCATCTCTAGCACTGATTTAGTACTGTTATAGCTGTAAAAATCTGAGAATATTATTAGCACAACAAGTGCTGTAAGGAAAAATTGTATCCGTTATGTAGACTGACATATTTAAAAAAAAAATCCAGACCAGCTGCAAATCTGTCTTCCAAAAGGGCTCATCTGTTATTTCTTACTACATCAGCCACTCTATTGAAAGACGAAAGATCTCCTCCAAACTTTGCCTACTGTCACTTGAAATTTAAACACTGGGAGTCTAAATTTCTTTCTTCTGACAAACAGAAGAAAGAGTCAGAGAGAAAGGTATAAAGGCAAAAATACCCAGATGGATAAATATTGATTTTCTTGAATTAGGGCATAATAATCTTCTTTTTTCTCCTATTCTTAGGGTTATTTAGGATCCAGTCCTTAGCTGTATTTTCCCTGCAAAATATAGCTTGCCTCATTACTAGCATGAGGGACAAGGCACTAGAGAACACCTAGAACAGCTGGTCCAAACTCTGAGCTCCCAGTAAAAAAAGAAACAGTGAAGCAGTGGAGGCCAGAAGCAGCTCAACACTGGTGTATTTTTTTTTTTTTTTAATGTTACTCTTCATTGTTTATGGTTTAGTACATTTTATATCAGGGCTGTATACAGATAAAACAAAATAATGAGTGCAAAGCATTGTTGCCAAGGAGTCTGACTAATTCAAGAAGTCATTTGTACCATAGACTCTCTCCCTTGTTAGGATTTTCTCCAGACAAAAGGACGCTGTTAGCACCTGCATTCTAATAATAAGGACAGAGACATATAAAGATTTTCTCTGAGTAGGTAAAAGCAACAATAACAGAAGACAAAGGAAAGAACCTTGCTTGACTCCAATGAGATGGGATAATACCTCCAGGATCTACAGCATAGAGGAAGCTATCTTCACAAGGAGGTTTTGATTGCAATGATAGTCATTGGCTTAGCCTGAAGGTTCCTACCCTTTGGATACAGAAAGTATTTACTGAAGTTGGAAAATTCTAACTAGTTTTCTTTCTCTTTGTCATGCCTTTTTTTTTTTTTTTTTTTTTTTTTTTTTTTTTTTTTTTTTTTTTTTTTTTTTTTTTTTTTTTTTTTTTTTTTTTTTTTGGTAACAAAAAATCAGGCACGGTTATTAAAGCAAGCAAATAAACAAACAAAGATCTTCAGGACTTCACCAGATGGTACCTATTTACAAGATTCATTGTGAATTTTTTTGAGGATAATAGAAATTTTTGTGGTATAAACAACACGGTTCAAGGTAATCTCTGCCTTTAAAAGGACATAGCTCCATCAGCCTTGGTTGCCACTAGACCATGATTGCATTCTTGATCAGATCTTGTTTAGCAAAAATGGAGTTGTACTTCAAGTTTTACTGGTGTGGTTCTATCAAGAGAGATCTAAATAAATTTTTTCTAATATATATGTATATATATTACCCACAAAGGCCTCTTCTTGTTAATTATCTCAGCCAGGCACTACTTAAAGCTGACTTTCACAGGGATGTGTGTATTTGCAAGTCAGGTTCATCAAACATTCGCTGTTCAATACTGTGACAACTGGTAGACAGTGTACATATCCTTCCCATGTTTAGTTTTCTGGTCGAGCCTGTCAAGTACTGGTTGTCTGTATCTGAATTTGTCACTCTCTCAGCAAGATTATACCTTTTCTTACAATCAAATCAAACAATAAAGAAAAACCATACAAATTCTGATGCCAATTTTTAACATCAACTAGCAATGCAAAAGCATAGGGTTTTAATCAAAACAACCACTAATATAGAGAAGCAATTTTCATTTTTGCCCATTCATTTTAACAGATTTTAAAATCATAAAATCATGCTTCTTAAAACAGTTGCTGATCCCTTCGCTAGTGATAAAGCAATCACTCACCACCACAGGTATTATCTGCTCAGGGATAGGAGCACTTCCAGGGCAAGATAAAATACCTCTGGCTTGTCAAGTGTACCCATACAGTGGAACCAGTCAGCAAGTACCCAGCATCAACCATTCAGTATAGACAGGGTGACAGATTTGGAGACTGCCTGCAATTCAGTCCCCAGGCCTAAGTACACATACACTTGCTAAATGTGGGAAGTCTTCACTGAGTTAAACACCAGAGTATTAGTGATTCAGGAGCATCAAAACCTGGAGCAGGCTGCTACATGCTGTAAATAGCTAGAAAACTTCTCATATAGAGAGAGCAAGAGAAACATGACATGTTTGGGACAATCTACTCTGTCTTGACAGAGACCACAGCTGTCCAATGCAACTCAAATGTGATGAGGAGGATGATACCAACACAAGTAAACTTGATAAATGAGATGTACCTTTCAAAGTGCAATGGAAATTCACAATTTGATCCATGGTTTAATTCTACATGTTGTGTAGAGAAAGCAGTTATAACAGCGACCTAAATTACTGGAAAAAACCCCACCACCTGTAATAAAATCAAAATATCAAATTTAAAAGACTGAAGTGCCTAAAGCTCATGAAAGAAAATTTAACAAATTCTGAAAATCCATTGACATCACAAAGAAGCACGTACCTAGGCCGCCAATATGTTTTTGCATATTACACGTGACGCATTTTTGCTTTCTCAAGACAGCTCTGTGATATTTCAGTACAGGACTTCTCTCTGTGCCTCTATTATCATTCATCCCACAACCACAAACTAACAAAACCAGAACCAAAGACAGGATAAGCAGAACACATAATTTGTGTCAAACAATTTCAAATTGTATTTCTCTTGAGGACAACAGTGCAAAAGGATTATTCAGTGCACCTCTAAATCCAAGCTTAAGGAAAAAAGCAGACAGTTACATATTTTAATCCATATGAAAAGAAGGAATAGAAATTATACAGTAGTACTAGGAGATCAACTATCCATTTTAGGAAAAAATGTGGAAAAAACCCACATTTTTTTCCTACTCATGTCCTTTGAAAAAGATAAGAAACACACAGTCCTGTTATTAAATAAATAAATAAAAGTAGATAGATACATAGATACATAAGTAGATTGATACACAGAAACATAGATGTGTATGTGTATATAGATATATATATTTAATTGGTGTAAAGTCTGGTTGCAGAGAAACCCTTCACTTTAGTATCCTAGTTCAGTTGAGTATTTAAAGCACAGAACTGAAGAATTTCTTGTAAGATTGAAACCAGACACAGACTTAAGTACCTTGTTAAATCAAGACATCTGTTCCCCTCAACGAAAGACTACAAAGAGAACTTTACCCTTTATTTTGTGAAATGACCCGGACACCAGAGGAAAACCCATTGTTTCTACAAGTGCCATAATTTCACTCTGTTTTCAGACACTTTGACAATTTCCTTGAAAAGTCATTCAGTTTTTATTCTTGATCTTGAACAGCTACAGGTCACATTCTGCTTTCAATTACTTCATTGCCATTGTCTTCTTGAACTACTTGAACAATTATTCTCCTAAGTGTTACTCTAAAACTTCAGGATACACTAGTAAGAAAAGTAAGAAAATAAAGGCACACTAAACTTTGAAATCTACACAAAGTACCAGTATCATCAGACCTTTGTTCAGAATTATGTTTCAAAACATAAATGTAATGCTCCCACTGAATGCCTGCAAAATCCCAATTACTGCCTCAGGTTTGAATTCCAGCTCTGTTGCAGCTGTTGTTGAAAGGATCTCTGTTGCTTCCTGAGAGGCAAGGATGGCTTTTGAGACACCGACTTATGTGCCATAAAACCACTCTCCCATGTACCCTGCTTTATGCATGGAAACAAATGTATTCATGTTTGATCTCAAGAGCAAGTCTGGTCTCTGCAGAGAAAGAAGTGGAATTCACTTCCTGTGAGGGAGACTTAAAAGCAGAATAGGTGGGTTTCACAAGGTCTGAACCACATTTTATTTTTGAGCATTCCCTGCTCCAGCTAGACTTGGATTATGATAAGAACTGACTGTGCCACCAAAGCATTTTCATGACCTACAAATTACCCCTGTTTTAAGAGCTGGTATATTCTACACTGCAAGATATTCTGAGGGGAAATGTGCCTACAAGAGACATCCAGGCATTTTTATAAACTCTTTGGGCTTCTGGTGTCTTGTGGTATCATATGTGAACAATCAAATCAGTTCTGATTTGAACGCTGTCACTTGGATTAGGGTTTATCTATCGCATGGTAGCACTGAGTTAGCAGGCCGTGGAGATGAATAGAAGTACTGATTGCTGAACTGACAGCCTTGAAGATGAGTAGCATTATTTTATCACATCCTTCTTTGCAGCATGTGCCAGTGGGTTTTAGCTGTCACATTTTTTAAAATTATCAAGCCTCAAAATAAGTAGCAGAGCTGGTTCCTTAGTGCGTTAAGAGTCCCCTTCTCTCCTTCTGATCCTACCAAACCTGCTGGCTTTTATTTTGTGAAACTGTGTACTTGGAGGTTAATTTGAATAATCAAAATCCTTCCCTGGGCAAACCACAACATAAGTGGCTACAGATTTTGTGGGTGTTTAGTGTCCTGCTTTGCAGTGCACCTCCTGTCACCAGTATGTTACAAAACAGAGAAATTACAGAAGAAACATTTAAACTCATTTCTGGAGGTAAAAGTTCTATTTGTTTTTAAACCATCTTCCTCATCACACTTATTAAGTTCTATTAACTAGACACATTTGGATGGCAATGTGGTTTCTCACATTCTTCCAAGGAGCTTGCTGCACAAGCCTAGGTCATGTGCAGTTGTCATTTCTCACTCAGGTGCTTTTCCTGATGCCCCTACCTGCCTCCAAGTCTCAGTCTCTGAAGATTGTTTGTGACAGTGTTATGAAAGGCTACAAAAAGTTGTCAGAAAGCTGAGGCCCCTGATTGAACGTCCACTGCCAGCTGGGTCCTCTGCAGTTTGAGCCTGATCAGGACAAGGCCACCAGCAGTGGCAGCAAGTGATTAGACCCAGTGACGACACACCTTATCCCATCTTATGAACGTACCATCTTTCTATGCTAGAGTATTACCCCTATTCCAGCTGCAACAGCCCCACACCCCTGTCAGATGTGGGACTGGAGTGATGGCACAGCCTTGTGTGCTGCAGCTTTTTATTATGCCATGCCAAGGAGAACAGGTATGTTCCTGTGACTTCCAGCTGGGTGCATGACCCATTGCTCTGCTTCCCAGGCGCAGCGCAGTGAGTTGCAGAGACCAGGCACTTAAAATTACTCACAGCCCTCAGCTCAACCCTCTGCCCTGCCTAATTAGTCAGATTGACGGTATGTTAAATCTGCAAATGTCAGACTGCACAGAAAGGATCTGTTAAATAATTCAGGCAATTTTCATGGATGTGTGACGCGCTGCCTCTTGCTGTTGCCTCATCCAGCATAGAGCAGTCTACCCCAAAAATGTTTGTGTACAAACATATACCAAGGCTGAAACATCTAAATCCCCTTTCCTACTAAATATACCTCACAAGTAACAAGGCAGCATTCTTTAACAAAGAGACAGTACTAAGCTTCCCAAAAAACTTTGTGAATATGCCCTTCCTTCAGTTACTGCTCTGTAATAATAAAAAGCACACTCTCCTGACACTTGAATAAGAGAAACCTCAAGAAAGAAAAAAGAAACAACCAAAACCAAACCAAAAGCAGTGTAACTCAGGAAAGTTCAGCCTCTGCAGGATTAGACCTTTGGAGAACTTTCTCTTCAGCAGTTCTTACGAGCAATTCCCAAATATTCAACACCCCAAAACATAAAAATTGAGCAGCTAATTACTTCATTTATCATGATTTCATTTTCTGTAGAAAGCAATTTAATTCTTATCCTTCCTAATAAAAGAAGTATTTTATCATCTCTCTCACCCATCCTGAGTTAGACTGCACAGATGCCTCCATGATAGTAGATCAAATGTCAAGATACTTCTTACCTGAAAGGGCCCTATAGCTGCAGATATCAGGAACTGAACTCACATTAAAATAGATTCATTTAGCATTTGTGCTCAAAAAGTGTTTTAAAAGATTCTGTCATTTTTGGAAGCTCCTTAGTATTAGATCTTACAACGTGGGTAATGATTATTAGAAAACACTCAGAAAGAATTTTCTTCTGATGGATAAGAGGAAAAAAATGCCACAAGGCCATTTACCTTTTAAAGACAGGAGAAATGCCTAGATAAGGCATTTACCATGCTCTCACAAGGCAGAAGTCTCCTCACAATGTGGAAATAATTTAGTCAGTGTAGGAAAAGCAGTTTTTAGCTTCACTGCCATAATTCTGCATGGCAGAGCTTTACAATTTACTGTGGGACAAAGGGAAGCACTATTTCTTTAGGGCTGATGTTGAAAGAAAGTTTAAAATGCTGATACACAGTGAGGGAGAGCTGAAGAATTCTATTAGAGTGAGACCCAATTTTATTGAAAATCAATTTAGTGTATTGCTATCATCCATTTCCTATTGATTTAAAACTAGAAGCAGTAGTATTTAAACCTATTTCTTAAAGTCATGGGCATATTTTAATATGAGGAAAGACTGAGTGCTGAAAAGAAGGTAAACATTTTATAAACTAGTGTTTTCCTCAGAGTGTGTTTGGATGGAAACTATACATTTTTTCCTTTCAAGATACTTCAGCAAATAATTTGACATAAATAAAGAGAAAAAACAAACAAAAAAACCCAAAAAGGAGTAATTCATAGAGGTGGGAGAGAATAAGAGCAAACATAAACTAGATCACAATTTCAAATGACAGGGAAAGGTGTAAGTGTTTGCTGAAGATCTGTCCCCAGCTGAATGCAGAGGTGCATGAGGTTGGGCCAGACTGTGTATGATGGTGCTGGAGAATGGTGGTGTGCTACGTAGGAGTTAAATCCAAAGCCAGGAAAGATCAAGATGGAGAAAAAATTAGAGTCTGACCATAATGGAGGAAAATAGAGACAAGGAAGATAAGGTCTTCGCAGACCTAAGTCTCCAAAAGTCTATAAATGACCTCCCCTGTACAAGGACCATGAGGGTTCAGGACGGGAAACAGAGGGATCTCCCTCCCCGAGATTCAGAGCATGAAGCTCCTCACACCAGTTCTTACTTCAAAGCCATCTGACCTAGTAAAGACTGGGTTTACCACTTCAGTGTGAATTTCTCTTGAGAAAGAAGCAGGGGAAAAAAATCAAGCAGAGAAAAGGCTGAAAAATATGTCCCATGTGTTCCCAGTCCTCCGAACCACCACTCCAGTGTAGGTGCATCTCTTTCAGATGGGGGGTATGGCAAAAGAGATAAAATAAAACTGTGGGAAGAGGGAGAACAAAAGATACTTAATCTGCTGATTAATTCTTAATGAAGAAATATGGCTTGGCAAGGAACAATATCTCGAGCAGCTGGCTTCAAAGAAAACTATTTTAAACCCGCATCATTTAAATTGATTTGCAGTGAGACTCTGCTGAGAAGATGCTAAGACATCCAACAGGGCTGCAAATGCAACTGGCACAAGTGTGTGTCTGGGTAGGTGGGGGTGGGGGGAGGGTTGGGGGCCACGGGAAGGCTGGCCACTTCGCAGGCCATAGGGTGGGAGCAAGGAGACTTTGGAAGTCGTCATGGAACTGAGGGTGAAGGGAGACTGCAGGCCTGAGGAGGCAGCAGTTTCCCTACTGACCTTGCCAGCTAACCTTTCCAATGGAGGGCAATGACTCAGAGTGCTCCTCAGCCCCTTCCCCAGAAGCAGGGGGGCTCTCTAGGAAAACATGTGCCCAAATGCCTTACTGCTTTGAGGCCCAGATGCTCAGCAGCTTTCTTGGGAGGAAAATGGCACTTACCCTGAAGAACTGTAATATTTTCCCTGTGATAATAGATAACTATTTATTAAAGTCCAAATAAAATTTTCAAATGTTGAACAAGAAATTACTTGGTTAAGACGTGTGTCACTTTTGTGAATAACAAAATCTGTACATGTCATATGTATGTGGACACACAAACTCTTAGGGCCTTACAAAACTTGAAAATTATGATTACTGTTTGTTTTACTTTCAAACTCTGAAATCACTTTGACTCAGTTTTTCTGAGATCTCACTTTCTAAAGCAAAGTTCTAAAGTCTAAACTGTGTGCGTTTTCAAGACAGCATAAATTTAAAACAACCCAGGACTAGAACTGTATCTCTATCTATAGTGAAGATTTTTCTTCTTTTTTTTAATCCTGAAAACAAAATTAAAAAATAAAGTTCATATCACAACTAACACTCAACGTACAAAATATTAACCTGGAGGAAATTTTTATGCAGGCAAGTTATAAATCTCTGGAAATATTACAGTAGCAGACCATACTGACCTTTAGCTCTAGAATTGCAAATAGTAATGCTATAATAATTGTGTATATCCTTTTATTGTGTGACTCCCCACTCCCCAGTCTACTAGGGAATGGGAAATGATGGCCTTTAGCAGTCCTTTAAATTAAAGGTATAGGGATGCCTTAAGATTATTCCCATTTATATATAACCATGTAGTACTATTACTATTTATATCTTGCTAGCGGCACTTGGAATGCAGCTGCTCCTGTGGGTAGCTGTGTAAAGGAAGGTGTTATGTGTTTTGAAGAATTAAATCTGTACAGATGATGTTGTATAAATGCTTTCTTTTTATATTTTTATGAATTAACACTGTAGTTTCCATAGAAAGGAGAATTCTGCAGTATCAGAAATAAGAAAGATTTAACGACGGAGATGGACATTTATATAGCTATAAATACCCAGCATTGTAGGAGTTAATGCAAGCTGAGAACTGACTAATCAGCAAATAAAGCTGGATGTTTAGTATTTAAAGCACTCTCTAGCTAAAGTGTTTCAACAAGGTCTTGATTGCCTCCCATTGGCACAGCGTGGAGATCTCTGTCAGTCTTTTTGGGAGAGACTGGTGGAGGGACTCTGGAGGAAGTGGGCAGGAAAGCTGATCAGCACAATAAATTCTCCTATTTGTATGATTTTGCAGAGACTGCTAAAGATCAATGATGGAATGCAAGTTTGCCAAAGTCATTGAACTAAAAGAAAACTACAAGACCTGGTGATATGCTTAGTTTTCTTTCAAAAATAATATAAATTTTGCATTATATTATTATGTATTTTTTAATAAATGTTGCTTCCAAATTTGAACCAGACAGATAGTGAATTAAGTAAGCTTTTCTCCTTCTCATATATCCATATATCCAGGAGGCAGTCTTTTCTGACCTGTTTCTTTCTGCAGGGTTAAGATTAATGTATATAAAACATATAAATGTATAAAGTGTGTAACATATAAAATAAAACTATTGAACTGTTTTAGTACTTTTCCTGTCATGCATTCAGGATCCTCTAAAGTTGTCACCAGCTACTGTTTCATTTAATTCCCTAGCCTTCAGGGTAATGTAAGAAAATTGAAGAGATTAGAAGCTCTCTCTTTCCTGTTCAATGCATTTGTGTTGCAGTAAATTGGTATCAACCTTCAATCTCATGGTCAGGGCTCTCCAGGGTCCTTCCACTGATATGACAGAGCAGTCAGCTTGATAAATGGTGCACAACCCCTTCAGTGTGATGGAGAAAGCTTTTCTCCCTGTCTCTGCAATTGTGTCTCCCACACCGGAGAAAGAGGAAACAATTAGCTGTCTTATTGCACTTAGGAATGCCACTATTCTGTTTACACTGTCCGTGTTAATTAGAAGATACATTTCTCCCCCCTTGATTAATTATTTCATGGACAGTGGCAAGCACAGGATATGAAGGGAACTGGAGGAAAGGGAGAATACTTAGCTTGGAAAATTATTAACTCTCGATAACCTTAAATAAAACATACTCACTAAAGAGGCAGCTCAGTAAGTTAGTTAAACATATGCTTAACCTCAAGTTTAGTAGCTATTGCTGATGAAGTAGTGGGACTGTGAACAATGTTGCATTATGTCCTTACTTGATCACCTTGTTGAATTGTAGCTAATAAATATGGAATTAATACAGGCACTAATAAAAGTGCTGCATTACAGTGCCTTAGCAAAACATTTAAGCAAATACTCTCTGCTGTTCTGGCTCATTCTGCTTCAACAGTTCTCTAGCACTAACTTCCATGAACTGGCATTGGGCATACTTCAACACTGATGAGGGGTCATCTTGGTCCTTTCCACTGTGAGCAAAAATATAAAAGGAAGATGGAGGGTAATGAAAGGTCTTTACAAGTCAGATTTTAAGATTCTTCTTTTCCAAGAAACTTGTCTTGAATAGACAGGCATGTGTGTGCTTGTGTGCACACCCACATATTTCAAATTTGCTCATGCAAGCAGCTGATCTAAAAGGACATCATGTGAAATTGATAATAGATGGTTTTCTAGAGGATTTAAATAAACAAGTCTTAAACCACTATTGATGGGAGATAAACACATGGAGGATCAACTTGCAGTGGGAAAATAAAAAGAGTCATTTCCACTAAATGATATATTAATTTATTATAAATCATACCTGTTGAAGATTAGGCAGTGTATGTCTTAATTAAGGTTTGATTCAGCCCCCTATTAAAAATCTGTAACATCTTTCAGCTTTAAATAATGCTATTGAGCAGTCTAGACATGCCCTCATATCAGTCATTTACTAAACAGTCCATGAGAAGTGGCTGAAGATATTTGGAAAGACTGCAATTGAGGGGTTAATATAGGCTTGTTCTCAAACTAGGTACACTGAAGATTTCAAAATGTCACGTACTGCACACCAAAGTCATATTTTCTACTTCTGCTATTCTAAACCCACTAAAGAACTGACTTGCCATTTCACTTCAAACTGTGAGTTGATCACTTTTCCTATCCATCCCTTTGTGCCTCTGACTGGGAGAATAGCATGCGATCCAGGCTATTCAGTGATTAGTAGTTGCTGGTAAATCCAGTGGGGTGAAGTAAGGACAAAAGGAACAATGGTATCTCTAAAATTCCTTGCCTTAGAGCAGTTGCCAGAGCCTTAAGGCTAGATGTGCAAAGGAGTGTGTGCAGAGTCAGCTGCTGGTAGCCACTCTTTGAGAATACAAGTTGATTGTCAAATTGCTGAGAATAGACTGTAGGTGCAAAACACATACCATGCAAGATTCAAAAAAAGCTGGAGAAATCCTAGGACTCTGGTTGGAGTTACAATTTACTTCTCTAAAATCACGTTACCTGTCCCAAACACTGTGGTGGGTTGACCCTGGCGAAGAACTGAGCACCCACATAGCTGCAGGATGGGGAGACAGTACAAGGAAAGTGACCAGCTAGCTTGTGGATCAAGATGAAGACAGTTTAATAGGTGAAGCTGTACATGCAAGCAAAACAAAATAAGGAGTCTATATACTACTTGCCATGGGTAGACACATGTTCATCCGCTCCTTGGAAAGTAGAACCTCACCATGCATAACAGCTCATTGGGAAGACAAACACCAGAACCACAAATGTCTTCCTTGTCTTCCTCTTTCCCTTGAAACTTCTGTTGTTGAGCATGGCAAACTATGGTATAAGATAGTCCTTTGATAACTTTTAGTCAGCTGTCCCAGCTGTGTCTTCTCTTAGTTACTTGACCATCCCAACCCTGCTCACTTTGGGAACAGAGGGCAAAAAATTGAGGACCTTGAAGCTTTTCAAGTATTTTTCAGCAATAGCCAAAACATGGGTGTATCAACAGTGTTTCAGCCAAAAAAATAAAACCCCAGCACATTATGGGCTACCATATGGAATATTAACTCTCTTTCAGCCAGACCCGGCACAGACAGCAAGAGAGCTGACAGTATTAATGAAGCCTCTTTCAATCAAGACAGTCCTTGGGGCAGACCCTTCCACAGACGATAGAAACTTAAGTTAGTGTGGACAAATCCAGTTTATTCCCAGTCAGCTGATACAGCTGCTTCCATTTTCACTTTTATTGAGGAAAATCAATCTCCTTGGCAGCCTGCTCTGATTATGACAATTTATCCTGATTTCTGGCCTCAGCCAGCCACTGGGGCCACACTGCCTCGAAAGTATGGGTCAGGAATAGCAGTTGTTGTGTGAAGTGGTAACTTCCACAGGCAAGTACTTTCAGTCTTGTTAAAACCAAGGATTGAATCTTTGACATCTTTTATAAATAGTCTTGGCAAACATGAACTAAGATGCTACTGAAGGACAAGCCGTAGATGATCTGTGCCACTGTTACTTAAATTTCACTTGTAATTCCCCTGGCAGAATGAAGAAATTTGGAGAAACCATCAGAGTGTGTTTTTGACTGCAAACTATGACTGAATTTGATCTTTTTTCTATATTTAACCCTGTTTGATGAATTGAGTTTATGACATTAGGGAATAAATAAGGTATTTGTACTACATGAGAAAAAATGCATGTGAGTAAGGGAAAACTACTCATCTACTCAGATATCTAAAGACCACTGTTCCTCATTGTTGATAATACTGAGCTCTGCATATGTTGGATGATTTGCAGTGGGCAGTTTGAGAGAATTCTAAAATTGGCATAAGGGACACATGCACTGGCTTGAAATCCTGAAAAGCATCCCTAAGTTTTCCATATCCACTCTTATAAAACAGAAAGGTAGTATGCAAGTATATTACTGAACTAGTTTTTAATCTTTAAAATATTAATAGTGACTTCAAATTATTGTTTCCTTCAAAAAAAGAAACTAATGAAATTTATTGTCTTCTGCTTTTTTTTGGTCACTGCACTCATACATCATGGCATTCAGCCTGTTCAACATTCACACGGTAAACAAGCATCTCCTCTGAGTGCCGTGAGGCCTTTCCAAGGCATTTCATCAAACATTTATTTCCAGTGCAGCCAACTGATGAGAATGGACATCCATTCACTGTTGATCTTGAAGTACACGAGTTCCTGAAAAAATGCTGATAGATTGAGTAAAATGTCTAGTCTTGTGAACTTGCACGGTGTATTTTCATGCACCAGTGTCAGGTCATCAAGGGTGCCTTATTCAAACAGAAGAAAATTTTACATGCAGAACAGTTGCTGCAGTTTTATATTACCTGTGTAATAATTCATGACCTGAGTAATAAAGAACTCATTAAGGTTATTTCCTGCTTTTCCTTTATACATAGACCTCCCAGCAGTTTAAGCCATACATAATGAGTCCAAGTATTTTAAAGGGTAGTGTTCAAATTATCTACTATTCTTTCATATCTGAAATCACCCTTTTATTTTCCTCCACTACATGGCTAGCATAACTAGGAAACAATATATTAACCTAATTACTTGTTATTTATTAGGCAGCAAGCAAATAAGTCATTCAAAGACAAATCCCTGTAGTTATTCATGGAATTGCTTTGGATGACTAAGATATAGTAAACTGAGCAATCTTTCATTGTATTTATTGCACACTCTTTGTACTAATGAACAGTAACAGGCTTTGCTGAAATAATGGCTTCTGTTCTGAGTTGTGGTAAATGTTATACAGATCATATTCATCAAGCATGTCAAAGCCATGGATGACCTTTATTTCTTTTGCTTGCACTTGAGGAATTTGGGTGGCTGATGAATAGCAATGATTTAGAAGGCTTAATAAGTATAATGTAAAATAATTAGTGTCTTTAAAAAACCAACATGCATAATGTACTAGTGGCAGCTCGGCCCCTGAGAAAAACACAGCGGTGAAGATGTTGGCAATTTATTTTTATAACACTTACCTTCGGAAGAGCCTATGCATTCTCTTTGCTCTCAATATTAGACAGACTTTTTCTGTGTTGTTAAGTAAGCATTAAATCTGCACCACAGTGGGATGAAAATTTCTCGTTAACTTCTCTCATCATTTGGAATTAATGAGGGCTATAAAGCAAAAGAAGTAAACCTGAATATGAAATCACAGAAATAATGAAATAGGCAAAAAATTAGGAGAAGAAGAGGCTTTGGATTTGACTGTTTTAAGTACTCGGGGTTAGGTTTTAACTGCTTGCTAGAGAAGAAATTGGAATCCCTATCTTCTTTCTCTCACGTAGAAATCCTACACATAATGACATAAAAACACATTCTTTCTCCTCCTGGTGAATATTTATGCTTCAAAGAAGCTGACACAGAACAAGACAATATAAGAATATCCTTGAGTGTAATGGCCAGGGTCATCTCCCAAGAACTGTGTTCAAATACCCTTTTATGATCCAAGTATTAGAGAACCTGATATCTAAAAATCTTGGTAGAACACTCTTCTTGAACAGTGGTCAGAGATTTAGTTGTCTTTAAGTTGCTCCAGGTATGACCTGGCAGAAATGTCCTAAAAATGTCTATTGGATAACACCTTTCATGTGGGACAACAGGATACTTCAGCGTAATATGCACTGAGGTGCTTAAAGTTACCAAGCTTTCAGAGTCCTAGGCAACCACAGGAGAAACATATAAGAAACATGGCAGAAGAACTGATGAGGGGAATTAATCCTTCTGTGGTTGTCCAACATCTCTGCAAAAACTGGGGATCTATGTTTTGAAGTCCGGTACTCCAATAGCAAGTAAAAGAAAGTCAGTTTCTTTTTTGAAATTAAACTGAGTACAGCATTTGTCATGAATAACATTTGCTGTTCCAGCTCAAGACAAGGACTTTCTTCATTGTGATACCCAGATTCTGGGGTAGCTATTTTGAAGTACTTGTACTCCTTCCATTCTAACTCTTTTTACATATTCTTAAAGGAGGAATGCTCTAAGTGTCCACTGGTGAAAGAAAGATCCAATTGAACCTTTCATGAACTTTCATCTAACTTAGGAAAATCAACATCATGTTTATAATTTTAGAAGAGTTGGATAAGAATAGGAACAAGCTGCTTTCTAACATAGCAAAAAGAATGCCCAATCTCTAAATACAGTTCAATAAATTCAGTCTATTTCTTATCCTTACTTTGTCTTTTAAGACATAAATTGATGAAACCAAACTAATTTACAATAATAAGTACAAATTTCTGTCTCTAATTCTTTTAGAAATTTGTGCTTATTTTTATAGATTATCATGAATCATAGAACCATAAAATGGTCAAGGATAGAAGGGACCTTAAAGACCACTTAGGTCTGACTCTGGACCTAATTCCTGCCTTGGGCAGGGATGCCACTCACTATATCAGGTTGCACAAGGCTCCACACAATCTGACATTGAACATTTCCAAAGATGGGGCATCTACAGCATCTTTGGGAATCCTGTTCCAGTGCTTCACCCTTACAGTAAAGAATTTCTTTCCGACATGCAATCTAATCCTATCCTCTATCAGTTTTAAACCATTGCTCCTTGTCCTGTCACTAGCTGCCCATATAAAAAGTACCTCTCTCTCCTTTTGATAAGACCTCTTAAGGCACTGGAAGGCTACAGGAAGCTCTCTCTGAAGCCTTGGCGAACAACCTCAGCTCTCTCAGCCTGTCTTCAGAGGAGAGGTGCACCAGTCCTCTGATCATCTTCATGGCCCTTCTCTGGATTTAATCCAACAGGTCCATGTCCTTCTTATGATGGAGACAGACTTGGATGAAGTACTCCAGGTGGGATCTCAAGGGGGCAGAGCAGAGAGAGAGAATGAACTCTCATAGCCTTCTGTCCACCTCTCTTAATGCAGCCCAGGATGCATTTGGACTTCTGGACTGCAAGTGCACACACTATTGGCTCATGTCCAGCTTTTCATCTACGAAAACCCCCAAGTCCTTCTCTGCAGGACTTCTCTCAATCCATTCTCTGCTCAGTTTTTATTTGTGCTTGGGATTGCATTGATCCAGATACCTTGCACTTGGAGTTGCTGAAATTCATGAGGTTCTCACAGTCCCACATTTTAAGTTTTGCCTGGTCCCTCTGGATGGCATCCTGTCCTTCTGTTCTGTCAGCTGCACCACTCAGCTTGGTGTCATCTGCAAGTTTACTAAGAGTGCACTCAATCCCACTGGCTATGTTGCCAATGAAGATGTTAAATAACACTTGTACCAATATGGACATCAGTGGGAGACGCCTTGTCCCTGATCTCCATCCAGACATTAAGCTGTTGACCTCTACTCTCTGGATGTGACCATCCAGACAATTCCTCATTGAAAGAACAGTCCACCCATCGAATCCATCTCTCTCCAGTTTACAAAGAAGAATGTGGTGGGGAACCACGTCAAAGGCTTTACAGAAGTCCAAATAAATGACACCTGTAGCCTTTCCCTTATCTACTGATAGAGCCATTCCTTCAGATAAGGCCACTAATTTGGTTGGTCAGGCAGGACTTACTCTTGCTGAAGCCATGCTGGCTGTCTAAACTCACCTTCCTGTCTTCCATGTGCCTTAGCACAGCTTCTAGGAGAATCTGTTCCATGATCTCCCTGGGCTGACATGTTGGTAGTTCCCAGGGTCCTCCTTTCTACCCTTTTTAAAGATGGGTACAATGTTTCCCCTTTTTCAGTTCCCTTGGACTTTATCTACTTCCATGACTTTTCAAATATCCTGGAGAGTGACTTGGTAACTACCTCAGCCAATTGCCTTAGAATATCATGCATCTCACTGGGTCCCATTGATTTATGTACATTCAGGTTCCTCAGGTGATCATTGACCTGATCTTTACTTACAATGGAGGGACTTCGCTGCTCCAGTCCCCAGCCTGCTGTCCATCCACTTGAGAGGTGAGGGAAGAGAGACTGTCAGTGCAGACTGAGGCAAAAAGATTGTTGAGAACTTCAGCCTTCTCCTTGTCTATGGTTATCAGTTTGCCACTCATTCATCAGGGGTTATGCCTTCTTTGACCTTTCTGTTGTAGCTGACATGCCTGCAAAGGCCTTTCTTATTATTCATTATGTCTCTTGCCAAGTTCATCTCAAGCCATATTTCAGCCTTCCTCACCTCATCCCTACGCAACTGGATTGTGCCTGTGTACTCTTCCCAGGTTATTTGTTCCTGCTTACACTGCTTGTGCATTTGCTTCTTACCCTTTAGTTGTACCAGCAGGTACTGACTCATCTAAGCCAGTGTCTTGCCATCCATCACCATCTTCTTACACATGGGGATTGGGAGCTATTGTGCTCTACGAAAAGAATCCTTGAAGATCTACCAGCTCTCTTCTGCTCTCTTGTTCCTGAGGACACTTTCCCAGGAGGTCCTATTGACTAACACCTCCTCCTAAAATTCAGGGTCCTGATCTATATCCCTCAGGACTGCAAATTCTACCCATGCATGATCGCTGCAACACTCTTAATGTACTCAGTCAGTTTGCTTACTTTGGTGATCATCGAATCCAATATTGCAACCCCTTTAGTAGGGCTGTCTATCACCTTAAATAAGGAAGTTATCCTCCATGTATTCTCGGAGTCTCCTGGGTTGCCAGCAGCTTACCTGTATACTCTATTCTGCCAGTGATATAGTGCTTTCTGTGCATTTGACAACTATGCAAACATTATAGCATGGAAATGGCAGATCGATAAATTCTCTTTAACTCAGATGGCACTAGTATCCAATTCTGTAATCAGAGACAAAGAAGAAAAAAATAAAAGGTTGTTTAATACAGTGTAACTGATTTTACAATTTCGCACAGAAGTTTGGACTGGCATGCTTTCAGATTTTTGGTAGTGGGAAATATCTCACTGATGAAGACATGTCACTGGAACTGCTGACATAAAGTGCAATTACTCCATACAATGATCTCATTAGGTCGATATGTTAGTCATCTCTAAGTAACCTATGGTCCTCTATATAATTTTTTGTGTCACCTTCATTTACCTTTACAGAAGAACTTAGCCTGAATTTGTCTAAAACACTTGCTATCTCAGTCCATTAATGTTGCAGAGGCTGTAAGCATCAGAGTGTCTTGCTTGGAAGACAGTTGTTCTCTTCTGAGATTCCAAATGTATAAACCAGATACTTGGTCCAATGGTGTTTGTCCTCACAAGCTAATTTCAGCCACCTCTTAAATTTCAGGGTAGTCTTTCATCTGAGGCAATGGTGATGAATTATTTGCATTCATTTCCTTCTACCAGTAATTAGGGCCCCAAAAAATCCCACCCAGCTCCCTTCTACCTGAATAAATATATAAAAAAAGAGGTCATTTCATGAAGACAGAAAATTGGACTAATAGTATGCCAGTTAGAAGAACTATATCATGTTTTATATATTTATGAAACTTGCTCCATTTGAACAGTGTCATAGCCATTTGAACATAGTAAAACATTATCCAAAGTCAAGTAGTTACCCTGATCTGTTCTCCTACAAACCATCTTGGAAGTTAGGCAGCACCCATAAAAACTGCCATATTTGCATGTGCCTTTGTATACAAGGCCAGTGGATCATCATTAGAGGAAAACCTAAAAGCAGAGCAACGTCTCATTCACTTTTCACCCTGTAGGAGGGGTGCATTCTCAAGCGTAAGGGTGAGTGAACCCAGAGGACACAAAGGAAGCCTACTCCATGATAAACAGCATTGGAGATAGGGTCATTGGTATCTAACACCATGGATGATTATGACTTGTGAACACAAAGAGTTGCCATTAAGTCCTAAAAATAATAAAGAAAGATTCTGTATGTTTCAACATGTGAGAAAGTGTATAACCTGTGATGGTTCGGACTTGGCTCCCTGCCAAATGCCCAAACTCACAGTAACAACCCCTTCCCCCTCCCTTCTTCCCTTAGGGCAAAGGGAAAAAAAGTATAAAAATTGAAGAACCCGAAATCAATCTAATTATATAAAAATACATATTTTTATGTATATTACAGCTATATACAATTCAAATGCTATGCATACAGCAAAGGGAATCCAAACTTTCCCGAAGGGAAAGGAAAAGGGGAAAAAGGGACAAAAAGGGACACAGAACAGATATACACAATCAAACCCAAGAACTAGCAAAATAAAGAACTAGCAAAACAAATCTCACCACATCCCTCAGAAAAACAAGATCACCAGACACGGCCAGCACCCTCTATCCTCCCTCGTGGCAGACCAGTGGTCACTGCAGGCCTCAGCCTCTGGATAAATGAGACCAACGCAAGGACCCACTGCTCCTGGACCTCACCAGGAGAGAAGACAGCGAACTCTCTCATCTTCATCTTATTTATATTCTGGTTTACGTAAAAATCATATGGAACACTGGGTACATGGCCACTTCCTTGACTACGAGCTGGTTACCAGGAAGGCCTAGACCAAAATCATCACATAACCACATTCAGTTATTCAAAATGCACACAGAGACACAAGTACTACCTAAACCCATATGAAGCTTTAAAGGGGTGTAAATACTCAGAAAAGACATGGTGTATGAGCTAAACAATATAGCCAACATGTCATTATTAACTTATGCCTTGCTGCCTAATATATAAGAGAACTCCATCATCATGTATCTAGTAATTCTCCATAGAAGTAGTGAATAAATAACTGACAAATGCTGTCATCACATAATTGGTATAATGAGTTTCAGTGGGGATGAGGTCCTAAGAGTGATTTCTAGTTGGGGTAGATTAAGAATAACTCATGGAAGTTATTGCAGATTTAACTTTGACATCACTGAGGCAGGAGTCTGATCTGAATTTTATGGACAATTGTTAGAGTAAACCAGTTGAAAATAGGAAATTCAATCAAAGCTTGACCAAGAGGTACATAAAACGTTGTAGATGAAATGCGAAGCATCTTACAAGCTGTTTTAGAAATAATAAAAGTACAAACTGCCACCTGAAATTAGAACTACTAAAGGTCTTGTTAGTTATTACTTTCATTTGTTCTGCTAGGCTTTAAGGGTAGGCTTTAAGGGATATTCTGAATAAAGTGTTGTGCTTTCAGGGACTAGCAGGACAGCTTCTCCCTTCTAGGTCCAGCTCTGCTATGACACTGTGTTAAAGGAGCTCTGAGCTGAAAAACTGCTATTCTTCCCTCTTTATGGATCAGTTTCCTCACTGACTGCATTTTTATCCATTTGGTTGGATGGGGAGGCAAGTACATGCTTTTGTAGAAGTAATCCAGCAAATGTTTGATATAATAAGTTCAAGGCTCCTATTGTCATAAAGTAAGATGTGACAAAAACCCTATAAACATCCTCATTCTGTCCTAAACTCAGTATCGCAAACATCAATAATATTTGTGAAATTTACAAAAGATTGTCACCGTTTGCATTATACTTTATACTCAGCAAAGGATGGTGAAATTGCTTATTGTTTCAACAAATAAGCAGTAGATACTAGGGTTTACAGTGACTTTTTTTCAAAGTAACACTAGATCAGAGTGCAGGGGATCTTCAGTCCAGGTCTTCTTGCCTTATGTTTACTTTCTTTTCTAGAAGCTTATTCACCCTCTCCTAACTGACATGCTTTTAACAACTGTTTTAACATCTGATGCTGACTAGGGAAAGTTACAGGGGCCAGAATAAAGAGATGCTAGGGCACTGTGCTTTTCCTTTTTTTTTTCTTTTTTTTTTTTTCCCATCTCCCTTAAAATATTGTAAAAAATAGATCCTTAGGAAAAGAGGGAGAGTATAATTAAATGGTAACTGTAGTGTCTATGATGGTTATATTCCAAGGTGACAGTTCAAAATAAAACACTGACTCTCATATTTAGTCCACTGCTGAGGCCATCTGACATATGAGTGTGAAAACCATTCTGTGAACTAACTGTTAATCACCTAGGGACAAAAAAGCCCTGATTAGGTGAATGTGGAGAAACAGTGCTCTTAAAAACACAAAAGATTTTTCACCTCCACATTGTTAATTATCTGCTAACCTGAATAAACAGCCAGACAGCAAAGCTGAGGAGATGTGTCTGGATAAAACAGAAATATGACATGTGAAATACATATAAATCATAGGGAAGGACAAGGAGGTTATAAAGAATAAAAGAAATCTGTGACAGCTGATTGTGGAACACAGAGTCCTAAGCTAGTGACCATGCAAACAGATGAGTACACAGGGCAGATTGGTTGAACATGAGTATGTTCTCCTTCATACTACACTGGCTCATGGGAGCCCCCGGTGGTCTAGGGGAAGAGACACTGCACTGTCACTGCAGAGACCCGGGTTCGATTCCCGGTCGGGGCCCCTCCCCGGGCAGATGGAGCTCGTTAGCCCTTAAGGCAATCCATCTACGTCCTGAGGACCTCGCTGCCACCGTCCAAGCGTGCTTGGCCCCGGCAGATGAACCTCAGGATTAAAGGGTGGGCTCAGTTCCGCGCATACTGTGTCTCACCTAAAAAAAATCCAATGCGCAGGCTGGAAGGTGGAAAGACCTTCCTCGGTTCTTCGTTCGTGAAGACTGGCCATTACTTACACTGGCTCATACAGCGCCAACCAAGCATCTTTGACCAACAGCTGAACTTTTCAGATACTCCACCTACATATGCTGAAAAACTGACTGTAGCAACCAATGACAAAAGACAAGGAAAAGATATTATTAGAATGTGCATTAACCATTATGAATTACTGATGACCAGTCTACACACTAAAACAATGCAAGCAAGCATCTGAGTTGATAAAAGTACATTTAAATGTCTCCATGTTTCATCAATGTTGTTTCATCAAAAAAATAGAAAAAACCAAAATCCACAAAGATGAAAGGTGTGTACTTGTTTCAGTAATCAAAAGGGAAAAACAAATCTACGTTCAAGCACTCAAAAACTATTATTTCCCACTTTATCATCAAAATCCATATACACGAAAGCAACAAGAGTATGAAAAATATTTTCATATTTTCATACACAATACAGGAGTACGAAAAATATTCTGCAATTCTGCACTTTGGCAAACTATTATTATATTGAGCAAACCACTAGTCCTTCAAGTCTCTGTTTCTACCTATAATAACCAAACAGTTTAGGGACATCATCATACCTATCCATTTCAGAGCTATTTGAGAATTAATTCAGGCTGACAACCAACTTGCGAAGAATTTGGAAACCCTGCATGAGCATATGCATCAAACTGTTGCACTTTACAAATTAGTTCTTCTTGATCTTGATATCTGGATCAAATTTCTTTTCCTTGAGTATGATAAACAAAACAAACAAATAAAAAAGAAACTAGACCATAATATTTTCCACCAGCATCGCTATTTTTTACATTATTGTAAAAATATTTTTTACATTAAAAAAATTATCTCTGATTAAAAACTTCTGGAAGAAATGCTAAATTCCATAAACAATTTTTACAATTTCACTGAGATCAGAAAGCATCAAGAGAAACTCCTAAGGGCATCTCTTTGGAAAAACAAACAAACAAACAAACAAACAAACCAAAAAACAACAACCACCACCAAAAAAACCAAACCAAACCAGAAAACCCCAAACTCGATAAATTACTTCTAGATTGTAAAAAAAATTTAATTCATCAAATAGTCTGAGAAAAATTATGAATAGATAATAGAAAAGTATCCTTCACAGACTTTCTCTCTTTCCCTGCTTTATCTGAAACAGTATTCCAAGACCATAATTCAATAGCAAGCTTCAGAAAACTTACCATGATTCCAAGCTTTTGGGATATAGAATAATTTCAGACATTATTTTGGACTTAGACTGCAACATGAGTATTTTAACAAACAGTAGTCACCATTAACACAATTGACATAAGCAGAAGCTCCAAACTAATAGGATTGAGTAAAACCTGGCAGAGTTCAAGAAGCATTTGGACAGTGTTCTCAGGAACATGGTGTGATTCTTGGGGCTGTAATATGCAGGCTAAGTTGGACCTAATGATGCTTGTGGGTCCCTTCCAGCTCAGAAGATCATGTGATTCTGTGAAAAGTGCACCCAGTCTGTCAGTCACTAGACTAACCCAAGTTCAGATCCTTGTATGCTGACAGGTGTTTCACTGACAGTCAGTTTTCATCCTAACTGATTATACTAAAAAGCCACGACCTCAAGAAATGACAAACAAAAGTTGTTTAGGGTTCTTCTTTTTAAATCTCAGAATACATCTGAAAGGTTGCTTGTGCCTAAGCCGGAAACCTCATCTTTGTTAGCCAAGGCAAGTAAGACATGAAATGCCAACACCTTTCACTGTCCAGAAGTATCCTTCACATTTGATATACAGAGGAAAAATAAAATGCTTGATCTTTAGCTCTGTTCTCAACTATTCCCTTACACTCACTGAGGCTTATCGTATCCATGAGGTATACGATAAGGATTGCTTATTTTTTTCATATCCATTTAACAATGTTTGTACCTTTCAGTCTTATAATTCTTCTGGTATTCTCAAATTCATTTCCTCAGCATCTGCTGCCTGATCTCAGACAGTTATTCATAGATATAATCAATCTATGGCCTAACATTATTAGGACATTTGCATGAATACAGTGAAAAAAAGTGAGTGTAAATTACAGTTTATGTACAGAAGGTAGAATAAGCATATAAGAATATAAGCGACTACAACTGCATGAGCAGCGTGAAGGGAAGATGGAATTGTACCATTCACATTGCCAAGGTAGGATGAGCAACAAGTCACTCAGAAGAGTAGATTCTGGAACTGTCTTTGAACATGCCCTTCTCTCCCCTTGGGTCACATCCCTACCTCCAACTGTGAAAACTGTCCACTGGGAAATAATCCCCTGGGCATGCTGTCTGGTCTGGTGTAGTTATGAGAAAGTGGTAAACAAAGACAGAGGTAAAGGGCTGACTGGCACTTAGCAAGAACTTCTAACCAGTGAAGAGATAGTAGAGGAGTCTGTTGTCCAAAGCCACAGTGCAATCCCTACAGCATTTCCTGTTATTGCATTCTGCCCACCCAGAGTAGCCAGTGCATATTCTAGCTACTACAGAACCCTGCTCCTTGTCCACCCATCTGGACTTTTCACATCTCAGCTTTGTTCCTGACCAGTCATATCTCAACACAACTTTCACATTTGGGCAAACAATGCTCAAGTGACATTTTCCCACTGTCACAAGGCCTTTAGTCAGCAGTCTCTTTAGCAAAAGCCTGCAAGTGGCTGTAAAGCTGGCAACAGCCATGAAGAGAAGCCCGGAAATGGGATGGAAATAGTTCATCAGTCTGCATTTCCACTGGGAAATTTAGACCATCTCCAAGTTTTGAGATAACAGAGGTGCAGTCATCTGTGGTGCAACTGATAGAAATCAGTGAGTTGGAAACACAGCGAGAAAAATATAAAGAGGGTGCCTCTCATACGGAGAAACAAGACTATCTGGAGAGCTTTGTTTTTGAAACATCTTTGGACGGCCAGAAAGACTGGAACTGGGGAAAGAAAGAGAGAGATCAGGTCCTTAAACATTGCTTTTGAAGGACTTCAAGCCTCTTAAGCATCTATGAAACTAAAAGATGAGTGAGTACAAATCAAGTATCAAAGCCACTTCAGAGAAGGAGCATTTCTATTGTCATTCTTATTAGTGCTAACCATTGTGAAAACTGGAGAAAAAAAAAAAAAAAGTGGTTACTCTGATTTAAAGCTAGTTCAGGCTAATTGCACCTGTCTGCCCCCACACTCAGTGCTGCAAAAGGGAAAGGATTTATTGGATGGACCCTCCAAGCCCTCTCTCTGCTTCAGATGCAGCTTAACCTTTCTTGGGAGTAGAAACAAGGCAGGAAAGGATAAGCAGGGACAAGCACTAAACGTATCTTGTTACTGCTCTCTCTGCCTGGGTGGGATGCCCCTCATTCTGATTCAGGAATACATTAAATTCTGAGAAAAGATCCATTTTTGCTAAAGTAAACACTTTTCTCTTCTTCCTCCCCTTTTCACCTCTGCCTACCCATTTTTCTCTTGTCAGTCAATGAGAGAAAACAGGCTTTGCATTTTGAGCACAGGAATGGGAGAAAAAGAAAAGCAGAGGAATCCCTAAGTGCTTAGATTCTCTAGAAGCTAAGTCCTTGTGAGGCTACGGTTTATGGGTAAGTGCTACTTATTTTTTAATTGAAGGTAAACTTCGTATTGCTGATATATGAAGATGTTATATAGAAAGCAGGAAAAACTTGACCCAGAACACAAGAGCAAAATAGTACAAGAACCTTAAAAAGATCAATATGGAAGTTGGAAAAAAAGGAAGACCTTGCAACTCGAGACAAAAAAACACATAGACACTTGTAAATACAGAGCAACTACAGTACTACTAGTATAACACTGAAAACAAGATTGCACTGAAAACAAGATTGCTACTGATCATTTTGGCTGTTTGGGAATCCTTGGGATTGACCTGCAACGTGAGAAAGTTCACTTTTGTGGAAACTGGGAGAGCTCAGCACCTCATTTGCATGAGGTTATAAGGGAAACATGACATTAGAACAGTGTTTGTGATTATAGATTTGTTTCCATGTATTTTATATTCTTTGTATTTTATGCTTTCTTCACCTTGATGCCTTTGATTCTTAAACCAATGATTAAAATTAAAAGTTCCAAGAAAGTAAATCCAAAGTAATTTTACAATTCATATTCATTAAAAGACTTATGACACAGAAACATTCTTTATATGAAACTCAGTGGAACAAGTTCAAAAGGAATTATTGTAAAAGAAATTTCTCTTGTGCTATATAAACATTACTGTAATGCTCCTCATGTTTTTAGAACCTGAATTCCCTTTCTCCCCATAATTCTCTTCCTGGACTGCTACAATGCAGTAGTTTTCAAATATAGCAAATTATACCACAGGTTTTGAAATATGACATAGTCCAAATGGGACTAGGAATCCAAGGCAGGCTGTACTGAGGTCAATATAGGCAGTCCTACTCAGCTGTCTATAAAACCTTTGGGAGAGATCACCATATTAATTTCCATTTGTACTCCAGCCTAAGGAAACAGTGCAGAGAAAAAATGCTAAATGTCTTCATCTTTAGCAATATCTTATTGCCAGGTATTTTAACCAATGTTTTCAGAAAATGTCTCTAGCTGTATCTATTCAGTCTTGGAGGCCACCGATTCTTGGTTTCTCTGTCTCACATAGCTCTTGAACCATGCCCAAGGAAGGGCAAAATGACTGTAGCCCATAAGTTACAGGGCTCATCAGGAGGGCTTTAAACTAGGTTTGAAGGGGGAAGGGGTTGAATCCAGGTTCTCCAAAGAGAAGCCCAGGGATGAAAAGCCAAAGTTAAGAGTAAAATCAGCAGCCCAGCTGAAGTGCGTGTACACTAATGCACGCAGCACGGGCAACAAACAGGAGGAGCTGGAAGCCATCATGCAGCAGGAAAGCTATGACGTAGTTGCCATCACAGAAACGTGTTGGGATCACTCGCATGACTGGAGAGCTGCCATGGATGGATACATGCTCTTCAGAAAGGATAGGCAGGGTAGGAGAGGTGTTATGTATGTTAGAGAGTCTCTTGACTCTGTAGAACTTGAGGTCATAAGGTTGAATGTTTGTGGACCAGAATCAGAGGGAAGGCCAACAAGGCTGACATACTAATGGGAGTCTGTTATAGACCACCCAACCAGGATGATGAAAGGGATGAATTATTCTACAAGCAGCTGGCAGATGTCTCAAAATCACCAGCCCATGTTCTTGTGGGTGACCTTAACCTGTTGGATGTCTGCTGGGAGCTCAACACGGCAGAGAAGAGGCAGTCTAGGAGATTCATGGAGTGTATAGAGGATAATTTCCTGCTCCAGCTGGTAAATGAACCTACTAGGGGTGGGGTCCGACTAGACCTGCTGTTTACAAACAGAGAGGGGCTGGTGGGAGATGTAGTGGTCAGAGTCTGCCTGGGGCACAGTGAGCATAAAATAATAGAGTTTTCACTATCAGGGATACAAGGAAGGCCACCAATAAAACCTCTACGCTAGATTTCTGGAGGGCAGATTTTGGCCTGTTCAGAAGACTGATCCAGAGCATACCCTGGGAAAAAACCCTTGAAAACAAGGGGTACAGGAGGGATGGACATGCTTCATGAAGGAAGTCTGGAGTGCAAAGGAACAAGCTGTACCAGTGTACCAAATGGCAAGCTGGAGAGGTAGACGACCAGCTTGGTTGAACAGGGAGATTCTGAAGGAAATCAGGGATAAAAAGAAAGTTTACAGACTATGGAAAATAGGGCTGGCTACTCAGGATGAGTTTAGGAGTATAACTAGGGCATGCAGAAAGAAAATTAGAGACACAAAAGCGCAATTTGAAGTCAATTTGGCTACTTCTGTTAAGGATAACAAAAAGTGCTTCTATAAATACATTAATAACAAAAGGAGGGGCAAGGAAAACCTCCATTCCTTGTTGAACATGGGGAGGAACATAGTTAACAGGGATGAGGAGAAGGCTGAGGAACTTAACACCTACTTTGCCTCAGTATTCACCAGTACGACAGGGGGCCCTCAGGACAGCTGGCCTCTGGAGCTGGTAGACAGGGACAGGAAGCCAAACAGCCCCTCTGTATTCCAGGAGGAAATAGTCAGTGACTTACTGAGCCACCTGGATCCACACAAGTCCATGAGATTAGATGGGATCCACCCAAGGGTGATGAGAGAGCTGGCAGAAGAGCTTGCCAAGCTGCTCTCCATCATTTACCAACAGTCCTGGCTCACTGGGGAGGTCCCAGATGATTGGAAGATGGTGAATGTCATGCCAATCCACAAAAAGGGCTGCAAGGAGGACCCGGGAAACTACAGGCCTGTCAGCCTGACCTCAGTGCCTGGCATGGTTATGGAGCAGACCATCCTGAGTGCAATCACACAGCACCTACAGGATGGACAAGGGATCAAAACCAGTCAGCATGGGTTTAGGAGGGGCAAGTCCTGTCTGACCAACCTCATCTCCTCTTATGATCAAGTGACCCATCAGGTGGATGAGGGAAAGGCTGTGGATGTGTCTATCTGGACTTCAGCAAAGCCTTTGACACTGTCTCCCATAATATACTCCTGAAAAAGCTGCAGCCCATGGCTCAAATAGGGGCACTCTGTGCTGGGTTAAGGACTGGCTGGAGGGCCGGGCCCAGAGAGTGCTGGTGAACGGGGCTGCCTCCAGTTGGCGACCGGTCACCAGTGGTGTCCCCCAGGGATCAGTGCTGGGCCCAGTCCTGCTTAACATCTTTACTGATGATCTGGATGAGGGGATTGAGTGTACCATTAGCAAATTTGCAGATGACAGCAAGCTGAGGGGGAGTGTCAATCAGCAGGAGGTGAGAGGGCTCTGCAGAGGGACCTGGACAAGCTGGAGAAATGGTCTCATTCCAATGGGATGAGGTTCAACAAGGCCAAGTGCCGGGTCCTGCACTTTGGTCACAACAACCCCCTGCAGCGCTACAGGCTGGGCACAGATGATGCTGGAGAGCAGCCAGGTGGAAAGGGACCTGGCAGTTTGGATCTACAGGAGGCTGAACATGAGCCAGCAGTGTGCCCAGGTGGCCAAGAAGGCCAATGGCATCCTGGCCTGGATCAGGAACAGCGTGGCCAGCAGGAGCAGGGAAGTGATCCTTCCCCTGTACTCAGCGCTGGTGAGGCCACACCTTGAGTATTGTGTTCAGCTCTGGGCCCCTCAGTTCAGGAAAGACATTGAGGTGCTGGAGCAGGTCCAGAGAAGAGGAGAGGCTGAGGGAGCTGGGGTTGTTTAGTCTGGAGAAGAGGAGGCTCAGGGGTGACCTCATCCCTCTCTACAACTCCCTGAAAGGAGGCTGTAGCCAGGTGGGGGTCGGTCTCTTCTCCCAGGCAATCAGCAGTAGAACAAGAGGGCACGGGCTTAAGCTCTGCTAGAGGATGTTTAGGGGGAATATTAGATAGTTCTTTACAGAGAGAGTGATCAGGCATTGGAATGGCCTGCCCAGAGAGGTGGTGAATTCACCGTCCCTGGAGGTTTTTAAGACGAGGTTGGATGTGGCACTGAGTGCCATGATCTAGTAATCACAGTGGGGTTGGATCAAGGGTTGGACTTGATGATCTCAGAGGTCTCTTCCAACCCAGTTAATTCTATGATTCTAAGAAGCATTAGAGACTAGGAGATTAGAGAGAGGTAAAGTTTTTCACCAAGTCAGTTTTCACAAGTTCACATGGCTCTGCACAGACAGATTCTGAGATTCATGACAGATTCATGACAGACACTTTTGAAAAATCTATCATTGCAAGCTCTCCATACGTTGTTCCTCCCTTCCTGTCACAGTGAGAATTCTCTGAAAAAATAGACTATTTTTCCTATACAACACTTAAGCACATTCTCAGACAGCCTTTTCAGAGATAAAGCTACAGGCCACCCATCTTGTTTCAAGTGCTTTTCCTGAAAATTTTTATTTCAGAAGTTTTCAACCCATTCATTAAAGACCTGCATATTTTACTAAAGAATTGTACCAGAAAAGAAAATCTCTTCTGTTCAAAGAAATGTGAATATTTTGGATTTTTTTTTTTTTTACCAGAAACTGTCAGAACAGTATTATTGTACCTGACCCTTAAAAAACCAGGCTGAACGCTGCCAACTAGGAATGCTCAGTAAAAACATTCAATATGACATTGGAGAGGGGAGAAGGGTGAACATACCAGATTTATGGTACAAAGCTGTCAGCAAAGGACTGCCAGTAAAAAGATGACCCTCTTTTACAGGCTTTTCAAATTTTGAAGATTATGCAGGGAGAAGTACAGGGGAAAATGCTCCTAGCTAGTTTCAGAGAGTTCAGTCAAATGGATTAACAGATCACTGGAATGCTCCAGCTATTATGCAGCAGTCTAGTACATACAATCAGGGAAGAGACAGTTTTCTCGCCAGTGGCTGAGTTCAACACAAAAATATGTTCAATTCTCTGTACTACATGAACTTAGACTATTCCACCTTTGGAGTTTTGAATAATGTGAAATCATTGAAATTGCACCTTGCTTTACATCATATAAATTTCTCTGTTAATATTTATTGTTTTCTTTCTGAAGCAGGAAAAGTTTGTTTCCTGAATGAAACCTTTTTTTTTTCATTTTCTATATGGCATATTAGAAGTGAAAAATGCAATCCTTTTAGCCTTCTAAAGAATTGGTAAGTATATGATTTGAGCTTATTCAATATGAATCACTTGGTAAAAGCAAGACACTAACTGAAGTATGAGTTCTGAACATTTCCAATCTGTATTTTTTTTTCCGTTATAGATTACCAAGATATGGACCACCTGAACCCCAGGACAAAAACTAAAATAAAGACTGCTTAGATGCTTGACCTCACACGGAACCTGAGAAATGAAATTAGGGCAGTTACCTGCCTTCTGAATTATATTGCCACAGATTATCACAGAGAACACCAGGATCTGGGGCAACTATGAAAAACTCATCTACTCTAGCTTCCAAACTCTCTTTTTAAATCCATTCTTATCTAAATTGTAATCTTTAGAAGACAAAATCTGCAAGTCAGAAAATTAACAAAACAGGAAATCAACAAAAAAAATCTACTTTGTCTGCAGTAAAAACAAGTGTCTTCTATTAAATGAAATTACATGGCCAAAGAAGTATTTGTCAGAGAAGTTAAGAGCTGCAATTTATGAACTAGGTGTCATGTAATACAAGATGGAAACTTTAAAATCATACCAGATATGGTAGGAATTTTAAAAGTTAAAAATAATTAATTCAATTTGAGGAGTATTATGAACTAATGTACACACATAGGGATCAAAGGTCGTGCCTAAGTGTCTGTTAGAAATGTCCATACATAGAACACAAATAAATAATTCACCCTGACCTCAGGAGACTTAAGGATTAAAATCAGTCATTACAAAGATTTGTTGTTGCTGTTGGTTTGCATATAATAAAGATGCTATCCTTCTGTATCTTTAGATTAGGTTTTATTTCCATCTTTAAATATAGTTTAAATCTTTCACCTTGAGTATGTGTCATTTTACCACATGCAGCAAAGGTCTTCCACATCAGCATTTTATTGTCTACTAAAACACACTGTGTAATAACTTCCAGTGTGAACCATTCCAAGTCTTGCTGGCAGTTAAATTCCCAGTGAAAAGTTCTTGACATGATCAGAAAGGGTGAAGAAAAACATCCCAAGCAAACAGATAATAAAGGTGGATATATTCAGATAACTATGTTATCTTTTCTACATAAATCACTGATTAACAGTAACTAAGCTTAAGAACTGAGTTAAAAGTCATATTGCTGATATTGCTCTGGATTTCTTTTAAGAAAACAGCATTTCAGATTCTTGTGGAAAGAACATGAGAAAGATAACAGAAACACTTCTAGACTTGGAGATGTGACACATTAGAATTCCAAAGCAGACACTGATCAGTATTAAGCAATGAGATTTCATTTGCAGATCTCATGTAAAATTAATTTTCATAATTCTCTTAGTTCCTGTCTACATGTAGAGATTTTTTTTCCTCATTATCTAATTTATTACCATACTTGAATTCTCCTCTTCTGTGTCTGAGAAGAAAAGATGGGAGAGAGGTATTTTATTATGACTCAATGAAAATGCATTCTCAAATCTCAAATCACTGGTCCCATGAACTGAAGCACAGTTCCCTCTAAAAACATTACCATGTCATAAAAAAGGGACAAAGTATTAACTATTCCACTGAACAATCAATTCAAGTGAAACTACTGCTAAAGTTATGTAGTTATGTTGGAATGTAATATTTAAAGTGCTTCTTATGCACTGAGATTTCCCATTTATAGTTCAGAATTCAGTTTGACATATTCTTCTAATAGTATATTTAGAAGATAGACTGAGAGATAATGCCATCAGCAGTGACCCATTAGCTCCACATCAACAAGCAAACTCAGCACTCCTACTAAATACACCTGAGTTCTTCATTTAAGTATCAGGAACTGTCTGACTGCTTCGCCAGCAAGATTTAACAAGATTATAGCCCAAGGAAGGATGGCTACTGGCTGTTGTCACATTCATTCTGACTCATATTCATAATGTCTTCTGATCTATTTTACACTCATGATATGCAAAGGGGAAAACCCTCACAATACACAGATTTTACTTTTCTGCCAGCTTTAGAGCTAAAGAAGAAGAAACAGGATCTGTAAAAGGAGTTTATGCCACTACTTCCTCACTTTGGGGGACTCAGGAGAGGAAGAAGCCACGTGTAATCCATATTGTATATAGGTTGTATGAGCAAGTTGTTTACCTTAAGGGAAATTAGAATGTCTTTGGCAAACCATCCCTGCCCCATTCCCTAAGGCTAGCAAAGCGCTGTCAATGGACAACCAGACTTCTAAGTAAGCTAAATATGAGCATGAGCATGGCTTCCTTTTATCAAGTCCTTTTATTTCCATTTCTCTTTGAAAGAGATGCATGAAATTAGAATATCATGGCTAATTGATGCACACGTTTTCTCAGTAGGAAACCACAACCAATTTCATAGTATGATCATATAAGATTTTCCATATCTGAAGACATGTTAACTCAAGTTATTAAAACAAAAGGTAACCCCCAATCTGAACAATCTAAAATCTCAGAAGTTTTAGAGACGGGGTCTGTCAAAACACCTTTAGTTTCCAAGAAGTTACTTGGATTATCTCTGATTCTTAATCATAATTATAACCAGAATACACGTAACTGCATACATATCTATATATTTATGTGATATTCAGGATTCAAAATACAGGAGGGCTAGAGACAGGGAAACAGTACAGGTTTGTTATGTTTAAGTTTTTTCCTGATGGTCCTGAGTTAAATCACAAGAGAAGTAATAAATACATGGAGATAAAGTGACAAGATGACAAATGTACTCATTGTCTGTCTATATTTTAGAGTACTTCAATTTTATCCACAGGAGTTTCCAACCTCAGAAAAGACTGTGAACTCAGGATTCTTTGTTACTGCCGCCTACACTGAAGTAGTGATACAGGCATGAAGTTTCAAATCTTCAGAAACAGGTTGGACTTGGAAATGCTAGCAGAGACATCTTTATTGATAAAACTGCAATTACTTACTATTCACTTTTTTAGTCGCATGAGTCTAATGTGATTATTCAGCAATCTAACAGATTTTGAAAGCTCAAGCCACATCATACATGGGGATAGGTAGGATAGGTTTCTTCTCAGTAAGATAAAAAGCAGGCACACACTGTGGGATGTAAAAATATTTCTCAAACCTAGATACACTCCAGGCCATTATTTCTGGCCCAGAAAAATCAGTGACTTCAGATAGTCACACAAAGCCTCTGCCAGGAAAGTGAAGGGTGGCTATTACATCCATAGAAATTGGCCAAAGCAGTGGAAGAAGAAAGAAAACAGATTTAGATATCTATTCAGCATCCGACAGCAGGCATTCTGTGAACCCCAAATGGATTTTGAAAGCATCCACAGTTGAATGTAGATGTTTCCTCCAGTGTGGCAACACTTGTTGACACTGACTGGAACCAATTCTACTTTTTTTTGTAGAAAAAAGAATAAATTGCGATTAGTGTGTAGATCTCCATGGCTCTGGTGCAGAGGGTAGCACTGAAGGCACACTTGGAAACACACTTCAAATGCCAGATTTCAAGACTATCTAGCATTTCCCCTAATTTTTGGAAAATATCTATTTGTCCTAGGCACGGTTGAAACTCCCAGTGAATGAATATGTCCTTCAGTGAATAAGGGGGAAAAAAACCCCAACTTAATTGCTTTTACAGATATCTGAGGTAAGTAAGCACATTGTACTATATTTGGCCTGCCTACAAGGCTAGTCTTTCCTCAAATAAACTTTTAAAAATACTAAGTGGTGCTTCAGAGGAGAAAAAGCTTTCCATCTGAGGAAAAATGTCACATACTGATATGCCCTGAGAACATCTGGAAGCCAATATCCTTTACATAAAGTACTGTATAGATGAAGAAAAGTATTTTCCACTAACTTTTTAGGTGCATAAATGACTGTGGAAGTTCTGTGGTCAAGCCTTGAGTAAATTAGATTCTCTTTTTTCATGCAGCATAATACTGCTGATTCTCTTCAATGTTTAGGCTGCTGTATGTGGGAGGAGGGAAAGAGGGCTTCGGTGCTGCATGCGGGAGGAGGATTCCTGCCTTTGTCAAGCTGGCACCCTTGCCTTTCAACACACGCTCTGCTCCACTGACATTCATCAGCTGCAGAAAGAGATAGATCATCTGAAGAAGCTGAGACAAATATTTGATTTGGATGATTATCCTGCAGGTGTCTCATCATCACCAGGATGCTTGGAATTACTAATTATTTTCCTCCCATTTATGCGTATCTTGCCATGAACACATATTATGCCATAGTTAATTTGGATTATTCTGATCAATGTGACCCCTCGACCACTCTTTTCAAGAAGAGCCCACCAATAGGAATAAATACCATGTGCTGGAGGAGAAAAGAAATGCTACAGGTGATCCCAACAGAAAGCTTAGTATCATCTCCTTTTCTATCCATTCTTTCACTCTAATGGAATACTACTTATGTAATCATAATGAGGTATCTATCAGTTTTCCTCAGTTCATCTCAGTAAGTCTGGAGCCCACATGTGTCTAGCATTACCGGTTTCTAAAGCTGTGCAGAAACATAAATAAACAAATAAGTAAATCGGGTATCAGCACAGGTATTATTATTTTTTAAAGCTGTTAATAGCATGAAGTATTGTTTAACTGTCCACATTCCTTGCCTGGACTGTATGGTATTGCTTAGATTCTAGCCTGACCCTTCACAAAGATCAAAGAGGATGCAATTTTGTGTACAGGGAATGAAAATAATTTCTTATCACAATACCTGTCACAACCTGGTTTTCTTCTAGGTGACACTGAAAGAAGAATAAGAACCTTAAAAAAAATAGTATCTTAATGGTATTCAAACAGTTTACCATGTACAATTTATTGGATTGATCTTTGCAAAAATAAGAAGGTAGTTTTCTGTATTTATGGAATGTTTGAGTACAAACACAGAGAAGCAAACTGTTAACATCTCATCACATTACAAAATGAAGTTAAATTTCAAATTACAGAAATTAATTGTGTCAAATCAGTCTTTTTTCCATTAGAAAACATCCCCTTGAAAAGTGATGAAAGGGACAATGTTTCACACTGATCAAAATTAAAATATGTTCTAATATCAATTGATATTTCCCAGGTAATATTCTGTTCTATAAAGGTTCTTATGTTTTGCTGTTCAGCTTAGAACAAAAATAGCTTTGAGATAACAGGTAGTCCCTACAGGAAGAAAGAAGTGGTTTTTCAGTCACTTCTGAAAATTACATTTGGGAGAATGCAATACTGTTCATATTTCTGTGGGTGTCTCTGTACAAGTTTCACTGACAGGAATTTTTTTTACAGAGTAGTGACATATTATGTGATTATGCCTATGTGTATAATTAAATGGTTACAGTATAGACATATTACTGCTTTCTAACGTCAGCAGCAGAAGCCTCTTTGCCAGGAATTGAAAGTGTTTCACTTCAGCAATTAGAAAAAGCACCATACATGACACTGTATTCAGAATTTACATGTGCTCCAACCAGGTTATTTGAGAGATACCAGAGTTAGGAGGTAGGCTATGGTTTCTCAGCAGCCCATCTAATATCCAAAATTATATGCTTAGACAGTCAGTACATGAGAATTTGTGTTCAATTTGTCAGGAATAAGGGCATGACACAGGCAAGAACACATACCCCTTAGTAGGCCCCAGCAGAGGAAGAAGAGGCAGCTACCTTTTTTCTGAGTAGGTACCAAGTGTCAAGTGAGACAAGGGTGCTCAGGTGTGCCCATCTATTGGCCCTACTGCTCTTGTTGGTATAAGTCTTACAAAGAAGGAAAATGCATATATGACAATCTTTTCAAAATGTCACACAATAACAGAAACTGATTCAAAAGCATTTTCAGAGCCTGCAAATTTGGCATAGCATATTTTCTCGTGAAAGAAACAAATTTAAAATAGAAAAGGCCGAAGAGCAAAATAGAATCAGGGAAAGCCTGATATATATATAAAGGCAGAATGAGATTACATAGTTCATGGAGGATGAAGTCAGAGGCACATAGAACAATTTAGAGAAAGTAAATCGTCAGCTCTGATTTATTCTTCCAAATAGTATGAGAGCAGGCAAAAAATGAAAGCAACCAAATTTCAGAAAGGCCTTTGTTCTATAATTAATTTGTGGAATACGTTACTACAATAGCTCATCAAGGTTTGGAATGTGGCTAGTTATATGGTTAATAAGCATTGACAGAAGTTGTATGGAGTATAAACATATTCTTACAAAGACAAATTTCATGTCAGCTACATCTTCTTTTACTTTTCATGGGTTATTGCCAAAGACTATATAGGTTTTCTTGCAAATAGGAAAATAATAATGTACTGTACTTCAATGAAAATGCCGGTTTTTTCCTTTTATATATTTTCTTAAGATCTAAATAAAATTTATCTTCTGACCTGAAGCAAGACATTTTGCATTTTTTTTCATCTATTTTTAATAAAGCAATGCAATATAAATGGAAAGAGCAAGCCAGCCACTGTTCCAGTGAAGCTGTGGAGAAGAAGAGAAAATTATGACAGTAGTGGGTTTGATGAAGAAGTTACTTTGGTCTCCATCTGAGGAGAAAAGAGGTGAGAAGGACCTACCAGTTAAACTCCACATGGTAATTCTGTCTGCCCATGTCCCACAACATACCGCCTTCATAGTGCGGGTATAATTAAGGGCTACCAGTCCCTCCCACCTCCTGTAAATGTGGTATTTTTGGACCTGCCCGCAACTCTCGTATACAATTCCCAATTAATTTTACTGTCACAACCTAATCTGTTCTCATAGCTTTAGTCAAGGGTCATGTCGAGACTTAAAGGACAGGCAGAGTTACTGCTTTCCCTTACCTCTCTGTACTTGGGAATAGAGTCAATGGTGTGTTCTTGGACCCTCAAGATAGGACTTGTGAATGGCCAGTGTTGGTAGGAGATGGTGAACATCCTTACCCAACAGTAATGGAGAGCAAAAATGGACCTGCAAGGTTTTCTAATTCCTTCAGTGCAAATTTGAGAACTCAAAACATTTGGGGTTTAATTTTTTAATTTCATCCAAAGATGACGCTGGTGGGTGTGTCCAGTGTTGTCTCTCTTCTCTGGACAGATTTGGAGAGACACTGGACGTATCCACAGTGTCACCACCTGTCATAGCCAGAAAATACTTGGCTAGTAGAAGGCAACTGATCATCTCCAGCCTAAGTCTGTCCCCTCTGTGCCACAAATGTGCTACATGCAACAATGCTGTGGTGGCAAGGAAGATCTTACAGTGAGAAAGTATCAGAGTCTGAGGTGGTCTCCTTCCCTCCAGTTGCTAGGCAGTGCTTTGTTTGACCTCTGAGTGCCAAAAAAATGCTTGGTCTCGCAGAACAGATAAAATCCTAAATGGAAGAATAAAGTGGCCATAATGGATTTACCAAAGGGGGATATCAAGCACTGCCCAAAATGATGCCTGGGAGCATGCTGGAAGAAGGAAGTGCCCCAGAAGTGCCCCTGGGCATCCAGAACCCAGGAAAGCAGGCACTTGTGGTGCAGTCTTCCTTCTCTTGGAGCCACAGCCAAAGGAGGGGGATTGAGGAGGGGCAATCAAGGGTCCCTGTGAAACAGCAGTGGCCAGACAGAGACACCTGGCAGCGTGTCTGGAAGCGTGCCAATGTGGGAGCACGCTGGTTCCCATTGCAGCGCTTACCAAAAAGCTGAAATCACAGGGGAAAAATCTCTCACAAATAAACAAGCAGAGCACTTATAGTTTTCTAAAATAAAAGCACCAATAAGTGTCAGGTCACACACAGCCTGGAGAACCATTGCCCATGTGCTCAGTGGCAGGAAGCCCCATCTTCCTATTTTTGTGCTCCCTATATTCCTATTGTTTTAACAGCAGATGGGAAAAGCAGTGCAAGAAAGTTGATCTTCTCTCCCTCTCAATAACCTTCGTTGCTCTCTGCTGCCGAGGGGAACTGCAAGAGTTAAACGGGGGGAAATATAGGAGGACTGGCATAATGCACAATTCAAAAGCAAACCTGTGTCACCAAAGGACTGTTTGCAAGGTCCAGCCATTCCAACAATAGCCTTCCTTCAAGTTCACTTTGTAATACAGAGAAAGGAGGCAACATGCAGCCCTTGGGGAGGGCGAGCAACGGAGGGGTGGGAGATGAGGATGGGGATGCAGTAAAGAGAGGCAAAGAGGCAAGGGAGGGAGGAAGGGAGGGAAGGAGGGAGGGAGGGAGGGAGGGAGG
>NW_020955221.1:452107-463587 GCF_003031625.1 Empidonax traillii
TTCCAGTTAATCACTGCCGGCCTGTGGCCAAACGGATCTCCAGCAAAGCTGAAAGGCAGCTGAGGGAAACAGGCTTATAAGCATAAAGCCGCATAATGGTGTTCAATGAAGTGTGAGACTTTTAGTTCAGTCTCAGTGAGCCGGCCGCATTGCCGGAATGTCAAAGAGGGATTGTGGGTGGAAAAATTATGGATTTAAACTGCTAGCTGTAAATGAGGTCAATATGTCTGGTTCATAAACAGTCCGAGGCTATTCCAAGAATGCAGTGAGGGGGAAAATTAGCGTGAAGCCAACACTGTAGACAAACCTCATTGAGATATAATTGCAGCTATAAATACAAGCGAAAAGCTTACTGAGTGCAATAAAATATAGACACGGTTTTTTATCTCCCTCCCCCCACATATTTCCTTCTTTCAATCTATGCATTTGTTAAGTGTTGTGCATCTATAATGTTCCCCCCCTCCTCCCTCTTCTTTTCCCTCTGACACCCAGTGTTGAAATTAATTGAGTGTTCTTGATCTCCCATTCCATTTTATTCAGGCAAGATTGGAAAAAATCAAAAGAGCACATCTAAAGCATTTTCTTCCCTTTTGCTTTTCTATTTGAATCAGGTTGAAATGTGTTAAAAAAAAAGGCATTGCGACTTTTTTATATCTTAAAAAAATGCAGTAAAATGTCTTTTTAAATGAATACATCTGTTAGATCATTTGAATCTCAATTTAATGAGGTGAAATCAAAGGCAAGTATTGGATCCTACGGAGAGTCTCTTTCGTGAGTTACCTGGTCTTTGCTCAAAAACACTGACTTTAAATAATTGTGATGTTTCAGATTTTCTTTTTTTTTTCCCCCTTAGGCCTTTTATTACTGTATGGTGGAGGGGGAGGAAGTAGCACCAAAGGAAAGGAGGACAGTCACAGAGCAATATGCCTTACCCAGTTTAAAACTGATACAGTAATAAATTGACGTCTAATGGCTATGGTCAGGCTGTTTTTTCCCCTAAGCCAATTGATTTAAATGGCAGTAATTTGGCTAGCAAGGCTAGTCCTATTTAAATTAAACCCATTAATATAATAGCACCAGTCTTGAATTAAATCCGTCTGTAGCAGAGCCTCCACTGGTCAGTGGTTTAATAACTGTCCAGGGATGTCCTGAAAACACCCACATTAATACTAACAGGAATAAGAGTTTAAAACCAGGTTCCAGAAAACCTCCTGTTTCACTTGGATGTAAGAAGCAGACATCTGTTATAATCAGGGAGGGTAAAATCAAAAATCTTTATTCTTCTTTTAAAACACAATATGCAACTTCTTTGTGTATGTTTTTGCAAACTGCTGGCCCTCCCATGCCTATTCCTCACCCTGACAAATACATTTAAACTTGTTGGCCTGGTGATCTATACATGTGTTGACCAGTGTAAAAAGTTTCAGAAAACACTGAAATGTATCTGAAGATTAGCATCCAATATAGAAAGCTTATTCTTGACAGATGCCTTTGCAAAGTGGTTAGAATTGATCTTTTAACTTCCTCCCCCATTGTTCTTGATTCTCATTGTGGCAGGCTGCTATGAATTGTTAGGCAATTTCTTTCCTTACATGAAGGACTATGCAGGATTTTCCTTGGACCTATTTAATGTCAAGCCTTGCCTGTGGGAACTAGAGGATGCAAGTCTTCCATTTTAAAGAAAGCATCTTTGTGCTTCAGTCTCACCTTTGTGAGATCAATAGCACCTTCAAAGCAGTTCTTCTTTTGAAAACCACCTTATAGTTTCCCTCTTTAACAGGCAACTCCACTGTATCAAAAAGACTGAGTTTATTCTACATTTTGCTTGGCTATGTCCCAGTGACTTACTTATCACTGTTCTAAGTTGTGATTCATTGTGTTGGACATCAGTCAGCTTCAGGTGAACTTGTTTGCTTGACTGGACAGGAGATTAGTGTTGAGACTCGCATGTAATAAATGTTATATTTTTGTCTGAACTTAGGTTTGCACTTTGCAGTAGAGGGAATGAATGCTGTTTAGGATGGCATAGCACCAGATATATTCTGTATCCTTTTGTGTATACAGCTGAAGAATCCAGATTTCAGAACACATTCCTAGTTTTTAGCAATTTTCCACAATCCCCTGCCTAAACATCTCTGTAAAGACAGGAAAAAAAAAAGATTTTCACTACCGTCTGCGCCAAATGATACTCCAGTAATTCCACCCCATAACCATATGCTCCTCAGAACTAAAAAGAATGAACAGCACATCCTCAGCTTCTTCTCAGACAGTACACATAAAGCTGCTGCAATTTAAGGTTGCCTGACATTTTCCATTACGAGTCCCTGCTTTCATCGCTTACCACTTTATTTAACTGAACACAGAATTTCTGTGTGTCTATGAACACTTATGGACGATAAAAGATGGTGAGGTCTAGAGGTTTTGCCATTCAGATTGTACTGTACTTTTGTGAGTATAAAATTGTACCCTTTGTCCAAGCTACAGAAAGCTATGGGAACTCCATTAGTCATATGTTTAGGTCAGACAAGTTTTGCATGTGTGAAGTGTTCAGAGATACAGAACATAAAAATCACTGGGACAAATTTTTAAGTGTTTAGCAGGCTTGGGCTGTCCATGCTGTCTTTGACCAGACACATAACAGTGTGAATGGAAAGCCCTGATAATACTTCAGCATTGCAAAAAGCCCAGTTTAATATGCAGGAACCAGAGGCAGAATTTATTAGCTTAGGTTCAGTCCTGAGCTAATCCATGCTCAGAATTTCCAGTCAATTGAGAATTTGTGCAGAGCAAACCCGTATCTTCAAGAAACAGACCATGAGTACATAGTCTTAGACTATTACCTTAAAGAAAAAAAAAATTGATTAGGTTGAGCAAAAAATAATTGAATTTAACATATAATCTTATCCCAGAATGATCACACAAACAAATGCTTCCACAAAACTATATGAGTCATCCACCAGTCTCGTAATGCAGGACTCCCCAGACAGGTCAGAAGTTCTATCCTGCAGCAAAGCTGTTCTTAAAGAAATTACCTCAGTCAACATCCAGGTATACATTTCCAGACACATTTCAGCTGAAAAGTCAATGTGACTTTTCAGGTCCTTAGAAAAAGGAACTGTTTATAAGTGTGAGTTTTGAATCAGTAGCTGTAAGACCCTGGTCATGGAGCAAGCTCAACTGGGAGTATTACTTTTAAAAGACTCCAAAATTTCACCCACCAAAATTTTGCAGAGCCTTTGGTTTTTAGTACCTTGAGATAGCCTAAAGAGGCGCAGCTACACACTTTTCTCAGGAGACACTTTTAATTTTACAAGGAAATAAGGATTTTGGCAAAAGTTTAAAGAGGTGACATACAACCAAGTAGATCACAAACCCACACAACATTGTGAAATCCAACCCACTAGTTCTAAGTTAACCAAAACATTAAGTAAAAAGAGTAAAGACAGAAAGAAAGATTTAAAGAGTAAAGAAAGAGATTAAGAGAGGAAACAAGAGAAAATAGTACCACCAAAGAATCCCATGGAAATCTAACTCCACAAGGCAGACGGCAGGTCCCAAGAGAAAAAGCAAAATGAAGACAACGTGCTATTGTAGTTACGTGCTTGGGCCTCTGTGGCCACCCCTCCCAGGTGGGACATCCTACTGAGTGCTCAGTACCTCCTGGGGGAGTGAGGGGTGGTGTAGCCAGTTGGAGGCTGAGTTAGGGGTTCCAGGAAATGTGATGTGGGTGGGCTCCCAGGCAGCCCTTTTGATTGGCAGCTGCTCCATGAGGCTGCCGTGTGAGTTCTGAGGCTGCTGTTCCTCATGCACACAGAGCTGGTTCTGACCCAATGAGAAAAAAAAAAAAACTTTTATTGATGTGGTATTGCACAGTAGCAACAGATGGCGTATGGCTATAGCTCGTATGCTTTGACTGATGCCTTTCATGTCCTCTGCTCTTAAGCTTCAGTAGATAGACCACGACTAAGACTTAATAGCACCTCCGAACACTACCAGCAAGTCACATATATATATATATGTACCCCAGGTATGTATCCCAGTAATAGTTTAGGGCATTTAGATGTAGCCAGGAAATACATCTGATCCATGACCATATGTTCTTGCTATGCTCCTCAATTTCATTTCAGTTAACATAGAAATGCTGAAAATGATCAAATGATGACATATTGTAGCAATTGATGATTGTTCTGTGTAATCAATCATTACCAAAGACAGATACCAGAACATACAAAACTCTTTCTATTAAAGATACATGATCTTGCAATATAAAGAAAAATGTGTGCTTTTACTACCTAATAAGCTTTTAAAGCCACTTTTAAATGCCACTTTTAAAGCTTTCTGTATATTACACTTTCAGAGAATAAATAAGGTTATCCGTAGGACACGTGAGTTATTTTATCCTACAACAGTAGAAGACAAGCTATTGTGTGATACACCTTTTCTGTAAAATTTGCTTTTTGGTTTTTGAGTATGTGCTGAGGATGGGGGAAGAACAGTGATCTTCAGTGTTAGTAGCCCCTTGCATTAAAAAAAAAAAATAAATATATGATATCTAAAACATTCTCTCCTTACAGACATTTTGGAAATCTTCCTATCATTTTCTTAACTTTACTGAACTTTAGTTTGAAAGTCTAGATGTAGATAGAGACCATGGTTGTTTGCGAGAGTTATTGTAAGAACACAGAAACATGTAATTCAAAAAGATTTCAATCAAACCGATGAAGAGAGGGAAATTATTAAGCAACACATAGGAACATCCAGGGCAAGAAGATGTAGATCCAACTCTTTTATTTGACCCCATTTCTCTTCTTGACTTTCCCAAATCTGAGGCCAAAGAGTTTTATAGTGCTTAGAGAAACGTCTTGTGAGCAAAGGTACAGTAATTTTTCATTGATTGAAAAAGTCATTCTTTGTTTGCCATTTTCCTGGAATCTGGAGTCCCAGTGCATGCACTTCTGTTGTCATTGTAAACAGTGCAGTCAACACAACATTTCTACTTTCCATCAAATTCTACAAGACATCAACGAATGCTAATCAGAATGCAGTAGAGACCCCATTGCCTTATCTTTGGGCACACTTACCACCTACATAGCCTAACACAAGCTTCCCTAACACAAGACATCACAGGATCACCCAGCTTTATACTACTGGTCTAAAATGCCATTAAAGGCTGGGATATCTTTCCTTTTTTGAAGAGTAAGTGGTAAAGAATTTGCTAAGAATTTTCACTCCCTTAATTTTTGGTACTACAATCCTCCTTAGTTGATAGATAATTTTGTAGTTTATGGAAGCCTATGAAAAGGTTTAGACTAAAATTTTGACCAAAAAAACAGGGCTTGCTAAAGTATATGTGGGACACTGACACATCTACAGAAAACTATACTACAGCATTTGGAAGACTATCCCATCAAATATGTGTTACATTCATGTGTCCATAATGAGCTTAATGTTTTAAAGAGAAATTAGAAACAAGCACAGGAACCCACCTCAAGAACTCAATTGTAATTCCCATGGACTCATTTCTTTAAAGTGAATTTAGTGCACATAAAACATACTGGGTTGACAGGGAACAAGAACCTTGCAGAGAACAACTTTATTTCTATGCAAAAGGCTTGGTTTTGGTATTAGAAAGTCTCCTGTCACATAGTGTTTTAACTCACAAGAAATTACCAAATGAAGAAATGATGAATTCTTTCAAATGTTAGCCAGGATTCTATTTACCAAAAAAATTTAGAGACGGGGGAAAAAAAGAGCAATTCATGATGCTATTGTCATTTTACTTTCAATTTATCAGTGATTGTGTCATGAAATGAAGTAATATAAATTATAATAATTTGTTGTTATGACTTTGTGTGTCATTTGCATTATGTGACATTCCAAATTTTTCAATTTGAGAGTTTAGAACAGAAAATGTTGTCTTTGTTCATGTATTGGCAAGTACCTGCTGGCTGAGTTCCCTGTAAAAACACATCTTCTGGCATATCTTCAGTTAAAATTATTCATTCATTTATTTACTAGAATTTTTGCCCTCAAACCTTTATAATTATGGGTGTATAGCCACACATTAAGACCTATTCATGAATGTAGTATGCAACTCATGTATACCTGAAGGCCCACAGAGGAGCCCGTGCTACACACATTAATATATTCTGCATTGTATGTATTCATAAATATAGGGTTTCTGATGGCAGGAAGGACAGCATACTTCATTTTCATGAGTTAGGAATGACTGCATAACTCACAGGTGGCAGAGCAAAGCAGAGCCACTAATGGATTCTGTACAGCCATCCCTACTGGATGAAAATAAAATTCCATTACACTGTCCACCATCACATATTTATACCATATCAGAGACTTATGTCTACAGACTAACTACCTAAACTTTTTGTTACCCTTTGCTGAAGAAATTAATATCATTGAAGAAATATAAAGACATATTACTGGGTTTTATTTCCCACTGGCAGGGTCTAAATATGTATTTCATACAAGTAAATGCACACATACACACACATTAATAATGTGGTGTTTTTCCTAGTCCATTTCTGAGAACTACTGCAATGAGTTCATTTGTCCCCTGGATATGATGGGATTTATGCTCCTTAGATTTATACATGTGGGGTTTTACACCTTTTCATTCTCTGAGTGTGATTCTGGAGTTGCTGTGGTGTATGAAAAACAATACATGCAATCAACTTACAATGAAGTAGAATGAGGCCTTCGTCCCTTATTTAGCTGTAGGCATACTTACCACCATTCCCACTGAAGCAAAAGGTAATAGCAACAATTAAGCCAAGACTGAGATACCTACATCATCTGGAAATAGGTCTCTGTGTTGTTGCTGGGTACAAATGGTCATGAATACCATCATAATCAAAGGAAATTTAAAAAATCATCTATATGATGTTGTTGAATAGCAGGATACAATAAGTTGCATATAGCAAAATAATTGCATATGTGGAAAAATTAAACTGCATCATTTAAAATTTCTATTCTGTGTGCTTCTGCTGTTGCCCTTTCAAATTGACTACCCTACTATTCATATCAGCAACAAGTCCCTTTTCCATTTCTAAACCTATATAGCTATCTCATCTTATTCTGACACCCTATATTTTCTTCCTTTAAACAAAATTCTTAGCTTCCTTTAGAAACTAGTAAGTATTCCAAAAGTGTCATTAGCCTGGCTAAATAGATTTTAGAGGATGTGAGTAGTATCTCAAACAAGTTTTTTGCCAATTTTTATATTTGAAAAGGAACCTAATGGTAAATAAACAGGTGGGACAGAAGATCCAGTTAAGTTCAAGGAAGTCAAACATAAGTTTTAACAAAGTTAATTTTTTTTTGAAACATGAGTAGAAAAATAAAATAACCAGCTCTCTGAAAAATATTTTTCAACACTGTCTTCAATTCCCCCCCCCCCCCCCCAGTTAAATTCCATGTTAAATTTAGACATCTAAGTGTTTGTAACCAGAAAGTGCATATGCAGTCTTAAAAGCATTGTATAGCAGGTTCCATATCAGGCTTTTAAGATCTTACCACAAAAGGGTATCTCATTGTAACGAACACATCATCACTTTTAAATCAGATAATTATTCTGATGAAACAACTTTTAAACTGCTGCCTGCTTTTACTGAATAGAAGCTCTGCACCTCTCTGAAACACTGGATAGACAACTGTTTTTGTTAGTTGTTGTGCTTTTCTTCTGCTCACAACTATATTGACTTCAGTGAGTTGGTCGGCATTTGTTTACATCAGCATAAAAGAGAGCAAAACATGTTTTGCTCCACAGATAATTTTTTGAGCAAAACGGAGAAGAACATTTTAGTTTGCACAGGTGAATAAGATAGCACATAACTTGGATAAAATTGGCTCACCGGAATGGGAAGACACAGAATACATAATTTTGTAATTTTTTTTGCATAAATGGGTCAATATATATAATCCCATCCTTCCCACTCGGGAAGGAATTGTGTTTTGTAATTTTTGGCAATTTTAACACATCTTATATACTAAAAACCTCAAACAAACAAACAAACAAAAAAAAAAAAGCATGCTGCACAGAAGTATGTATGGAATATTATCTTCTGCTGAACAAATACTCTAAGATCTCATGTTGTACTTTATAGCAAGAACTTCTGAGGCAATATCAAAATAATGTTGCAACTATGAAAGTTCTAAAGGAGTCATTTGCCTTGATCCTGCAGAGTTTCAGTGACATGAACAGATTGATTCTCTGCCTTCTTGCCCAACAGAGACAGAAAGTAACTTTCAGCATTCCAGAATATTCATGTGAGGGAATGAAGTTTGGCATAAAGAATTTATCCTTTATCCTTCTCCTTCTTGACCTTACTTCTTTTTTCTCTTCCTTTTTGTCAAGAAGCAATTTGGTTTGCAGAAATAGACTGGTTTAATAAAACTGGTATTCTTCCTTCTACTAAAAGTTTACCTGCGAGAGCCCCGAACATAATAAAATCAGATTATGAAGGCAATCATATTTACTTGTAATAAATCAAATCTTGCAGACATCAGTTAAGTCTCTCTTACTGCACTGGGGCAATATCACGCATGCATACATCAGTACCTGAAGTGTCAGAAATATATTTCATAAGTTCAGAAAAATTGCATACACACTTGCAGCACCATTACAAGCAGTGAATTTGTAATGTGAACATTATGATGTATAAAGTGGCTTTGTTCCTACATTTAATAAGCACCACATGCCAAGCCCAAAAACATAATGGAATTTGCTGATGATTTACCATTAGATATAGGATATTGTTTTCAGGAAGAGAACTTTTCCACACTTTATCAGTAGTATCCAATTTTAAGAAGCCGTCTTCTTTCTCTCCTCTGAATGCAGCACATTCTTTAGATTAGTGAAATAAAATAAAATCTCAGCTAGTGATATAGTCTATTAAGTTGAAGTGAAGTAAGTGGAAGACATTTCCACTTTGAGAGAAAATGTTTCCTTCAGACTATCTCTGCACAATATACATCTTTATTATTCTAGTTTTGGTATAGCTCAGGATACTGGAGAAGGTCTTACTAAGGTATGCTAGCCAGCCCAACATATGAGGTATAGTATAACACTCATGCACACATACCAAGGTATTTCAGATTGTTTTCTGACCTCATAAGATTCACTGACACATCACAGATATTTTCAATCTAAATAATAGAGAACACCTTTTTTCCTTTTCTTTTTTTTTTTTTTTTTTTTTTTTTTTTTTTTTTTTTTTTTTTTTTTTTTTTTTTTTTTAGAAATTGATAGAATGAGAAGACTTATATTCCAAGTCCCTGTTGATGTTCATGTTGATGAAGAGTAAGTATCTTCTTTCTGTATTTTAGTACTGCCCATTAGAAATCTTTTACGTGAAGAAGGTGTCCTGGTTCTGGCCAGGACAGGGTTAACTTTTGCAGCAGCCAGAAGCAGGCACTAGCAGGTTATTCTGTGCCTTCTCACATCATTTTTCAGGGATGAGGGAAGGGGTCCCTTCTGATCAAGTAAATGTGGTGGAGGCTGGTTCCCTCTGTTATTGATAGTGTAGCTGTTACTGTTCATTTTCTTATTCCATTGCTATTTTCCCATACTTTGTTTTTATCTCAATCCATGATCTTTACTCTTTGTGACTCCAGTTGTCCTCTCCATCCTGCTGCAGAGGGAGGGAGGGGGAAAGAATGAGCAGCTCACAGTTTAGAGTGTTTCAGTGGGAACACTAAATTGGGGAATACCATTCCTAAACCCTGATAGAGGGTATGTTTCAGTATTTGAATATCAAGTGACAGACGTCTTGAATATTAGACTGTGGAAGCAACTTTTCTTGAACAATTTCATCTTGAGTAAAAGGTTCTTTAACATGTACACTTAAAAAAAATCTCTGTGGACCATAATCCTATGAGGTGACCTGCACCATTAATAATTAGTAAGACAAAAGGAGACTGTGGACCGTTGGACCCTAAATTTTTCCTGGGTTTATAATGGGAATAAAGAGGTAGGATGCTATTTTCTTCCTTGGAAGTGCTGGTTTGTGTTGTCCTAATAAGACCATTCATAGTTTTTTTAATGTTTATTAAATGTTGTGACTTTTTCTGAAGCAAGTTTATTCTGTAGTGTTTGTGTTTTCCCTGGCAGAGCTCATAAGATGAAATTTAATCAGTATAGGTTTATATTGCCAATGACTTTTCATTCTGGTTTTGTTTCCCTTCTCCATATGATATTGCTTGAGGGTATGTACAGTTCTGTTCTCTAACAATATATATATATATTTTTTTTTTTATTTTATGTTGAGCAACAGTAAAACAGTCCATTATTTAAAAGAACTGGTAAACATTTTTCCTAGAAAGACACCATCTCTAAATCCCAATTGTTTTAGTTTAAGCCAGCTCTATATTTCCACAGGCATTTGTTTAAGGTGGCATTTTCAGCCACATTCCCTGTTCACCACACAGCTGTCTTTTGGAGCCATCATTCCTTCTCCAGTGTCCCCTCAGTTGTCCTAACACAATATTTGCATAGTCTGGTATAAGGGAAGAAAACAGGATTTCGGATGACCTTGATAAGTTTCTGATATTTTGCTGATTATTTTCCCAGCTAGTTACACCAGTCTGGCACAAGTGAGACAGGGAGGAGGAGGGGAGCTACTTGAATTGTGCTTGTCACTGGCAGGAGTGCCCAGGAAACATCTCACCATGGAAAAGATCACTGTCTGAAACAGGCAAACATGAAAGAACATGCCACTGTGATATATGTGGTTCTTATTTATGTGGTGAGCTTGGCTACAATGCAAGAAGAGACAAAACACATGAAAAAATCTCAGCTTTTGTTTTGAGAAACACAACAGATCACATCCTTAGCACTTGAGAAAAAAAGCAAAAAACGTAGGAACAATGAAAATAAAATAAAATTTTAAACACATTTTCAGGTCTAGTTCCCTTGATTCATAAGAATTGATAAATTTCGCAGCACTCCTTTGCAGCATTATGTTGCTAAAACTACATACAGTATTTTAGGCAAAATTTGGGGGTTTGGGGAAAAGCTCACATTTTGAAAGACAAAGATTCTCCTGAGAGATATTTAAAAACTACATTAGTTCTTAAAAAATTAAAATTTCTATTTTGGTCTTACTAAGAGTAATATTAATGATACTTAAAGAAAATTGCAAAATCTTATTTAAATATTTAGTATTTAAATCAACATTAGAGGGTGTATTCAGATATTAAAAATCTAGGGGAAATATCTAAAGAAGCATTTTAAGATCGTTTTGATTTATTTCTTTTTGCTCTTTAACCTTGTTGAAAATATGATGTTATCAGTCTGATATCTTATAAGAATACCAAAGATGATGTTATTATTACCACATGTATTTAACAAATGAAAAATCAAATTTCATGGAGAACAGAGCCAAAATGATTGAAGAGTCCATCAGCATGGTGTAACCAACTTCAGTCAGAGTGACTGGCTTCTTCCCTTCCCTTCCCTTCCC
>NW_020955221.1:464570-474918 GCF_003031625.1 Empidonax traillii
CGTTCCCAAACATTCCCTAACCTTCCCAAACCTTCCCAAACCTTCCCAAACCTTCCCTTCCCAAACCTTCCCAAACCTTCCCAAACCTTCCCAAACCTTCCCTTCCCAAACCTTCCCAAACCTTCCCAAACCTTCCCAATCCTTCCCAAACCTTCCCAAACCTTCCCTTCCCAAACCTTCCCTTCCCAAACCTTCCCATGCTTTTCCAAACCTTCCCAAACCTTCCCAAATCTTCCCTCCCCTCCCCAAACTTTCCCAAACCTTTCCTTCCCTCCCAAACTTTCCCTAACCTTTACTTTCTATGCCTTGAATTCTCAAACCTTCCCTTCTTTTGGGCAGGGAGGTGTTCATCCATTGTTAGGATAGCAGGGCTCTATCACGTGCAACTGTTACATGGGAAGACAAACTCCATCGCTCCTGATGTGCCCTTTTCCTCATTTCCCCTCTAACTTTATATCCTGTATATGATGTCACACAGTCTGGAATATCCCTTTGGTCAGTTTGAATCACCTGTCCTAGCTGTGTCCTCTTCCAGCCTCCCATGCACCCTCAGGTTCCTTGCCAGCATGGCAGTACAAGTAGCAGAAAGGGCCTTGGCCCTGCGTTATCTCTGCTCACAAGTAACAAAAACACCTCTATATTATAAAGCAGCTTGTAATTGGTTTCACCTTTCTCTGGGTGAGAATCAAATGGAGGTGGAGTGTCACAGGGACAGACAAAGAGGGAAGTAAAGATTTCGTTTTCCTGTCTGTCCATTGAAATAAAGTACATTGAAAATGAGTGTAACTTCCTTTCAGCATTGAGAAAATCCTGCTGTGAAGGGTGGTGCCTGTGTAGCATAATATAATAATAAAAGACATCTGGTCATCACTGTGGAAAGAACAGAAGAAATAATGAAAACGACATCGAGATTGAGTTATTTAAAATCTCTCGTAGGCTGACATACTTAATTTCTTTTTTTTTTTTTTTTTCTCAATAAGGACAAAGGGGTAACTAGCATTAATAAATAAATTGATTCATTAGTCCTTCCATCAGTCGTCTGATGATGATTGGAATCAACAGCATCAGAGTTGTCTACTCAATAATGTTCCAATTGTTTCTTTTTGTTCTATATTTTTATCAATAGAAAACAATCTTAAATTTCTGGCTGAAAGCAGCCACTCATAGTTTCCCTGTGGAAACACCATAGAGGATTTACAGCCTCAGGACTTGAAAATTCTTCCTGCCCTGCAGGACAAATTCTATTGCATAATGTCATTTTGCTATAAAATAAATGAAACATTTCCTTCCTTTAGGCATAGATGAATATTAAAGAGTGTAAGGTTACAGAATCAGTTCTTCATTTAACAGAATTCATGCCTCCTTTCCATTAAAAGAAATTAACACTATACAAAGTTGGAATACATACAGCTGTAGGAAGCTGTGGTCTGTGTCATTAAGACAACCAGAATAAAAATATTGCAAGGAGAGAGATCTGTCATGTGGACTTACAGTTTAGACAGCATGTGCAAGTGGCTTTGTCTCTGGGATGGAGTTGGGAAGGGCTATTGTAATCACTGAATTAAAATGCTGAAACTAGAAGGAGTTATTGGTCTTGGCAAGGGGAATTTCAGGATAAATGTACAGGCATTTTTGTATGGCGACAATATGTCAATGCACTGAAATTTACGGCTTACTACTATAAGCATCCACACAGCAAATGCTCTTGAAACAAAAATGATAACTTGGGATAATGGGAACTTGAGCACAGGGCAATTACAGTCACCAATGAAGTAAACCAGCACTCAGACTTCAAGACTTAAATCAGCTTTCTTGGGAATGGTCCAAACCTTTTACCCAGAAGACTTGCATATGAAAACAATTTGGGAAGCTGATCCTTACATCCTCTCAGCTGTTACCTAGTAACTAACTGTGTGAGTGCTTCCATTCTATTTTACAGCAGAGCTGCACAGGCTAGCTCAAATGGTTCTTCCAGACAGCCAGAAAACCCAGGCAAGTCAATGCCATTGGTGCATAACCAAGGCATTTGGTGGATGCTCAGGAAGGAGCATACATGCAGGAAGTATTGAATTACAGGAAATTCCAGGGAGAAGTATTCGATTCTTATTATCAGGAGGAAATTTCTATTGTGGAATCAGTGTTGCCTAGCTCAAGGCAGTGGGGGAGCTCCTGGTGGCCTAGAGGAAAGGCGCTGCACTGTCACTGCAGAGACCTGGGTTTGATTCCCGGTCGGGGCCCCTCCCCGGGCAGATGGAGCTCGTTAGCCCTGTAAGGCAATCCATCTACGTCCTGAGGACCTTGCTGCCACCGTCCAAGCTCGCTTGGCCCCGGCAGATGAACCTCAGGATTAAAGGGTGGGCTCAGTTCCGCGCACACTGTGTCTCACCTAAAAAATCCAATGCGCAGGCTGGAAGGTGGAAAGACCTTCCCCGGTTCTTCGTTCGCGAAGAGACTGGCCATTATTATTATTAGCTCAAGGCAGTAATTAGTTGCTACTTGGAGAAAGCTGTCACTATCCATCAGCTGCAGAGATGTAGCAGCTATTTATACCTTCTTATCAGTGGTCATCTTCATCAACGGTGATTGCTTATTTATGGAGATAAGCTGCCATTGCTGACCAGCTGCTTCATGCTGTGACTACTCCTGTAGATAAGCAATCACAGTGGAGCAATAGATCATTACTGAAACTGCAAATGCACAGGTATTTACAGAAACAAATTTACCAAATAGCAGTATGTAAATATGATTAGGTGGTACGACTGCCATATCCATAATCCTCTCTAAATTTTGTTCTCCTATCCCTTATCGCCCTCCTTACCCCTCATTCCAGCATCCTCTACCTGTCTTAGCCATCCTTTCCAGACACAGTCTTCCCCATATTTGTGCTGCCATGTCCCTAAGCCATGCCCAGAATGTGAGGAGCCAGAATGCTAGGCAAGCTGGTGTCAGTGCCTAGTACAAGGGATTCAGCTGGATGGTTGGGAGCAGGCAGCCTGCCCTGGAGGCCCATGAAGGCTATGGTGTACTGGAGGAGGTGAGAATGCCAAAGACTGTGCAATACTTTGCCCAGGACCCATGTGTCATGGTATACATAGCACAGGTATTCGAATGACACCCTGGAAAAATAGTGTAGTTACAGCTGCCAAACTCAGTGTTGCTGGGTAATTGCCTAAGATGGTGACCACAAGGATTTCAGAAGCCCAGAGATGTTAACCATATTCGCCTATGATAGTGTACTTGTTTCTTTTGTTGTACTTCTAGACAATATTTACTGTTTGGTCCTAACCTTCATTCATTCACAACCTGACTGTAACATTTTTTTGAATGAGTTCTGTTTTATAATTGAGACTCTTCTATTTGTAATCCTGGCACTTCTAGGAAATGACCTGAAGGCTTAAAAGTTTGTTCCCTAAACTAGTAAAAAATTTAGAGTTAGAATCGTAATTTACACAAAATCCTGTTAAAAAGTTACTAGTGTGCTCATGACCATTACTTTCTCAATTTGTTATTGCTGTATCATTCCCAGCTGCTTGTACTTTAAAGAAATGAGTAAGTTTTGTCTTCCAAAATCTTAAAAATAATTGCCTTGGTTATGCTGATGAATTCTGCCTATGCAGTCCTCACATGTCTCAGAGCTTTTTTGGACTTTACCACTCCAGAACTGAACAAGAAAATGAGCTTTTGACACTGTTGGATAATTACACAATGAACATCCTTCAGACAGACATGAAGACAATTCCTCCAAGGCTGTTTGATGTTTTGCCATCGATTTAATGCAGTGTGGAACAAACCTGTTGTCTTTTATTTGCCTGAGAGGTGTCATGAAAAATTATTGTATTTAATAGGTATATCATGTAACCCAGCTAATTTTCTACAAGTTGCCTTCCACTTCTTAAAGGTTTTTATTTTGGCACTTTCTGTCTTTATTTCTTACTTTTTTCTCCTGAATTCAAAGGTTTCTTTTTCTAGATGTAGGTTTGTTACAGATTTTGTTTCCTTACTGTCCATGTTAAATAAGCTTTCTTATTCATTACAGTTCTGGCAATAAACAGCATTTTCCTGTTTCTCTTTTATCTCCTCTGAACATGGTTACAATGATTCAAATGGAGACAGACAGACTTTAATGTGATTCTGACACAATTTTCTCTGTCAGCAGGTAACACAAACCAGGTTTCCCTATTTTACTTTGCCTCTCTACATATATAGAGTATAATATCTACATAATGGTTTAAAACAGGAGCAATAAAAGCAAGCGAACCTATACTCAGTATATATTGCTTTCTAAATATTCATACTGAATCAATCAATATGGGCCAACTGTGGCTCAAGCTGTAATGAAAAAGAAAAGAAATGACTGAGCAAAGGTTATGTATTGCATTTCACACAGGGCTTGATTTGTAAAAGGAGAGGGTCAAACACATATCACAGAGGAGAAGGATCACTGACATATTCTAAACTGCTGCAGTGGATAGGTGTCAAATGTTTTCTTGCTCATTAGCTAATGAAACCCATACTCTTCAAGATATGGGAGAAGGTGAACTCACCTATCAGCACAGACCTCACTGCTGAGGCTTGGATTCCAGGCCCTGCTATGCCTCTGAGCATCAGAGAACTTCAGCATCAGATACCCAAATTCAGCTGCATGACCTGGACATGAATCTCTTGGTCTTATGGACACAGCACACATGGGAAAACCATAGAATCAAAAACAGGGAGGGCAGGAGGGGACATGGTGGGAGGGGACATGACAACAGGGTGATTGAATGTAAAACCTCTTTGTGGAGAGATGGCAGAAGAAACAAGCCCTTCTTCTTTCAAGCTTTCATTAGTTAGGCAGGTGGAACATTGCATTGTAAGAAGCTGAGAGAAACATGCCTCAGAAGCAGAAATGTCTTAAAATACCTATCTAAGAGGTGGGCACTGTTACCAGAATTTTCCATGTCTTAGAAAATGCTATTACTAGATATGCTGTGATATGCTTCTGAAGTATTATCCTGCAAAGTCTATTTTTTATGTTTCTGCCAGGGTTTGGTTAAAAATGCATGAAAAATGATGAATCTTTTCTCTGATAATTTTTTTCAATTAAAATAATATTTCATCGCTGAGCAGCTTTATTTGCTATGAACAGATCAGACTAGACAGTGTCACTGCCAATCTCCTCAGTGCTCTGTCTTGTGTTCAAATTATCCTAAAAGGAATATATGCCCTTGCACTCTGTGAAATGCCTGAAATGCATCTAGCATCTTTATCAAAAGAATATGACTTGTTGGCAGACAATGACTTTTTTTTGTTTCAATATGATTTTTAGCCAACTAAAATAATCAAAGAATTCCAGCTGAAACTGGACACTGGGATCTCTTTCTACATGCTAATGTTTTCAAACTCCTTTCAAATATTTTCCAAAAGAAATCATTAATCTTCTAAAATTATTGACTGCCATCCCTTTCCTTTCTTGCATATGGTTATCCACTGTTTTTGGAAATTGTGAACATTGAATTACTTTGATTTTCTAAATGTGAAAATGTTTAGAAGTCAAGATGCCTTGTAGAATGCAAAATTTCATGCTGAGAATGCAGTCATTAAAAAAAATATAGAGGAGAAAATCCATTGCTGTGGTTTTGTACAGTTAAAGCACCAATTTCTGATCATTAAATCCCATTCATAACTTTTACAATAATGTCTACCAGTACAGACATACTTGCATTGTTTCAGTTGCTTATATTGTGAGAGTTTGTCCTCTTCTTTTCATACTCATTGAGAATTCATACAAATCAGCTTATTCTAAAGCCTGGTGATACTGTTTTAACCAAATGTAGAGACACTGAAAATTATTCAAATACATAGATTTTTGATGAAAATGGATTCTTTGAATGAAAAGAATTCCAGCTGCAAAGAATAGTAACCTAGACTAATGAGATTTTTAAATGAAATATGAAAATTATTAAAGGTTACTTATTTATGGATCAGTGTCTTCAAAGAACCTTCTTTAAAATTAATTTTGTGATACTGTTTCTTAAATTCTCTGTACTAAAGATTTAACAAAGATTAAAGTGTGGTTTTGTACTGTTCCTCATAAACCTGGCAGAGGACAATCCTATTTTCACTAGAGACAAGTGGGAAATAGAAAATGAGCTTTGAAAATTCATCTATTCCTTTCCCTTTTTCTCATTTTTATTCCCATTTCCCCTTCCTCTTTCCTCCTGCTCTTCCTCCCCCTTCCTCCTTTCCACTTTCCCTCTCCCCTTTCCCTTTTAGTCGTCCTCTATCCCTCTCCCCTAAGCTTCTTTGCATCCTCCCTTTCAGCCTGCCTCATGCTCTGGAGAAGTTTTGACCAAGTCTGGACATCACTGTAATCACCTAAGCAGAACTGAAAACAGATTTTCTAATTCAGTTATCCCTCATCTTTAGAAGATCTTTGAATCTGATCCAAACCTGTACATGGAGAGTCCTATACAACATCACAGATGCTTTGGCTTGGCAGCGGCTCAAGATGTGCATTCCTCCTACAGGAGATGGTCAATTCATTTCCAGCAGTTACTGTGCAGTATACATTTAGCTCCCAATTTTTTAGCTGGTGTGTGATTTCTGAATGTCTTTTTTGCTGTGGAGTCTGAACAAACAGAACTAAAACTATGAGGTGTTTGCATGCTGTTTAATTTTCACTTGTTCATTAGTGCCACTGGTTATATCCCTAAAGTTAAAAGCATTTTTCTTTTCCCTGGCCAAGAAATATTCTTTTTGTCTATTATAAGTAGCAAAACACAGACCATGGGCACATGTGAATGGATAAATAGTTACAAAGAGCAGCCATTCTTGAAATATTTGTGAAAATAAAGCATTCATTCACCTAGCAAGCAAAGACAATAATTATCTTTTGATCCTTTCTGGAAGGCAAAGTGAATTCACATAGTGAATATAACAGGTCTATGGAGAGAGTCTTCTCAGTCTTGTCAAATACCAAGTTGATGCTTGTACAGCTTTCTATAAAACTTTTTCTGCTCATCACAGGCTAATAAAAGAAAACATAACTTGAACAGTTTCTGCAGTAACCTTCTGACCCCTGTACTGAAATCACAAAGGGTCACATTGACAACTGCTGGACAGATTTCTTATATTAAAAGATTTTTCCAGAAATTATTTGTCATGGCATCTGTGTGGGGTGAACAGCATAAAGAGGCTGTGGGGGTGGAATTTTTATCTTTTAACTTACTAATTTTGCAAAATGCCTTCAGTAGTAATTTGTAGGCTCTTATCCTTATTTTAGATGGATCTCCTTTCACAACTATTCACATAATTCTGCTTAGAGTAATGAATTTAAAAAGAAGAAAGTATTACCAATTAAAATCCCATGCACCATCAAGCTTCTACTAAAGCAACTAGGAGAAGTAAATTAGACAACCTCGACCTTAATTTGATAATAGCTACATGAGCTAAGGCTTTTTTTCCTGCCTAAAATTCAAAATCAGAATTATAAAAAGCAGAGTAGACATTACGTTTTCTAAAAGACTCATAAGAGAGAGGTTTTTTTTTTTTTAAATCTAATGATGCACCAACTCCTACATTGAGATTTTCAAAAGAGCATGTTAGCAAACATGTTTGGAAACATGGCAACCTTTACATCAATGCATAAATGAGGAAAAGTAGGCAAGGAGGGCCTTGTTCTCTGAGCTTCCCAAGTCCCACTCATTAGGCTACGTCCACTGACTATGACTATAGCTATATGACTACACCTAGCAAGTACTGGCATTTCTTAATTAATATTTCTTGCCTTCCCTGCTCTCTGATTTTGCAGTCTCCCTTTGGCCACAACTGAAGTTGCATTAGATTTGGTCTCCCAAGCTGCATCTCCTTCAAGCAATGAATGTCATTGCCCTTATTTCTCTCAAACTCTGAGACTGAATTACCTTCTCAGAACTGGGTAGGACAGAGTCAAACTCCTCAAATGAATCCCTGATCCATCAGTTTTGTTGTCACATCTGCTTCTCTATATGTCCTTTCCCTCTTTCCTTCACAGTTTCCCAGCTACCAAGCATATTTCCTATTCCTCTCTCTCAGCTCAGCTCCAGTTGCAGGGCCAATTACCCCTGCACAATTGTTATTTCAGCTTTCCATCAGTTACCCGGTCCAGCAATTTCTTGAGCCACATTAGTGATTCCTTTTGAGTTCATGCTGCAGTGTGCATATTGTGTTTTCTCACACTGAACTCAGATGTTCTATATAGGGGCTCGTAAGTCTGAGGCGCTTAAAAATATTGCAAGTGCCTAAGCAGATGTTCCCTGCTTTGTGTGAGGACCCTAGCACACTGTCACAGTAATAAGAGACCCTATCAGCCTAATTAGTAAATCTGATTTTGGATGTTGTCTAAAGGGTTCTTAGTTCTTACTTAAAGATTGATGCAATAAAAACCAGTTTCTTCAGGGAAATGAAGCCCTGAATATTATGTAACAATACTTCTATGTTGTTTCAGAGGTGGAAGTGTGTGTCTTTCCAAGAGAAAGAGCCAGCATGAAAATATATGAGTAGAATTTCATTTGGAAAAAGGTAAGATTAAGACAATTCTATAGAACATATTTGCTCTCCTCTGCCAAAGTAACTTTTACTCTGGCCAAATTTTCACACCATGCGGAGCTCCCAGGAACCTCTTTGTGAGACCTTTGTCAGTAGATTTTCAAACAATGAGTACCCTATTAAATACAGACTCTGTTTTGCTCTTCCCACCATGTACCATTCTATTATTTGAGTATTATTTCAAAAAAGACTAGTATGACTGGTGGCTAAAAATCCTATCTTCTGCTCTTGACTTTCCTGGGTCAATCTGTGTGGGAACCATATATTTCTGCTTTTCCTCTTTTACACAGCAACTGATTACCAAATTTCATGACTTCTCTCATGGAAAATCTTCTTCAGACAACAAGAAAAAACCAGACGTCTGCCTCCTTCAGCAAATAGATGAAAATACACTGCCTTAAGAATAACTGAAAAGTAGACTATAGCAAGGTAGCTGTGACTCCTTCCTTGCTCAGTAATTGCCATTTTTTGTTTCTGTTCTTGAAAGGCCTTTGAAATAGAAGTGAAACTTGTGTAGCACCAGGAAACTATCAGTTGCTATACAAGAACCATGTGATGCAATTTATATTGTACGTTATATACATTTTTTAATCTTTCAGTTTGTTTTCTGCCAAGTCTCTTGACACTGTGATATGCTAGGAAATAAGTTTAAAATGTTTAACTTAGTTGAAACTTTCCACTCCAAAATCTCTTTTAGGAAAAAGCTACAGTGACACAACGGAACATATATAGAAAGTGAGACTTGACCCTTAAAAAAAAAAAGAAAAATACTCAGAAGAGAGCAGAACAGAACTTTAGGAATTAAAGAATTCTTAAAATTAGGAATTTTTAGAAATTTGCACTTCTACATATGGAATTATAGCACTGGGAGTGCCAATGGATGCAATCAATTACTTTAACCTAATGTTTATATTAAAAAATAGAGATTGTAAAATGGAATTTGACTGACTTCATTTGCAGAAAACCCTATGCCATAAAACTGTCCTTTCTCTAATCAAAATATCACCTGAATAAAGTCATCATGTTTGGCCTGATTGCATTTTTTTCTCCATATATGTGCAGCTGCATTTGCCTCTCCATAAATGTCATTTGATTATGAGAAAATAAACAGGGAAGGACTCACAGGGAGTCGGTACAGGGCCTGCTTGTTTACCTGCCACAGCTTTCCGGGCTGAAGAACAAATGTCATGCAAATGGTGCACCAGCAATGAGCTGCCAATCATCCCGCCTTGGCATTCATGGTGATTTGCTAAATCATTTAAAGAGACATGCTTTACTAAATGAAAAAATATCAGCGGCAAGGGCCTGTGTTTAAACATGGGGCTGAGTTATTATCCCAGTAGGCTGGAATGAAATGAAGACATCTTCCAATTAAAGCTTGCAGATGAACCCAGACAAACCCCCCTTTTTTCATAAAGACAGGCAGATTATGATTGGGAGAGAACAGCGACAGAGGCTTTCATTACAAGCTGATTATGGTGATATAATTCCCAGTGCTGTGTGTCTGCAGGCCCAACTTCACATTTGAAGGTTTTTAATATAATTTCCTTAGGGTGAAATGCTGAAGATTTATTAAACTTTATGAAGGGCTTACAGATCCAATTTAAGAGGACATATCATAGGGCAAAACTGACAGACGATAAAATACATTCCAAGAAAAGGAAAGGAAAGGAAAGGAAAGGAAAGGAAAGGAAAGGAAAGGAAAGGAAAGGAAAGGAAAGGAAAGGAAAGGAAAGGAAAGGAAAGGAAAGGAAAGGAAAGGAAAGGAAAGGAAAGGAAA
>NW_020955221.1:475665-478923 GCF_003031625.1 Empidonax traillii
GAAAGGAAAGGAAAGGAAAGGAAAGGAAAGGAAAGGAAAGGAAAGGAAAGGAAAGGAAAGGAAAGGAAAGGAAAGGAGGAAGGGAAGAATGAAAGGAAGAAAAAGAGAGAAAGAGGAATTGATTTTAAGCTTGGAAACCATCTAAAAGGAGTTATTTGTTTATTTGAACCATCCCTTTGTTATGTAACAGCTGTAATTTCCTAAGGTTTGTCAGAATTCAATTAATATCAGGTTTTTTTCCAGCTTAATAAAATCGAAATGTTCAGATACCTAATGTTTAGATACTTTAAAATTTTATCAGCTAGAGGAAAAATGGACTATAAAAATAGTTGAAGGAGATCACCAATTTTTTTTTCAGGCAAAGACCAGCTGTATTTCTGAACTTACATGCTCCTTGGCACTCCTTCTCATTTGGGTGTCTGTGATTTTATGTAGGTGCATATCCAGTTGCCCATACATCTATTTGGGTGTAAGTAAGAAGCGAGTAAATGTAAGTTAATATGCAATAATAACTACAAACATCTAAACAATTTTGAAAAGTCTTAACTAACACATGTACACATATACACAAGCATGCACATGCACAACACAGCTGGCAGAGAGATTTTTCCCTTATTGCATGTGTAGCTGAATCCTTTGATGTATGAAAGACTAGATTGTGATTATAAGACATATTCAGGAAAACATGAAAACAAGTCAACACATATTGTTAGAAAATGGGGAGCAAGGCACGCAATAGCAAATTGCAATGTCCTTTTTATTTTTTTTGTCCTAGGTGAGTGCCTGGTTATCTGTTAATCTTCCGAAGAAAAAGGACGAGGAAAGTAAAATAATACAAATGGAATGATGAATATCGGCAGCCCTTCCCTCCAAATAAATTAAAAATACTAAGCCCATCTGTCAAGCACAAGGGTGAGAGCTATCAGGAAAAGTTATCTCTTTAGAAGTTTCATTTGATTTTTACATCTTCCAAAGATTAGTCTTGAACTCACAGAAGAGAACAACTCTGACCACAGCTCCAGCCTGAACTAGAGGCAGCAGAAGCAGCCAGCTATTTGTATCATTGCCTTTGCTTTTTCATCTGCAGAAATTAAGAGTTGTCAGTAAAAATTTAAAACATTCCAGGTCCAACCTCTTCCTTTACAGTGACACATCATGTATCATTTACTGTTATGAACAAGGATCAAATCCTACATGAGGATACAATAGATATATATGTACACCTTTAATTAGACAGCTGAATTGTACTTCCAACATCTGAAGGAGATGCAAAATTCACAGAAAAAATCAGTGTCCTGAATAATTAGGATTTACAGATGAAATCTTGTACAGTGCTGAATTTTGTTGCCTTAATCTGAAATGAGCTCATTAGATAATGTTCTAAACTTTGACAACAAGCCCACTTCTATTTGATCTAAGTCAATGTTTGATCTCAACTTTCCAGGGATAACCAACAAATATGCTAATTCTAGTTCTAATCTGGTAAGCATATTTCACTTTTCCTTCAAAATATAAACTGTCTTATGAAAGATTACTATACAAAACTCTAAAGCAAATGTTAACAAACAGAGACATACTAATTTAAAGATACTCATTCAAGCTCTTGGTTTGGCTCTTTCTCCTGGAAAGACCACAGGAAGAAAATCAGGCTTTTTGTCACTCAGTCTTCTTCTGGCATCACCTCAAGATGTGTTTTGATTGCTTGCATTTTAAGAGACATACATATGTCTTATTCTCATTTAAAATTGTGTTATCTCAAAAAAATTATTTTTCTGTATAAAAGAAAGGAAAAGTACAGTCTAGCTTCTTGACTTGCAGAAGACACAGTGTACCTGCCAACTACACCCTGTTTTGTTTTATAAACATAGAATCACAGAATCATTTAGGCTGGAAAAGACCCAGATCTTTAGGAGAGCAGACCTGCTATTCAGTGCTTTAGCAGCACACAAAAAAACAGTAAGAGAGATGTAGTAGACCCTCAGACAGCATGTTGCCTTTTATAAGGAAATAAACACAGTGATACACCTGCTACTGCACAAGAATTATAAATAGTAACATGGTTGTGTGCAGCTGTGCTTCATTACTGTGCAACTGAGATAATAAAATGGAACTAAATTTATGAGCTTTTTTTTGGATCAATAAGCAAAGATTTAATAAAAACATTAGAAATAAGGAAAGTCATAGTATAGTATTTAGTTACCGGGTACTCATCAGACCAGCTTGCAAAAAAAAAAAAAAAAAAAAAAAAAAAAAAAAAAAAAAAAAAAAAAAAAAAAAAAAAAAAAAAAAAAAAAAAAAAAGGCTCAGGGTGACATGGCATATTTGTTTGAGTAATTTTTGGTTATCATACTGCACATCTCCATGCGTGGATGAATTTGAACAAAACAAGGCAGGACTTCACATCCCTGATTATCATGTTATGCTGTCAACTCTACAAGGATCTGAATTTGTCTGATGTCAGATAAGATTAACTCTGGGCCACACTCACCTACAGACAATTCACAAGCAAATTTCCTTAGTGGCCAATCCATGCTTTTAGTAAAGCAATAAGTGCATATTGGGGGGTTATCTATAATATCACTCAAATATATATATATATATTACTTAACCCATTGATCAGTTTGAATTGCATATCCTGAACCACAGCCATCACAGCTTAGACCTGCAGATCCTGACCAGTTTCAGAAGTGGATATTTACTGGGTTTGTTCTTTAAATCCCGTGTTGAGTGCAGGCCACAAGCTGTGAAATTTCTGTGACTTTCCCACTGAAGAAGAAGAGACTGGATGATTCTAGTTCTGTACCTACAGTCTTCCTTTGCCTCTCAGCCTGACCTGATTGAGAAGGTAGCCTAATTGGTTTGCTGGTTTTCTTCTATTTGAATACAACCTCTAATTATTTATGGTGTCTACTGAAGCACAGTTCAAACCTTATGCTATGAACCAAAAACCTGTGCAAGGCTGAGCTAATAAACAGTTTCTTGATTTCAAAGCAATAATATTCCTTTCATTACTTGGTTACACAAAGTCTTAGAAAGTCAAACTTCTTATGGTCAAAAAGACTTCATCATGTTCATAGAATCATAGAATCATAGAATAGATTGGGTTGGAAAAGACCTCCAAGATCATCAAGTCCAACCCCTGATCCAACTCCAATTACTATATCATGGCACTAAGGGCCACATCCAATCTCTGCTTAAAAACCTCCAGGGATGGTGAATCCACCACCTCTCTGGGTAGGCTGTTCCAATGCCTGATTA
>NW_020955221.1:480408-549569 GCF_003031625.1 Empidonax traillii
GCTGCTGTGTGATTGCACACAGGATGATCTGCTCCATAACTCTGCCAGGCACCGAGGTCAGGCTGACAGGCCTGTAGTTACTAGGGTCAGCCTTGCATCCTTTTTTATGGATTGGGGTGATATTTGCCAACTTCCAATCATCTGGGACCTCCCCCGTGAGCCAGGACTGTTGGAAGATGATGGAGAGCGGCTTGGCAAGCTCTTCTGCCAGCTCCCTCATCACCCTAGGATGGATCCCGTCTGGTCCCATAGACTTGTGAGGATCCAGATGATTCAGTAAATCACCAACTATTTCCTCCCGGAATACAAGGGGGCAAAACACTCTTTTTGTCAGACTGTAGGCAGAAATGTACTGACAAAACAGAACTCAGTCATTGAAAGTCAAACAAAAAAACCCTCAAAAATACAGGCTTGCTCTAGCCCGAGGTACTTGAGCCATGTCAGTCATATGCACAGCTAAAATTAGTGCCTGCCTATATTCTCTCAGTCTTCCATCAGACAGTTTATGAATGCAGTACTTCCTACTAAGAGCCTTACATTAGTTGTTTTTATTGGTACATGTTTGTTTCACATCTATGCAAACAGAGGAACATGGCTTGAATAAAGTAACTTCTTTGTATTTCTCCTTTATTTCAGCTACATTTACATAAGACTTTCCACTGTAATGGAAACATCCACCTTAGTATGCAAGGTGATGAGCTAAACAAGAGTTTAATTTTGAAACAGGCTTTCTTACTTCATTTAGTTTTGATTTTGTGAGCTTGCACTGACATTAAAACACATAGGTTGTCCTGAAAAGACTTGTTAATATGCAGTGGAAGGATTAAATAGGATTGATTTCTGCAGGATATGAATAGATGAAGTTAAAGTTAGTTGTTCACCAATGACTTAGACTTTGGTGAATGATCATGATTGTAATCTTGCTACAGTTCATCTACAAAGCATGACAAGATAAAGAAACAATACCCCTAATTGTCCAGGAATTTGCCATCAAACTGACCACTTATTCTCTAATGGGATTTTCCCTACTTTTAGATCAGAGGTATTACTGACCTGTAGAATTCATTTACTTGTTAATACTTACGAAGTGCTGAATTAATAATAATTATTAATTATTATTAATCCAAAGAGACTAAGTGAACACTTCAGGATATTTCTAAAAATGTTTTGATAGCAGTAATGCCTGCAAGCACAGGTTAGAAAAACAGAATATTCTTCAGGCTCCACAGCATAAACAGATCATTAGCTGGGATCAGGTGAAAAAGATGTGTCACTGAATTGAGAGATGTGTCACTCAATCGAAAAAGTTGCACATTTTGAGCCCTATGTTTTTCGTGCATTTCCCTAGTGACTCCAGACATGATTATGGTTAGAGATTTATGCTAGAAAAGAATGAATTATCTGTTCAAAGATCTTTCTGGCAAAGCACTTGTTGAGGGGTGATCCTCTTTGATGAACCTGTGAAACTGATTTCTAGAGCCCCATACTAGGGACATATACCCAAGTGCTATAGGATGGTTACCTAAAATGCATAACAGTGATTGCTGTGTATCCAAGAAAGACCGTCAAAAAGTACTTTCAAAGTAATTTTCTTGCAGCATTAGAAAGACTGCAGCAGAGACGCTGAAATCACAAAAACTATTCTCAAGCTTTCTCAGCTCCATGAAGTACAGCAACTAAGTTGTATTTCCCTTAATCTACAGAAAAGTTAGGAAATATAAACCTTAATAGTTTGACATTTAGCACAAAAAATATATATGATGTGCTTTTATAAGTACTGTCTGCTCCCAAAGTCATGAATTTAAAAGCTATAATACTAAGTTCAGTCCATGAATAGCTTTTGGTTTAAGAGTAAGCCTGGGATATGATGATTCTGAGTCATCTGTAAGACTAAATTATTAAGGGCTTGCTTTGTGCTCTGGGCAAAGATATAAGAACTGAATAAAACATTTGAGCTTCCACACTAAAAAGAATTGCAAGGCTCATGTTCTGTAGAAAGGTCTATTTGCCAGTCAAGAAACAGGAAGAAGGAGAAATGTGGGTGTCAGCAATAAATAAGTAAGACTGAGGACTTCTTTAATATTTCTACAGGTGAGAGAGAGGTGATTTTTCTGTCAAGTCTTGCTATCAGAAAGTGTTTCTCCTGCAGGGATTATGTTCACAACACATATGCACAGAATAAATCCCACCACATAAGAAGGACCATTATAGGAGGTCATGCAATGTCTTCAGATGTAGTGCTTTATCACTTTAGTCTTAATATCGATGACCATCTTCAGCAGGTTGCAGACCATGACGTAATCCACACTTCTTTTTTCAGATTTTGCATGTTTTGTATTTGTTTGATTGTTTTTTTTTCTTGACCTATCAAAATGAAGACAGCTGAAGAGAAGTAAAAAAGTGCTTTGGTGTCAGAAGAGTTCAAGCACAAACAAATTTTATAAGGAACAAGATTTTCAGAGATAGACATATCCTTCAATGGCAAAGAATCCCTGACATGTCATTAAAGACAAATTTATGGGGGGAGTGATTGGTTGGCAGAAATGGAACCCAAATTGATTTCGATTTTTGCTCCAATCTGATTCCTGTCTTCATACTCTGAAAACTTGAAAATTTGCATCTCTAAGCACGTTACATGCAAATGCACAGTGAGTATATAGTCTGTTTCATTTCTGTATGGCTCTATATGGTGCAAAAAGAAACACTACACTGACAATTTATATGATTTATCACTTTTGAAACCTCTTTTTATCATTATCCCAAGAACATGACATAACATGACATAATTACTTACTCTAGATTGCTGGAAATTGGTAGCACAGACTTTTGGCTAAGAGCTTCTTTGATTAGGTAGATTGGATAGAATCTGAACCCAAAGGAACATGGAACTTGTCTTTAACCTATGAAGCAAAACACTTTAACCCCATCCAAATGCCTATGTTCTTCACTAGTGACTGACGTAATTATACACGTACAAAGTTTAAATTGTATCTGGTCTGAAGGAAGAGATTGATGAGCAGACCAAGCCAGCCAACTGTCTGTGTGGGGATCCCTGAGCAGTGGGAACAGGAGTTACAGACAGTTTCCTAAAGCCCAATGCCCTCAATGCTAACGGTAGGTCTCAGTGCCATGAGTATCCCAAGAGAGCCCACATAACTCCAAGACTGAACCCAAAGGTCTCCTCTCTCCTTGCATTTGACTAATGCCCACCACATCTGTGTTCTTCATCTTCCCAGTTAATAAGCTAAAGGTAGATGTAACAAATTTTGAAGACATACTTGTCCATTGTCATAGTTTTATTTGTTCTGGGAAACTAAGCTGGAATTTTTCCCTTCCCCCTGCCCACGATGTGAAAGGGATGTCGAGCAGGTAGGTTGCTGTGGCTTTGGCCATTAACTAACACAAAAGAAGTGGCGGGTAAAACCACATTCCGAGGTGATGGCCCTCAAGATCTTATCTGTGGGGAGGGGTGAGTTCTTTTTTTCTTTTTACTTTTTTTTCCTCCTCCCCAGGGAAGCAGGGGAGGAGTTTGTTGCTGCCTGAGCTGGGACGAGGTCTGGGTGGTAGGAGCTTGGAGGTGGCTTTGCTCTTGGCCTGGCTGCCAGATGGTAATTTTGCATGGATTTTCATCAGCAAGGAACTGTTCAGGCGGCCTTTCCTTCTCCACATTTTTCAGCAGCAGTTTTTGTGCACATCAGAGGAGAGGGGAAGATATATGACACGACTCAGTCAGCAGGACAGAGTGAGTTCCCGTTGGGAAGGACCTTTATCCTTTCATTCCCTCCTCTCTCCCTTTTCCTGGTGAGGGGGAGGGAAGATCTTCATCATCAGCTTCTCCAGCATACCCAGGGGGCCCCCCAACACGGATACCACCAGTGAGCCAACAGTGCCCCTGCTGACTGTGGTTAGAATTGCACCCAAGGGTACAAACTGAACCATTGACCTTTTATGTTTGTTTGTTTTTTTTGTTTGTTTTGAAGGGGAGTATTTTTGAGTATAGGATTATTGTTTTGTTGTTTTATTTTGTGTTCTTTCACTGTTGTGCCAATACACATGTATCTTTTAATAAAAGGCTGTTATTTTTCCTTTTTCCACATTTTTCTCAATTGGAGCCTTTTAATTTCGAATTTACTATTGCTTAGAGGGAGTAGTTTGGGTCTTCATCATAACTCAACCTCAGCAAAACTCTTGTGTATCATTTAAACAGAGACATTAATTTTCTGGTTTGCAACTTTTTACATCAGAACTCAAATCAAGTTTCTCCTCTGAAAGTCACTGGGACATTACCAGTGATTGCAGCTTCATGGGAGCCTTCATAGGAGCCATGCTGTAGGAAGGCATTATCTGGTCAGCCAAAAAGTGAGGAAATCTAGGGGAAGCAAGAGGGGAAATAGTGAATCACATAACCCATGGAAATGTAGGTTGATTACAGAAAGGTTTACCACCTCTATCTCTAAATATCATCAAGAGAGGTCCAGTCTATTGACATAAAAGTCATGAGGGACCTATGGAAATATGTTGATCTTTGAAGTTGTTGAAAATAAGGGTGAAGATCAGGAATAATGCAATAGGAATCTTTGCAAACACTTTCACATCTCTAAGCTCAAAGGACCACATATGCTTGCAAAACCACAAAGTCCTGCCTTGAACATCCACTAGCTTAATGAAGCCGTAAATCTTCCAGCTTTGGAAGTGTGCTTAGTTTCATGAATGTTTTTCTACTATACTCACAGTAGCTATGCCCAATAAATGCACATATGAGAGATCCACTGAGAAAAGTGGAAAACTGCAACATAAAGAATAAATTAGAGTGATCAGAACAACAACAACAACAACAACAACAACAATAATAATAATAATAATAATAATAATAATAAACAACTATTTAAACTATTTTTTCACTTCTTTTTTCCCCCTTAAAAGCATTACCCTGTAGGCAGGTACCAACTGTTTCAATACCAGCGTGTTTTGTTATGAAAAACATTAAAAAGTACAGTTTCTCAAAAATCAAGACTTATTCATGAATTTTTGCTCACAGGAAAATGTTCTAATGCCCCCATGAAAGAATAAGAATATATGACAGCAGAAAGGTGAAATTTCATCCTTTGTTGATCTTCTTGTCTCTCACAAATCTCCATACAAGGGACAAGAACAGAGAGGGACAGCCACCACTAAGTCGACCTCTTTCTTAGCTAAATTCCACCAGTCTTTCTATCTTAGACTACATCAACTCACACACCAGATCCTAATCTAGTCAAGTAATTCACTTCAGAAAAATTTTGTGATTAGCTGGTGTGAGACACTGGATTATTGTAGTAACTCAAATCAACCCGAGAGAGAGAGAAAGAGAGTGTGTGTGTGTGTGTGTGTGTGTAGGTGTGTATGTATCTGTGTGTGTATGTGTGTGTGTCTGTGTGAAGAGGCTGAATTTTGTGCAGGTGAGGTAATGCCTTGTCCCAAATGCAAGCCCAGAAGACTCCTATGGTGATCCCAGAGCAGCTGTCACACAAAGTCAGCCCAGGAGCCCTGCCCACACCACAGCCCCTGGAACCCATAACCCAGCCTCTGACTGGCTGACACAGAGGGAGCACTGCTCCTCACCCCACCCCTGAGTCCCACATTGGTCAATGGGCCAGAAGTCCTGCCTGGGAGGGGTGGCCACAGGGGCCAGAGCAGATAGAAACAGCAACATGTGCTCTCCATCTTTGCTTGAGACCTGTCATCTAGGCACATGGAAGCTGAACTCTCAGAGGACTCCAGGAGTAGCTATATAACTTCTTTTTCTCTTCTTCTGAACTTCTTTTTTAATATTTTGGATAACCTGGAACTGGATACACTGGATTTTTTTAAGTTGTATGAGTTAGCATGTGTTAAGTCAATGATCTGAGGAATGATTTTGGTTGAATGTTACCCTTTAAACTTCTGCCAAGTTCCCTTTATTTTCTAAAATTTACCAGTAAAGGTATACTCTGAGAAAATGTTCACAGTTTTTCTCCTTTGCGCTCTCGCTTAAGGTTTTAAAAGAACCAAAGGCTCCTCCTTTAATCCGAAGGGTGGATATTGTTGGAGCCTTGTGTATTTTTAAAGTAAAATTCCCTTGGTGAGCTTGTAGTTCGAGACTTGGTATCGTAGAGCTTGTGGATTAGATTCATATATAGCATTGTATCAAAAGCTTTTGCTAAAACCCAGGTAAAATATGTCCCCAGCTTTTCTTCTGAAAAGCCTTTCAGATACTTACTCAGTTCTTTCAGATGTGTTAAGCATGACCACATTGTATGAGCTCAACCGATTTATGTGTAAGTAAAATGTGTCATGTAAAGCCCTCTGTGTTACCTTCCTCATTCCCTTTTTTTTCCTCTCTTCTTTTTTTTCTGATGACTTACATAAAAGTTGCTTAAGATTTCAAAGAATTAAAACATACAGCAAAATAACAAAAAAATATGTTAGGAAAGGGTGATTTATATAATGACTCAGAATGAACACAGCTCATCAACTTTAGTCAATGTTACCACATTTATTCTCTGGTATTGTAGGGTAACACTGTCGATCCTTTCTAATCACACATACCACTGAAAGGTGCATTTACAGGGCTGCCTGCCCAGGTGGAATGAAGCACATAGCTAAATGTCCTTCCTGGCCCCTTGGATGGGTTCAAGTAACACTGGAGGTGCTACAGAGAGTCATGGCAGCTGAAAAATTGAGTTTCTGCTTTACCCATTGATAAAGCTGTTGAAATGAAATTATGACATATATGATGTATCTGTAAATTTTGGATTTGGATCTAGCTTTTATAGTTGTCAGCCTTAGCTCCTCTGTTGCAAAGAAAAGCAACAAGGCATTATTTAATCTTTAAAACTTTCAAATCTTGAAACTTTTTTTCTTTCTCTGTATTCTTTCTTTGAAATGCATGCAGGGAAATTCAGGAGGTGAACAGGGATTGTCTCCAGATCTAATGACAAATGGTAACAGCTTGTGGTTGTTTTGCTGAGATCCTGCCTCTGAGTCTACTGTCACATATCCATGCATTACTCATAGCTGTGGCAAGATTCAGATCTATTTTATTAGCCAGATGCTGTTTTTCTCTCTCATGCAGCCATAGTTCATGGAATGAAGAAAAAGAGAAAGGGTTGGCCCTAATTCTTGCCTTTTTTTAGATCAAATAATTTTTCAACATCTGTAAAACTGCTTGACGCATGTCCGTTACTCAGTATGACCTGGTTTATATCTACAATCACTCACTGTTAGAAGGCTGTGCCCTTTCTAATTTCTTCTGCCATCTCATCTTGTTCCCTTTTATGAACAAGTTATCTCTGCCTAACTAATTCCTTTACTATATTCAATTTCAGGCAATAATGATTATCCCCTTATGCTAGTTCTATTGTTCTGGAAATACTCCAGTTTTGGTAATTGCATTCTGTTGACATAAAATCCCTTCTGCAGCTTCAGTTGGATACCATACTCTCCTTTACTTCCTGTCCTAAAGTGCCATGTCTTGTTGCTGTGCAGTTCTAAACATCTGCTCTGTTCTGCTCCACTGCTTTCTGCATTTACGCAATTTGTGCAGTCACACATTAATATGCACGTATACAGACACACTGATTTGGAAAAGAAAGTCAAGAATGCTCTGGCTGCAGTTGCAATGCAGGTCGCTGTATAAATAGAAGACTGTAGTTACTTGACATTTCCCTCTTTAATTCCCTATGAAACTTTATCTCATGTATTTTGAATATTTACCTGCATTCTTTGAATAAGTTACCCTTGGAAGAGTTGTTTTCTTTTCCATGTTCCTCAAATCCAAATATTGCTCCCCTAGTCTTCTTCATTGCCTGATATCCCTATTTCTTCTTTTTCACCTGATATATTTTCTTATTGATTTTGTAAGGTAATCTTTGATTTAACTGCTTGGTAGGTTTGATTTGATTTTTTCTATTAAATTCTCTTCCCATGTTGTACTTTTTAAAGTTCCTCTCCCTAAAGTCAACACAGATTTCTCTGTATGTCTTTTACTACTTTTATGAAAGTTCGTACTACTGCTTTAGAGTGATTTACCCTGCATCAGTGTTACTTGCTTTCTCCAGTTAAATCTCTTACACAAACCATTTCTCTCTGGGCAGAACTTAATATGCTCTCATACATTTCAGGGGGACATCTAATATATTGACTATGCCAAGACCTTCCAGGTTCTGCTGATTTTTTGCAGTTTTCCCTTCAGAATGTGGATTTGCAATACCCTAGTTGTGCTTCACCGCTAGTTTGCATTCTCATTTCACATCTGAGATTTCATTTTCCTATGATTAAAACAGAAAAGTGAAAAGCATTCTCACAATTTGATGTTCACACTTCCTCCTCCATCTGATATCTGAATATCCACCTTCCTCAGCCATTTCAGAGAAATGTGCACGAGAATATTGTCATTAGTGAAATATATAGAACAGTCCTTTTCTTTAGTAACTGTATTTTACACTCACTCTTTTCTTGCCATATTCTGACAGACTTCTTCCAATATTGAGGTCATGAAGTAAAAAGGCCCAAGTTTTCTGTAGTGTTCATGTGATTTCTTGGAGCTATGAGCACTGATGATTATACTGAGGTAAGAAACAGAGGTTTAGGGAAATAGTGTATATGTTTGGAACATTTCACTGTAAATTTTTATCCATTATCCTTCTAATGCTTAAATTTGAGACTAAAACTTCAAATAGGAGAAAAAAGAAGCAATTAAGAAGACAGTAAAAGTAGAACTCATCAATCTACTTGAGAAGCATTTTTGTGATTTTTAGAAAAGACACAGTTAATGATTAACTTGCAATCAGATACTTGCTTTGCCTGCTGTAATAAATATTTATATTTTTACATAGTTTGGTTGAGTAATTTCCAGTTTTTTAAGTGATTCAAGAGGACAGTCTGATATGACTAATTGTTATTTGTGATGTTTCTGGTTGTTAAAGCTTATAATATTTTTTACTTCCTCAGAATAAACAGTAAAACAGTGAACAAAAAATGATGAGCATTTTCATTCACAAACACATATTTTCTCATTCAGATGATTAACAGTCTTTCCCAAAACATTTGCTTAAGGTGTCTGCCTAATTTGAAGTACACGCGCTAAGTTTTCTACCTTTTCAGATTGGACATGTTTAGTCAATACAGTAGTAGATACAGAAATTCACAAGGCAGCACACAGCGAAAAGAAAAAATCCTGAAACAATACATGTCAAGGAGTTTTAAACTGTATCTAAACAAGTAGAAAAACATTTTTAAAATGTCAACAAACTTTTTGGGCTGCATTGAGAAAGGGGTACAGAAAAAGCATGGCAAAATATTATGATTATACCAATTGACAGGACAGTGTTCTGTCTGGTTTCCTTACTTCCAACAGGCAACAGCAGAAAGACAAAAGATGCAGAGAAGTGCAACAAATTTGACTAGAGCAAAAAGAACAGATTTAATAGGTAACCTAACAGACTGTAGCATTGGAACTACATTCAAGCCCCCAAATGGCTCCATTTTAGAGAAGTGACATGGTTCCAACATAAAGTGCATAATCTGGAAGATTATAGGCCAGGTGTGGGCTACCATGGATATTATTAAAAAAAATAATTACTGGATCCCCATACTCAGCAACTCTGCTGTTTTTCCACAGAGATCAATTTAGGAACCAATTGCTCTTTTGTGACAGAGATGTTTCTTCAGATGCTCTTTGTTCTCTTGAAGGAAGGGATGATTATTTGGATAATTTCTTACTTTAACTGAAGTGAACTCATCCGTATATAACACAGGGTAGAGCAGACATCAGGCTAACCTACCTTCACAGTTCAGAAATTGAGTTTTGGACCTGACTTCTAATGTATCACTATTATTCCAATCTGGCACTCCACTGAGTAGAGACTTCTAATCATGTTAATTTTGCCATATAACACTAGTTTTTCAGTGGTCTAGGAACACACCCAGTAGGAGCTAGACCACAGTCACTTGTCAAAGGTATCTACCTACTTTACTTCTTGGACTTTGAACTTCTAAATAAACAGAGTTATCACACAGCAGGTATCCTCAGCCGTAGCATCAACCCAGTTAGGGTTCTGCACTTAGCTAATGTATGTACAGCTGTGTATTTTTTGTTAATTACTTTTCTCAGAAATAGCCAATTTTCAAAATGCACTTTTAGCTCGTTAGAGGTCTAGCCAGCATTCAAATAAGGACTGAGTCAGCAGACTTTTAGGTATTTGTAATAATTATTTAAATCCTTCAGGAACAAGAAGCAACTCACAGTTTGGACCGGGGCGGGGGGGGTGATAGTATTATTTATATCAAAGGAACTATGCTGTATTTCAAATATTGTTCAGCAATGCAGATAAGACTGAAAAATGATATATCTTCGACAGGCTGTAGTTACGGATGCAGTACAATGTAGACAAAATGTTAATTATTTCTGTCTTAGAAAAAGAAGTGATAAAAAAGGGATTTTTCTTTTCTTAGCCTTAAGGTAAAAAGCAATTGTAATTTGATATTCAATGGATGACAGAATTTTTTTCTCCCATGCACCACTTCTTATGCAAAAAAATGACATAAAAATTGAGCTAATTGCTGTAATGGGAAATGAAGTTGGGAAAAATTTGGATAAAAATGTCAGTATATTCTTGCATTTGTAAGATTTTTTTTTTTCCTAGGGACACAAACATAGACACACATATGCTATGTAACTACACTAGGCACTTATAGAACTTTGAGCTTTGGAGTGGTAGCATATAGAAGCTTCTATCCTAATACACAGAATTAACCAGCCATTTACTTTTGAAACAAAGCACACACCAAAGAGAAAAACTGTAGTGTTTTCTCTTTCTCTTCTTTTAATGACACTCATACAGTGTTTTCAGAAGCACTGCAAAATTGCAAAGACTCTGAGGTTTGCCCACTGCTAATAAGATGCTCAGTGAGAACTCGTTCAGCCAAAACACAATATCATTGAGTAACAGAAATAGTCCTAAAACCCCCTTCTGCCCATTTCCATTCAGTTATGCATTCATGATATTATGTCATCTTCCTATCTGGCTGTTATTCCAAGTGAGAATTTCATTTAAAAAAAAATGAAGTTTATTCTGCTTCTTTTTCTCATGTTGCTTTACTTCTTCCAGTTGGAAATGCATCATTTTTCTTTGGAAAGGGAGAAAGATGCCACAGTTACATGTCATCCTATTCTGCATTAGAAGGAAAGGTAAAGGACATAGAAGAAAACCATTGCACAGTGGGCATCTTCACCTGACCCTTACCTTTCCATTGCAGATTAGCAGGAACAAAGCTGGTGACCTGTGATCTTCTGCCAAGAAAAGGGAACCAACAACAAATCTTCCTCCTTTCTGCTGATGACCTTGAACTCAAGAAAAACTGAAAAAAAAAGAGACAGGCTTTAAGCAGAGAAATTACAGCTGGACAGAACAGAGCTTTGCATTTTGTGAGATGGTCAGCCTTTCTACAGTTCAGAGACAATAAGCAAATAACATATCTAGCAGCCTTTTTATGCTAGAACTAGAATGCAATTCTTGGTCTAACCAGTAAAAATAATGCAAACAACCAATCCCTTATTTTTGAGGAATTCAAGGTTAGTAGCATGACTACATATGGAATTCTTTGATATAAGGAGATAACAAAAAATGTATTCAAATCATCATTTGGTTCTGTTTTAGTGGGCTTTACATCTACTCACAGAATGGTTTGAGTTAGAAGGGACTTTTAATGGTCATCTGGTTCAACCTCCCCTTGCAAACAGCAGAGACATCTTCAACTAGGTCAGGTTTGCTCAATCTCATCCAACCCAACCACAGCTGTTTCCAGACATGGGGCATCTATGCCTCTCTAGACAACCTCTTCCACCATCCTCATTGTAAACTAATGCTTTGTTAAATCTAGTCTGGATTTACCCTGTTGTAGTTTAAAACCATTACCCTTTGGCCTGTTGCTACAGGCCCTGCTAAAAGGCCTGTCTCCATGTCTCTTACAAGCCTCTTTAAGTACTGAAAGATTGCAATAAGGTCTTTCCGGAGCTTTCTGTTCTTCAGTCTGAACAACCCCAGCTCTCTCAGTTATTCCTTTGATCATTTCTGTGGCCCTCCTCTGGACTGCCTCCAGCAGTTCCATGTCTTCTCTGTGCTGAGGGCACTAGAGCAAGATACAGTACTCCAGGTAGGGTCCTTGTACCAGAAACATATTTGTATCATGACTTCATATTGTTTGAACTGATAGTGGGAGAAATGTATTCTGAGTGAAAGAGGACATTGTTTATAAATTAAATGTACATCACCTTTTTCCTTTTAACATCTTCGTTCTTAATTTAGAACCTCATGGAAAGTGTCATCTATTTGAGACTAAGACTCAGTTGCAGAAACCTACGATAATACATGGATACAACTAGAGGGAGAACCCATGATTGCAGAAATAAAAAAAATGCAGATAAAATTGTTTTAAATGTACTGATTCTATTGTGTTACAGTGTTACTGCATTCTACAACATAGTATCTGTGATAGAACACGACATTTTAATTTCCTGACTAACACGTATTAGTGAAATAAGGCTTCCTGTAAAATAAGCCTTAAGTTTTAAGGAATGTAAAGCAGTAATTGTTTTCCTTATTATCCCGTGAAACCACTTATGTTAGGATTACACTGAGGTTTTTAAACTCCATTTTCCATTACTTGAAACCTTCTCTAAAGACAGAGTTTAGGTTCTATTTGTTTTCCTTTTGAAAAAAAAATGGTTTGGCTAAATTGCTATGTCCACTCTCCAAATACAGACAGGAATATTTTTCTCTTTTTAAGAAATTTTTTATAAACTTTTTTCCCTATAAATAGAGAGTGACATAAACTTACATTTTTAAATTCTCATTCACAGTTGTCTGCTTGTGCTGATTTAAAGAAATGACAACTAAGTAGTAAGTCTTTTAAAACTGCGTTGTGCATGCATTGAAGAAATACTGGCTAATGCTGCAAATTATCATATGATTTGGTTGCTAATACTTGTAGACAAAGCTTTCCTTGTATAAAAAAATCCAATGCCAGATCACAGATACTTGACTTGACGTTCTGCTACAAGTTTTCAAGAGGACCTTGCAAAACAGAACTCAATCTAGAATACCAGAAAGTTGTATAGAAGCTATTATACAGGTAGAAACAAAGCATCCTTGGGATTAGTTCTTTTATTCATTTATATAGTTTTAAATGCAACGTTTGTATAGTGAATTCAAAGCCCAGCAATTACATTAGGCATATCAACCCAGTGACAGTGCATAATAATTATCATAAATATTTTAACTTTTTGTCATGTGTGTTGCTTCATTCTGGCTTCATTTGTCAATTTGAGTGCTAAACAAGGCATTGCATATTAAAAAAAAAAAAAAAGAAAAAGAAAAAAGTGGAAATGAAATGTTGATTAGAGTTTAGACTAAAAAATTCTGTCAATCACTTCACCAAGATATGTCTGCAGAGGATGCAGATTCTCTGCTTGTGGCCAGCTCCAGAGCCTTTTATGACACTCTTCCATGTTAGTGGAAAGTGTGTTTATCACATCTCTTAATTCAGTGTTGTATTGCTGCTTACTGAATTGCAAAGAATGTCCTTCTTCTCCCCTCTTCCTCAGGAACTCTGTACCCTACCTAACAGGTGGGCTTGCATGCTCCAGGAAATTTTAGCACTGTAGTGTTGTAAAAGACTGATGACCTCGAATACTAGAAATGTCAGGGAAGTGCAAATGAAATTAAATACTGCCTCTTTCTATCCTCTAAAAAAGAACCTGAAGATAAATTAAATGAGGTTATTAGTACCATCTCTTTCTAAATAAAGCATCTAGGACAGTGTCTAGGATACAACCAAGAGATTTTAGGCTTGTTCATTGCATATGATATACTAATAGATCAGTGGAAGCCTTAATTGACCTGAAGCTTCTTTATTTCCTATCTTTTCCTGCTTTTCGGCTCTTAATAGATCCAGGGAGATCTGGCTAGGGAGGACTGATAGGTAAAACAGATAGGGAGTGGGCTATTACTCAGCTGCCAGAACATCAGACAACATTAAGGTGTTTGTTTTCTCTTTTAGGGACTTATTAAATAAAACTGCATTAACAGTGGGCTGTCCAGTGTTTTGTCCAATATGGTGCATTTTGGTATGGTGTAAAAGGGAGAAATAATGAATGTAAATAATTTTTATTTCTTTTTGTGTCAACCAGAATAGGTTTTGTCATGTGAGTAAAGTGGTGGCATTTTGCCTTTAGCAGCCCCTTTTTCACTCCAAAAGCCTCTTTACTCCAAGCTGTCATGCCGCATTGAATATACACATCACCACTTCTCAAGTTAGAAGAGGGTAGTTTAGTTACAGGAGACCTCAAACTGGCAGGAAGCTAGTCCAGGACTGGGAGATCTTAGTGAAGCAGCCTCTGTTGAACCTTGTGCTCAACTTCAAATGGTGGTGTGTGGCTCTATTTTAATAGAGACAAGGGTGCAAAGCTGTGATGGTTCGGACTTGGCTCCCTGCCAAATGCCCAACCCCCCAGTAGCAGCCCCTCTCTTCCCCCCTTTCTACGTCCCCAGGGCAAAGGAAAAAAAACTATGCAAATCGAAGAACCCAAAAACCAAGCTAGTTATATATAAAAAAATATATTTTATGTATATTACAGTTAAGATGCAGCAAACGGGAATCCAAACACCCCCCAAAGGGATAGGGAAAGGGGAAAAAGGGACAAAAGGAAACAAAAAGGGACACCGAATAGATATGCACAATCAAACCCAAGAACTAGTAAAATAACTAGTAAAACAAATCTCACCATGTCCCTTAGAAAGCAGGATTGGCAGACACTGCCAGCACTCCCCAAGCTTCCACGTGGCAGGTCAGTGGATGCTGCAGGCCTCAGCCTTAGATAAGCGAGACCAACGCAGGGACCCACTGTTCCCGAACTCCCGCGGAAGAGAAGAGGGAGGAAGGCCGCTTCTTCCCTCTTATTTATACCACGATTTACATAACAATTGTATGGAATACTGGGAATACTACCCCTTCCTTGGTTACCAACTGGTAACCAGGGAAGGCCTAGATTAAAACCACCACAAAAGCAAACAAGGTGAATTGTTTAGGACTAATATCTGAAAGGATTTCCATAGATTTTATCTCAATATTGCCTTACTAGATGTGTTTTCAAGTTACTTTTAGCAGCCACTGTGAGGTTAAAATAGTTCATCATTTTATCAGGATTATTGAGGGTATGACTGAAGACTTAATAATGTGGTAGTGCTTTCTGTCACAATTTAATGGTATATTGATCTGGGAGTGAACAATCATGACTTTCAACTGCTTACAGGGGCTTTCAAGGGGAAAAGGCTTAAGGAGGTAATTCCTGGGGAACTGTTTATGGTGAGCCAGAAGCCATCTGCATGTGCACATCCTAAACAGCATGGCAACTCAAGAAATGCTTATCTATGTAATGACACCTAAAAAGAGAGAGATCACCCAAGATTCATGACGAGCCATTATGATCACAAGCAATCGATAAAGCAGTCATGAGTATCACTCACAGATAGCAGATATAGGGCTTAGGCTGGTTAGCATCTGTGTTTAGAGGTGTCTTTGCTCACAGTGCAGTGAGTGCACAGGTAAACTTAAGGAGTCATTTGCTGGTGACATCACTAAAGAGCACAACTGTGAGGGAAGTGACTGAGGTTCAAGAAAAACACCAGGCTCTTTTAGGGGCTGTGCTATCCACACACTTTCTCATTCTATGATCAGTAGGTTTCTTTTTCTGATTTTATTTCTTCTCCCCAGCCCTTCTCCATACTAATATTATTTTGTTGAAAATAATAGTAGCCAGAATGATCCAGTGAATATTCAAAAGTTCAGAAACATCTTCAAAAATCTTGCCTTGGAGAATACTGGCCTTTCCTTTGACAGGCTCCATCCTTACATACAGTGACTACGAATGTGGATCTTGATATAAGGACAGAGATATTTTAAAAAAATCAGATCACCTACCTACTGTAATTGATAAATAAGTATATTTTAGGTGAAGAAAAGTACATATCCAGGAAATTACTCTGACCCTAGTTTCAAATTGGTGAATTTTGAATTTTGCACATTATGGGTATGAAACCTGTATTTTCTGTTGCCTGATAATTTAATATATCTTTGGCTGAAAAGAGTTTTCTGCCAAAGCAGAATACTCCACCCATTTGCTTCCTGGTAAAGTTTTGTAAATGCCTCTTACATCATTTGTTGTATCGCCTAATATTGCAGCATCAAGTATGCTGAGTGACAAACCTACTGGAAAAGCACTCTTTTGTCTATTTTGACAAAGGCACATGCTAGGAGGCATTTTGAGTCTGTCAAAAAAAGTTAAAATTTAATTATTGATACACTTGGACTCTGCAATCCTACATCCTAGTTCTAATACAGTGAATGTGATTTTTACCATTACCCTTGTCTTTAAGTGAAAATTAGCTTGAATGAGCAAGGAGCTGTAATGACATTTAGAATACCCCTGTATATTTTATTGACTATAATACACAGAAAACAAGGCAGTGCATTAAACCATATTGAATATGCTTTACATAGCAGGAGGATGAGAGGGGAACAATTTGTCTCAAATTGAGTAAATAGCCAATAAAAATTCACCTTGCCTCTATATTGTCCGAGAAGAGGTAGTCACATTTACATTTATTAGAAGTAATGATGTAGTGTACTGCAGATAATTAACACAATAAAATGCTGCTAATTTCACAGTGTCATTAAAAAATTTGCCAGTTTAAATTAGAAAGTGATTAACCCTCTGAGCGAGGCAATGACATTTTCATTCCCAGTCTCTGAATTAAATTTGCAAGATTTTTTTTTCACTTTGAATGAGCAAAGCTCCGCTGATGTTGTCTTTTACTTTTACATCCACCCACTCTGTCCAGTGAGAAAATCCATTGGCTGAACTGTCTGAATCCATTACTACTTCACAGTGCTACGCTAACCTTATACCATGTGCATGGATGTGTTAGTTACTAGAGGATAAAGTCTCTCTAGAAGAAAAAAAGAACTTATAATCCCTGATAAGCAGAAGTTCACTTAGTAATGAACTTCTTGTTGGTGCATGTAAGAGAGGAAGGTTTTTCCATTAATGAGGTGTCTCTAGAAAGATTTTAATTCTGTATAGTGACAGCAAATCCTTAACCTTTTGTCTGGACACTACTTTATCCATTTACTGTATCTACTTCTTCCACAACGTGCTTTAATTAATACCTTAAAACAGGAATAAACTCATTAAAAGAATAGATTTATTGCATAGTAATTTAAATACTCTAACTCAAGTGAAATTCGTTCAAAGAATGTTTAATGAGGGGAAAAAAACACCAGTGAAAACTCAGGTCAATAATAGAATTGCCCAACACATTAAAACAACTCATTATGGAATAAATTTTATGCATAAGTTTACATTGCTGTTAAAAATATTGTTGGTTAGGCCTACCTCCTAGAAAAAAAATCATGATACAAAAATAAATTAGCAATGTACAAAGACTATACATTAATGGAGGAAATGCTTCCTAGGTACATAGGTTTAATTGTCAAATCCTGGTAACTAATAATGAGATTTAGGCCCAAACACTGCTAAAATTTAGTTAGAAATAAAATCCTAAATAGGATCCTGTAAATTTGCCATATGTTCAGGGTTCTTCTTATTATAAAAAATTACCTCCAGTGGTAAACTTGTTCCAGGAGACAAGGGAAAAAAAAAAGATTAATGCAATACTATTCTTCATATCAACCTTGCCTTTCGGTTACACCAATCCCCAAATGAATGCAGTGACCATGTAAAGACTTTGACAAAGCCACTGATTGCTGTTTCACCAGTAATAAGTAATGGCCAGTCTCTTCGCGAACGAAGAACCGGGGAAGGTCTTTCCACCTTCCAGCCTGCGCATTGGATTTTTTAGGTGAGACACAGTGTGCGCGGAACTGAGCCCACCCTTTAATCCTGAGGTTCATCTGCCGGGGCCAAGCATGCTTGGACGGTGGCAGTGAGGTCCTCAGGATGTAGATGGATTGCCTTATGGGCTAACGAGCTCCATCTGCCCGGGGAGGGGCCCCGACCGGGAATTGAACCCGGGTCTCTGCAGTGACAGTGCAGTGTCTTTTCCCCTAGACCACCGGGGGCTCCCTAGTAAGTAGCATAGATGAGCTTGATGCCTTTGCAGTGTCTTACTGGATCCTGTTCCAGGTGAAGTCTGAGCCACTGTCATTACCTGAGGAGCAGAAACTCAGCTTGGGTCATGTAAATCAGCATGAAGCAGCTTTCTAGAGTGCAGTGGTAGCCATCTATAATGAAGTGCAGAATCAAGACTAGACTAAGAAGCAGAACAAGGTTTCATCCTTGTTTTTCCTGAACAGAGGGCAGTGCTATCCAGCACACTTAAAGATGATAATAATTTTTATCATCTAAATTTGTCTATTTTTTAAAAACTTTTTTTTAAAGCAAAGCACTGATGATTCACTTACTTGATGCAGCTATTTAAAATGTTATTATACCAATGTAAGACCACAGGTCTTGAGCTACAAGCTCAGCAAAGGGGTTTTACTTTAAAAATATACAAGGCTCTAAAAATTCACCTGCCAAATTTATTAAAAGGTCCTTCAGTTCTTCTACACCTTGAGAGGGCACAGTAGAGAAAACGCTACACACATTTCCTCAGGAGGTAAAATAACACACTTTTACTGGCAAACTTTAGAAAATAAGGGCACTGTACAAAAGTTAAGGGCAACAGCGAACCAAGGTAAAGAATTCCACAAAGCATTTCCTGCACACATGCAAACCCATGCAACAGCAAAATCCAGCCCATCTGGCTCTATGTTATTCAAAATATAAAGAAAGGAGATTAGGAGAAGTAAAGAAAGAGAGAGAAAATGAAAGAATTATAACTGCCACTCAGAGTCCTGTGCAAGTTCAGTTTCCACATGGCCAGATGGTAGGGTCCAACCACATGGAGATCATGCTTTGTTTTCATCTGCCCATCACATGACCACTCTGGGGCAGGGTGAGGGGCAGTGCTGCCGGTGTGCCAGCCATTCTGGAACTGGGATAGGGGCTCCATAGGGTGCAGTTTGGAGGAATGCTCTGGTGTTCTTGTGACTGTCAGCTGCTCTGGGGCTGCCTGAGGAGGCACAAAGGGGCTGAGGTATGGGACAGGGCAGCACCTCACCTTGTGAAATTTGACTTGTTCCCTTTTTCTCACATACACACACACACTTGAGTTAGTCCAAGCCAATAATTAATATAATAATGCTGTGTCTCACAAGCAATACATAGAAGATCAGCTGCCCTACGAGGCCAAATCAGCTGACCACAGGTGGAGCCGAGGTAATTGCTGGGATATTTAAACTGCTCCAGGGAATGCAGGCAATCTGGAGCACGGCGAACAGAGACGTAGTGTGTCAGTGAGGATGTGGCACGGCAGTTTGTGCAGGAAGAGCACAGCCACCCTCCCAGCTCACTCTGGTGGGTTGTGAGGTAGGTATGTGGCTATGGATATTTCTTTTTTTATTTCCCCCTCACAAACAAAACTCAGCTAGACCCAGCAGTGGTTTCTAAGAGAGTGAAAGCTGTTGCTGCTGCTATCAGGAGCGGTGTGCTAACCCAGACAGAACCCCGCAGGAAGGACACAGCTGTTCAGGTCACTGCCTGTACAGAGTGTCTGAGCCTGGTGTTAGTACCAGAGGACTAACAGAAAGACGTCTGTGTACAATGAGAGCAGGTGAATGATTTGCTGTGCTTAGTGGCAGAGCTCAAGGAAGAAGTGGAGAGGCTAAGAAGTATAAGTGAGAATGAAAGGGAAATAGACTGGTGGAGTCATACCCTTTAGACCCCCAAAGAAGTCCAGCAGGAGGCAATAAAGCCCTGCCCCTCCTTCCATCAAGCAGATGGAGCAAACCAAGTGGATGGGTGGGAATGGAAATAAGTCCCTGATTGAAGAGGTGAAAGAATCCCCTGGTCTGGCTATTCATGCAGACATAGATCTTGTAGAAAGAAAATTAGAGAGACAAAGGCACAATTTGAACTTGTGTTAGGGATAAAAAGAAGTGCTTCTACAAATAGATCAAAAGCAAAAGGAGGGGAAAAGAAAACATCCACTCTTTATTGGACATGGGGAGCGATAGAGTTACCAAAGATGAGGAAAAGGCTGAGGAACTTAACTACTTCTTTACCTCAGTTTTCAGTGGTAATACAGGTTGTCCTCAGGACAACTGTCCTCTGGACCTGTTAGGCAGAGACAGGAAGCCAAATAGCCGCCTGTAATCCAGGAGGAAACAGCGACCTACTGAGCCACCTGGATCCTCACAAGTCTATGGAACTAGATGGGATCCACCCAAGGGTGATGAGAGAGCTGGCAGAAGAGCTCGCCAAGCTGCTCTCCATCATTTACCAGCAGTCCTGGCTCACTGGGGAGGGCCCAAATGATTGGAAGCTGGCAAATGTCATGCCAATCCACAAAAAGGGCTGCAAGGAGGACCTGGGAAACTACAGGCCTGTCAGCCTGACCTCAGAGCCTGGCCAGGTTATGGAGCAGATCATCCTGAGTGCAATCACACAGCACCTACAGGATGGAGAAGGGATCAGAGACACTCAGAATGGGTTTAGGAAGGGCAAGTCCTGTTTGACCAACCTGATCTCCTTTTATGATCAGATGGCACACCTGGTGGATGAGGGAAAGGCTGTGGATGTGTCTATCTGGACTTCAGCAAAGTCTTTGACACCCATATGACTCCAATAGCATACTCCTTGAAAACCTGGCACCCCACAGCTTGGACAGGGGCACTCTGTGCTGGGTTAAGAACTGGCTGGAGGGCCGGGCCCAGAGAGTGCTGGTGAACGGGGCTGCCTCCAGTTGGCGACCGGTCACCAGTGGTGTCCCCCAGGGATCAGTGCTGGGCCCAGTCCTGCTTAACATCTTTACTGATGATCTGGATGAGGGGATTGAGTGTACCATTAGCAAATTTGCAGATGACACCAAGCTGAGGGGGAGTGTCAATCAGCAGGAGGTGAGAGGGCTCTGCAGAGGGACCTGGACAAGCTGGAGAAATGGTCTCATTCCAATGGGATGAGGTTCAACAAGGCCAAGTGCCGGGTCCTGCACTTTGGTCACAACAACCCCCTGCAGCGCTACAGGCTGGGCACAGATGATGCTGGAGAGCAGCCAGGTGGAAAGGGACCTGGCAGTTTGGATCTACAGGAGGCTGAACATGAGCCAGCAGTGTGCCCAGGTGGCCAAGAAGGCCAATGGCATCCTGGCCTGGATCAGGAACAGTGTGGCCAGCAGAAGCAGGGAAGTGATCCTTCCCCTGTACTCAGCACTGGTGAGGCCACACCTGGAGTGCTGTGTGCAGTTCTGGGCCCTCAGTTCAGGAAGGATATTGAGGTTCTGGAGCGGGTCCAGAGAAGAGGAGAGGCTGAGGGAGCTGGGGTTGTTTAGTCTGGAGAAGAGGAGGCTCAGGGGTGACCTCATCACTCTCTACAACTCCCTGAAAGGAGGTTGTAGCCAGGTGGGGGTTGGTCTCTTCTCCCAGGCAATCAGCAGTAAGACAAGAGGGCATTGTCTTGAGCAGTGCCAGAGGAAGTTTAGTTTGGATATTAGGAAGAAATTTTTTAGAGAGAGTGTAATCAGACACTGGAATGGGCTGGTCAGGGAAGTGGTGGATTTTCCATCCCTGAAGGTTTTTAAGATAAGATTGGATGTGAAACTTGGTGGCATAGTTTAGTAACCACAATGGTAGTGGATCAAGGGTTGGACTTGATCTTGGAGGTCTTTTCCAACCCACTTGATGCAATGATTCTATGATTCTATATAAACTTTGATTCTCAAATATATTTTATATAAGTCAAATAATTGTCTGTCATTGATTTAAAGTCAATGGAAGAATATAGTAGTTATCTTCTTCCTTTATCTACCAGTATCCAGTTTAGGACTTGTGATGGCCTGTGCTCCAACAAATTCACCAATGGAAATAGAAGTAGCTGCAATGGGACAGAAGGCCTGAAGCCAGTGCCAAAATCCCTCTCTAAGAAAACATTGAACCACCCTGTCCATTTCTGCAGAGCAGTCTCTCTACAGAAGTCTCATTGTCAGCTTGCATTCAGGGGACATTCAGGGAAGGCACTAGGCCACCTGGCAGGTAACAGTCCCCAGACTCTTTCAGATGTACTTTTTGCATAACTCACCTCTTTTGTTTCTACACCAACCTGTTTTTTCATCCCCAAAGAACACAGATGCGACCTTTTTCTACACAAAGACCCTTCTTAGGTTTCTGATTATCCTCCTCTGAGACCAGCTCAGTATTTACTTAGAGACCATGGACCTCTGCTCTCCTGACCCCCAGTGGCAGCTCATTTCCTGGGAGAGGACACATGGTCCCATCTCTGCACTGGCCCAAGACTACCACTGTAGGGAAAATACTTCTCCTACATCAATTCTTCAGGACAGCCATTTCACTGCTGCTCATATAAAGATAGATTTATAGAAAAAAAAATCACTTTATACTTCCCCAAATTTTTCAAACGGAAAAAAACTGTTGTGTTTTTTTTTTTTGATTGGTTGGTTGGTTGTTTGTTTTTTTTTTAAACTTACTAAATTACCTGGTTTTGTATTGGAAAATTCAAAAAATTAAAAGAAAGTTTTGGAAGTCACCAGATACAAAATAAGAAAGGTACAAAGGAGGGAGAAGAGGGGTAACAAAAATAAACGTTCCACACAACTATATAGTGTATGAAAAACATGTTAAAGCAGAGAACTGAAAGCAGTTGCTCAGGTAAACTTGAATAAGTATTCAACAGCACTACAAACTGAGTAATACAGAAATTTTGTTTACAAATATTATTACCATTAATTTTTCTAAAGAAACACGATTTTATGTTTCCCTTCTTCTTATACCAATGGTTTTATATTATCATAGAAACCTTATCGGTAGCACTTGCTACATTTGACATTGCAAAATAGTTTGTATTATACTTCTCTTTGCAGATTCTTGACTTCCCAGACCATTCATTTTTGGTTTTTTTTCAGCTTTTATCTCTGCCTGAAAGTAAGTAATTTTAGAGTCCCCTGCAACTATTTTTCCATTTGAATATGGTCTAAAAGTAATAATTCACATTTTCATTTAAAAACATGACTGTTCTCTTTTTTTAATATGAAGCAAAAACACATAGTTTTGATGTCTGAAGTTTGAAACCTGACTTCTGCTGAGAGTTTGAAACTGTACTTTCTCTTGCTATGACAAACAAAAATTGTGAAGCATCTGGCCCAGGACCAGTTAGTATCTCCAAAAGAAGTCAATGAGCATTTGGGTACATAGTTCCTTCACTGGAGCAGCCAGGAAGTAGCCAAATCCCTAATGAAGTGCTCTAGCTCTATGTCAGTTCAGAGTGATCTGGGGCTATCCAAAGTTTGTTAAGGCTGTTATTTGGCAAATAATGCAAGTTGTCAGTACTGCTGAAAGTAGTCCAAAGCACTCTCTTTTCTTGGCTGCTCATTCCTGTCTTCCTGGGTAGCAAGTCAGATCACTGGTTGAAAAATAGTGATTTGCCTTTACTAGGTTATCTTTTTGCTTACATTCAGGGCACAAATAAGAAGCTGAGGCGAGGAGGAAGATGAGATTTCAGAGGCAGCATCAACTTAGTTTGATCAATTCATTCATGAAGTTACAGCTTGATTTCAGTGGACTCCTTATCCGTAAAATGCAGATTGAAGAAACTGGATTTGATATTTTTAAATTACTTAAAGCAGCCTAAACATAATGATTGCAGCTAAAGCTATCCTGCATGCAGCTGTAACTTTGACTGACGCCTTTTAATTTGTATTCTTTCAGACATGCAATGGCTTTTAAGCTTCTCTTTCTCACAAAAAATCTTTTGCTTCCTGATTTTGGGAATACCATTGTTCTGAGTTTTGCAATGAAGTCTCAAAAATCACTAAATGTAATTATTATTTAACTATATAACAGTTTAAAAATTCTGAGTAAGGTTTTACAAATCAAATACCAGATAGCAAGACTTCAAAACCTTAGTTTGGGCACCTCAATAATTGCTTTAATGTTCAAAAGTGCTACTCAGCAACTCCTAGAGAAATCACTGAGAAAATGGATGGTGCAGAACTGTTTCTGGATGAAGATTATTTATTAGTTTTTTCACATGAAGGTTTTATGCACAGAGTATAATGTGTATGGAGATTTCATGAGGTATACTTTTTCTCTTCTATAAAAGGATCTAAAAGCTAAGAAAATGAAATTTTATATTTTGCAATGAAACTGTAAAATAGAAAAACTGTTTTTGATAGAAACAGTGTAAAACTATAATTTCTGGATGCAATATATAAAGCATTAGAATTTAAGTCTTACTTTATGCATTTTTAAGTCTTATTCGAATAGTCAGGATATCTTTTGGACTTTAAAGTTTCAGCTTCTTTCTACACACGCTAAAATTAACTAAAACTTCTGTACTAACACCTTGGCCACAACACCACAGATTTTCTAAGAACTATCACCAGATAACAAGGTATGTCTGTTCTAATTTAGAAATTTCCATCCCAGCTATTAAAATTAGACTAAATTTTCAGTATGCATTCTCAGGAAGGGGTGCACATGAGATAAGTGATATCCCTCGATTTCATATTAGTGTGCCTCAAGGCAAAATTTTGCAAAGATTGCAAAACTGGGTTTCATATCAGCATCAGCCTGCTGTAACAGTGGTACTATCCCACCTTTCCTAAAACACAAGGTTTGACTACACCTGCATCCTATTGCTTACTCACCTGCCCTGTGGGCATCTTGTGATATTTTTATACAGCAGTATAGCTTTATAAAGAGATAAAACTTTATCAGTGTACTGTCTGGTTTTGTCTTAAAATTGTTGTCCAGGGAAATTTTCTTCTGCTGTCAATGCCAAAATTGATGAGAATTCAGCTGCTGGTGTCTCCGGCCCTGTGGATGTGGGATGTGCTAAGGAGAACCAGCATGGTAATGGTAGAATTGGTATCAATCCTTGTTGTCCTCTGAGGCCCTGAAGGAAGGGATGGCCTTTGTTCTTTTACTCCCACTGGCTCTATTTGCTGTTGGTCACAACTGAAGCACAACTGTAGGATGTGAAGAATGGACTGGCAGAGCCTGTTCAAGGTCCTTTGCCATGAGCCACTCACCTTCTGCACAGCATGTCACCTCCTTACAGTGGACTAGCGGCTAGCTAACAAGGATCTGACTGTGTGCTTTTCTTTCTCTGGAGCTCCTTGGAATGTGAGTACACCCTGCCACAACATCCTGCTCTTTAAATTGGAAATGGATTCAATGGGTGGACTGTTAGATACATAAGGAATTGGTTGGGCAGTCACACACAGAGGGTGTCATCAATGGCTCAGAGTCCCTGTTGACATCAGTGACAAGTGGTGTCCCGCAGGGACTGGTCCCCTTTTGGGACTAGTGTTATTTAATATCTTCATTAATGACATAGACAAAGGAATCAAGTGCACCCTCAGCAAATTTGCAGGTGACACCAAGCTGAGTGGTGCAGTTGACACACCTAAAGGATGGGATACCATGCAGAGGACCTGGACAAGCTCAAGAAGTGGGCCCATGGGAATCTCATGAGGTTTAACAAGACCAAGTGCAAGATGCTGCACCTGGGTCTGGGCAACCTCTGATATCACTACAGGTTGGGGGATGAACAGACCGAGAGCAGTCCTGCCAAGGACTTGGGGGTGCTGGTGGATGAGAGGCTGGACATAAGCTGGCAATGTACATTTGCAGTCCAGAAAGCCAACAGTGCTCTGGGCTGCCTCAAAAGATTCTGGAACAGGTCCAGAGAAGAACAACAAAGCTGGTGAAGGGACTTGAGCACAAGTCCTATGAGGAGAGGCTGAGGGAGCTGAGGTTGTTTAGTCTGGAGAAGAGAAGGCTCAGGGGTGACCTCATCACTCTCTACAACTCCCTGAAAGGAGGTTGTAGCCAGGTGGGGGTTGGTCTCTTCTCCCAGGCAATCAGCAGTAAGACAAGAGGGCATGGTCTTGAGCTGTGCCAGAGGAAGTTTAATTTGGATATTAGGAAGAAATTTTTTAGAGAGAGTGTAATCAGACACTGGAATGGGCTGGTCAGGGAAGTGGTAGATTCTCCGTCCCTGAAGGTTTTTAAGATGAGACTGGATGTGGCACTGAGTGGCGTAGTTTAGTAACCACAATGGTAGTGGATCAAGGGTTGGACTTGATGATCTCAGAGGTCCTTTCCAACCTGGTTGATTCCATAATTCTATGGTTATTATGAATTATTAGTATGTCCTTTGCACACATACCTCTGCAAATATTATGACGTTTTGGGTAAACAGAGAAAGGCGCTCTTCATGTCAGCAGTAGAGTGGAATCATAGCTGCCAACTTGGAATCAGGATATTTTTATCCTAAAGAAAAGTCTACTAAATAGACTAAAAAGTCTATTAAGTATTCTGAGACAGATATGTGTACTGCATATCGTCCTATTGTGAACTCGACCTTTAAAGATTTAATTGTGATTTGAGATATTAAACCACTAGATATGGCATAATTTCTTCATGTCTGTTAAATGAACATAGAGAGGACAAACGCACACAGATAGCTCTTAATAATAGTTTGTGAAGATCTCACACATTTCCTACTTGTTCATTGAAGTCAGTCTTACTGACACTCATTTTGTAATGAACTTAACACTTGGCAAACATCCATAAAAACTGTTGGGGGTAACTTTTTTAATATATTGTTCCTTAACACTAATTAAAATATAATTCATCTATTTTGTGAGCAGTATTTCAGATTAGCTAAAAAGATCTTGGCAGTGCATGCTGAAATGGGTGAACCAATAGAAAAAAACCTTTGGCTTGATAATTGCCCTTCTCCTTTATGGGAAAAAAAATTCAATGCTGATACTTAAGACAGTAAATACTGCTTGTCAGTTCCTTCATTAGTGATTTCTGAAGGCTTTGTTTGCTCTGTCATTCCTCTCTTACATTTACTAACAAAGGTATAAAGTGTATACTCTGAAATACTGTAACTCTTATTTTGCTGCACTAGCAATGAGATTTTCATGTTAAACTGGTAGAGATTGATAACTGTGGATCCAGTACTGGAAAAAAATTAATCCACTTAAGAAGCTAGAGCGAACTGCAGGTGCTCAGCAATACTAATAAAGGTACACTGTACTTTCAGCATTTGGACATTAATGTTGACTTTCATAAAGAAAACTAACCTAATTACTGCAAAATACTATTTTCCTATCTTACTAAATTCCATCCCACCATAAGCATGATGTGGCATATGTTGCTCTGCAGCCTGGGAAATTTAGAAACCAAATAATCTCAAGGTTTATGTATAATTTCACACTTTATCACTCTGTTCATTTTCTTCTCCTCTAACTAGGCACCATGCAAGTGAACAGAGAGTGAGCCAGTGGTTAGCAAGTACTTTGATACTACCTTATGGATCAGCTGGAATGAACTGCCAGTTCTGTGACGTTTCATCACTACTTTGCTTTTTGTCACCACCAGAAGACATGGTCTGCTCATGTCCTGCTCTAAATTCATACAATGCAGTTGGAAAATCTAAGTTCATGTTTAAATCACTGTAACATGAAAATTAAACTTGGCTTTAAGATCATCTATAAGAAGGCTAACATTCACAATAATAGATTTGGAATATTTAAAACACTGCAGTTTGTTTAAAAAATCAACAAGCTCCTGCAAGAGATAAAATGAATTAGCTAAATAAGAAGTTGTGTTAGGTATCACATTGATATTTACCAGAAGTTTAGTACTTCATTAAAACTTCTCTTAACCTACTCACCTTACTGATTTTATGTCAATATAGCACCTTTTCTTCAGGAAGATAAAAGTTTGCTCCAAAAGACTTCTCAATGGAATAAACAAAACTTTGGTGATGGATGAAGTATAGCAAACAAATTGTGACTGGCCTGTGAACTCAATTACCCCCTTCTAACTCACTTGCACTTTGACCTTTCCTTAGTTACTATTTTATGGTTTTATGCCTTAGTGAGTGTGTAAGGTCTGAGGTTATAAAGAGTTACTATTATTATTAGCATTTCAAAAGAAAGAAACTTACAATGGGCTGGAAGAAGAGGTGGCTGTTAAGGTACACAATCCTATAAAACTCTTAAGCAAGAGCTTCACTTTAGCACTTTTTATTTAGTAAATAGGACCAATCACAAATCTGTTTTTCTATGCTTTACTCGATCAGTATTAAATTGTCTTAAATCATTGATTTAGTTAAATTCTGTTAATGATTTAATCAGTCATACTTCTGTTAATTGGTATTTGACATTAGGTTATTGGGAAAAAAAGGCAAATATTTATATTCTTATGAAAATTTATCTTAGCTTCCTAAATGTATTATAAGAACTAAAAATAAAGAACTGTAGACTGTTAAGTAAGAGTATAAAATAAGACTGGAATATATCTGAAATATGCAGCACAAAATAAAGCACCAATATTTGAATATAGCACGTGCCACCCACTGTGAATAACAGTGGAATAGGTATTAGTTTCATAGCCCACAAAGCTAAGAGGCTACAGCTTGTAGGCACTTGAATGCTACTCTTCTGTTTCATATTTGCTCATCTGTTAATTCCAAACTACTTCACCTTTTGTCAAAACCTAGCCAGCCACACAATCATTACTAAAGGCCTGACTCAAGAGAAGTCAGTATAGTTTTTGCTCCTACTTCTCTGCATGCTTGAGACCTAAAGCAGTAGCAAATTTGAATAATCAATTACATGTGGGAGTATTTTTCTTGAAGAACGAGAAAGGATGTTTTAAGGTTTAACAGCATTGAGACAGTGCATGCTCTGGGAGCCGTGAACTCAGGTCATTATTGCTCTGATGAGCTAAGGATGTGCACCTCTAAAGGCAAGAAGGTGTACAACCTGATCAGCAGACCAAAAGATAATATGGGAAAATTAAAGCACAGGCTACTGTCTGCCTTTCACATTTATCAGAGAGAGGACAATCATCCTCTTTGTGAAAGAAATGCTATAATAACAACCAGCATCTCTTGAGACCCAGAGATGAACTGAGGAAAACACATAAATAAAAAAGACCGTCACTGACTAACACTCCACACTTTTAACACTTCCACATGTGATCAATCACAGTTTAGCAGCTAAATGATCAAAATCAGTAAAAAAATATATAAGGAAAAATACAAAAGAAACAGGCTAAACTAGGAGGGTCAACCCATGAACATGACTATCAGACAGTATTTTACAGGTGAGCTAGGAAAAAGAAGTGTTCAATTCCAGCCTCAGAACAAAAAAAAAAAAAAATCAGGGAGTGGATGGAATGTATGAGGAGTTCATGAGCCTACAACAAGGTTTCCATCTGGCAACTGGCTCAAGATCTAGAGAAAGGAATTTGTGAACCTCTCTCACTGAGGATGAATAAGCTCATGAGGTCAGTGATTTGCCTTCTTGAGTTAAATGTCATACTGTTCAAACTTTTTCAAGATGTACCAGCTTGTGCTGTGTAACCTGTTACCTTCAGTAGGCTCTTCAGTTACCACTGCAGCAGCAGCAAACACTAGTGCCTTAAATCAGAAGCAACAAAGAGGAGTTTCATTAATTCCTTGTGTGTTCCTTCTACACAAAAATGCATTTCCTTAATATATATTTCAAGAAATGGATTTGACAAGACAGCATTTGCTTCCAAGCTCAAATTGTCGTGAAATTTACATTATAAAGGTTGACAATATGATCATTATATTTAAAACCTCTTGAACAAGATCCTTTCTCACTGATGTCAAATTACTTGAATTCAAGCAGTGTTATGGCCCATCCTGATGTTCTGTAGGGATATTTCCAAAGAAAATCAATCTATTCTGATGCAATTTATTCTCTTGTGGCACTCTAAAAATTCATTTTGCAGGAGTTAAGAGTAGAATTTCTTTTTAATTTACCATTTTTTATAAACACAAAAATTGAAACAATGTCAATAATGGCCAGAAGAACTTATTTGTGAAAACATGATAGAGATGATGTTAACTCTACCTTTTCTTCAGAGGTCAGTATGTACCAGTGTGTGTGAACAAGAAAATCATTTTACCTGTCAGTGATATTAGCAGCTGTGCAGGGCTAAGAGTTGGACTTGATGATCCTTGTGGACCCCTTCCAATTCAGCACATTCCATGATTCTGTGATAAAGCATGGAAAACTCACTCACTTTACATTTCCACAATGTTTGCAATTTTTTTGAGTTTAACATCTGTCTTGTAACATTTGGCGATTTTCTTAAGATTTCGGGTCTGAAACCATGAGTTCACAAGAGGCTTCAAATGGCATTCGATTCTCTATCTAAGAAAAAAAAGAACAAAACAAAACAAAGAACCAGAGATGCTAGCTCTCACAGAATGTGGCTGTACTGGTTATATGCAGAACAGGGTTAATTTTTTTGCAGGAGGTAGAAGGGAGCATGGCCAGGACACTGAGGTTACTCTGTACAACCTCACGTCATTGCTGGGGATAAGGGGTTCCTTTCAGTAGAGAAAAGGTGATGGAGGGAGCTGTTAAATATTGCCTATTATTGTGTGGGTTTTTTCTGTGTGAATATTTCATTTTTTTATGCCCTCTGATAATAACATTGTTGCTATTACTGTTCATTTTCTTATATCTATTTTTTCCAGTAAATTGTTCTTATGGCAACCTGTGGTCTTTGCCCTTTATGCCTCCAGTTGGAGGGGGGTAGGCATGTGGATTTTTTTTAATGGGAGTACTAAATCAGAGAATACCACTCCTAAAACACCAAAGTGGCTACTTTTAGCTGTATGAGATATCATTTCCTGAATAGTCAAATCCCAAATGTAAATATTACCTCTTTTTAAAAATTATTTTTTATAGAGAGAGAAGTAAAATATAAGATGTTTCAGGATCTCTCCCATTACTTGTCCCATCAACTAATGCATAGTTGATTGTAGCACTGGGATTTGCACCCAACAATAGACCTGTGCCATTCTGAACAGATCTTTCTTTGTAAAAAATCAGAAACTGTGAACATGTCTGTAGGAGACCTTTGCGCAAGCAAAAACTGAAGACCATAACAGAAGATAAACAAAACATAACCAATTAGTTGCTTTAAGATAACTATAAAAACAAGGAGCAACTGTTTTTCAAAGCATTAGAAACTTAGTTAAGATTTTCCATTGAATTCTAATAGAGAAAATACAATCCTTAGCTAATCGGTAACATCCAAGAAAGGTGAAAACTTTTACGCAACTTCCAAAATGAAAAGAAAATACATATTGAAACAATTACAATCCAAAGTAAATCCAATAAAACACTCTAAAATATAGATCAACATGATAAAGTTATTAATACATACAAATGTCTAGAAGTAATTAAAATAGATACATTAGGGGAAAAAAACATCCAAAACAGAAGGAAAAAACTTCACACAACCTGACCTCCATTAACCAGAGAATCAAATAAGCTGTTAATTGCAAAAGGAGAACACCTCTGGAGATACCTGCATACACAAACACTCAGTAAGATGTGATAACATCCAATACAATCAGGAAACATTTATGTTGAACAGAGGATTATACATGAAGAATGGAGGATTACAAGACATGACACTTCTGACTCTAGTAAACAGAAACCACAGCATGTCAGCTGGGAAAGGTATGGTTTGAGAAATGCATGTATGATGAATTAATCAGTGTGAAAACAGTGACATAAAAGTCTTCCACTATCTTGGACTTATTTTTCAACCCATGTTGAGGAAATGGATGGTGTCCTGCTGATTTTGAGATGTACAATTACAGAAGTCTGTAACCTAAATTTTTCTACAACAAGTTATTGCCACTGTAAGTAACATTTATCTAAATCAGGAGATTAGAAAAGCTGCTATGTGGGTACACCTCTTTTTTTTTTTTTTTTTCTGTAAATTGTACCACAGGTATGTTTGTCTTAATCCAATAATCCCCACTTTAGTCTGATACACCCCTTCTTACGAGGATTTTGCAAATAAGAACTTCTTTTATATCTCATCATGATATGCCTTGTGGCTTCTGCTGCCCTCATGGGCAGTAGACTTTTATCTGCATTCCTTTTCCTTTGTTTTCCAAAAAAAGCCACTACAAAAGGGCTTTTCCATACTTTCTGAAGTCATATCAATCTCTTACAGCCACACATCTCAGCTGAGATAAGTTACATGCTGCGAATCAACAGGTTCTCTGTAAGACTCCCAGTGCTTCAGGGTCCAGGCTGGCCATTTGTTATTCCCTCTTCCTTTTCTTCTTCTTTTTTTTTTTTATTACAAGGAATAGTTCTATAATTTTTCACTTCCAACTCTGGTAATATGGCAGCATACAGATATAATTCCAAGGATAATGAAATGGTAAAATTGAAATTTTCCAACTTTCCTTAATTACTATTATGTGAAAATTTGGAGTGAATTCTCAGAGTCAATGCATAGGACTGTTTGGATCTATCCACTGGAATCCTTTCCTGCTCATAATCCATTCTCTGTCTCTTTGAGAAAGTACAACAAGAGTTTGAATTCCTTCTTATTCCAATTACTCAAGACCCAGAAATGGGGGATCACAATTAAGGTCATTAGTTTAGTTCCTCTGATTCAAGTCTGCTAATGCTGGGAAATTTTTAACTAAGAATAATTTGTTGTGCTTGTGATGGTTTGGAAATTGCATAATGAAATATAATATGTTTCATAGGAGCAAGACAAAAGGTGGGTTGGTTACTGTAGAGTTTCTCACATTACCTCATCAATTCCTTATTTTCCAAACAAAAAGACCCATCATAGTATTTATCATCAATCTATCAATTCATGCCTCTGCTTTAATTCTTGTTTTACCTGAAAATTCACATGTACTTACAGCAGGCATTGTGTTATTCTTTAGGATTCCACATTTTTCAATTCTAGCCTCTGTCCTGCTGTCTAGTTGCCCTCTCCTAACAACTTTTGCACCCTTCTGTCAAATATAATTGAAACTGATCAAGAGGATTGAGTCTGAAGGCATTTAGGTTCCTATAGGTGTCATGAAAATTGGCATCTGGACAGAGAGAGAGAGATCTTATCATCTCCTGAGGGAAAGGATGAAACGTGGGCAAAATTTTTTCCTTCTATTTTGTCAGCCAGTCAGCATACACATCCTAAACAGTAACAGTAAATGCTACCTTTTGCAAGTACTGCGTTTGGACTCATTGTAGAAACTGGGTCAAAATCTAACTTCCCTATGGTATAGGTAATCACCACCTCTCTATTTCCCCGATTGCTATAAAGCTGGTTACCTCAGAGGAACAGACACAAGATGTTGCCAATGTGCTGACAAAAGGACTCATTGCTCTCTGAAACATTGAAAAGGTGGGCATACAGGTTCTCCAGCATGAAAAGATTACCCCACCAAACAAAGAGGTGAGAATACATCTTGGCCCATTGTGAGCAACTCCCCTGTTTAAACCTAGGAAGAGCAATGGACCCTATGCAACTTTCATAGGCCAAACACTGCAATTGCCTGTCTTCATTTCATGTGTATTCATCAGCTCTTACCAGAAATACACTCCTGATTTTTTATCACAGTTCAAACTTGTAAATTACTAATAAGCTTTATTAAACTGAGTTAAGCCAGACATGATTCTGCGTAAAGTTAGAATGCTGATTTACTAGAGTTTGGCCTGTGTCAACGTGCTTGTGTTTATTTAAAAATTCTTGCAATGACCAGTATGGATTTTGCTCCTGCCTCCCAATATAGCTAAAAAATTATAAGCTGATGGTTCACCAAACACCTGACTTGTTTCAACACTTCTTTGAGCACACTTCATTTTTAATATGCTGCCATTATAAGTGTCTTTTTATCCACCCCTATTCTATACACAAGGAAATCAGTTCAATGAACAGCTGAGGCCTCTTTTTTCCCCACCCCGAGTCAGTAATAATGAATGTATTGTTTGTGAAAGGTTTAGACCTCATAGCAAAAACAGAGGTAGCACTAATCATGCCTTTTTGTGTCAGAGCAACTTGATTCGGAATTCACTATGTGGGAATGAGACCACCATCTCGCAGGTAGTAATTCAGTCCTATCTTTCTCTTCATTGAGCCCGTAGACTTCCTTTGCCACATTAATTCCACTTGAACTGTCATAACCTCCTGGCTGCTATTGATAAATCACAAGAGCAACTGGCAAACTGACACTGGAGGTGGACAAGCAAATGTGAACAGTAGAAAAATTCAAAATGAAGTGTGATCAATAACTAGCATTGTCAGGAAAAAAAAAAAGTATTGATTTTTTTTCTGATTTTAGACAGATGAAGACATTCTAAAAGCACTCAGGCTATTGGAGATGTTGAAGACCCAATACTACTTCAGGCAGAATTTTTCAATTAGCTCTTAGTTAATTAAATATGAAACAATCCAAATTACATTAACCAATCCCTGCTTTTACTCTAGTTCACAGTATTATAATACTTTTTTTCTTCCATCTGTTTATCTGTTTTTACAGAGTTTTATGCTTCACTCATGCAGGAGCTCTCAAGAACCTTCTCTGGAGGATACCCGCTCTATTCAGTGTGTACCTGAACGATAACAGTCAGACTGTCAGTAACAAAATCATCTGTGTTATTTATTGGAGGAAAACTGAAACTTGCAACCTACTTCTCCATAACTGGAGCACATACCCATCTGTTGTCATTACATGCCATCCTCACATTCACCTCATTTTAGATTTCCTGTTGCATTTTACATGCTGCGTCGTTTCCCCACTGGTTCAGATTTTCAAAAACTCACAGCTCTGTATAACTTCATTTATGCAAGCAATCTGACTGAAATCAAAAGAAGTATATACAGCTATGAAAATACTCATGGTTTATAAGGCCATGAGAGACAAAGGACTTGATGATCTCTTCAAGAGTAAATTTCTTCTTGTAAAATGCTCATGGCTCACACAATTCCAGTACAACATGAACCTGGGTGAGGGACTTGTTCATAATTGGTAAGGCTGATCAAAATTTGGCAGTTCCTTCTGTGAAGTATGTCAGGGTTCACATTCCAATTTATAAATTAAACTCAAAAAAAAACCCCACCCCAAAACAATCAAACAAAAGCATGAAAACCCCCAAAACACATAAACAAAAACCAAGCACAAAAACGAAACTAACCAAAACCAACAAAACACAAACCAAACCAACCAAAACCAAAACAAACAAAAACAAACAAAAACACTCAACCAACCAAACAAAATCCACCAACCAACCAACCAACAAACCCCCAGAGAACTCTAAACACAAACCCCCAAAACTACGCTTAAAAGGTAAGCACCTTGAAATTATTTTTTAAAAACTGAAAACAGATTAACAGGTTGATATTTTCAATTAAATTTAAGATGGATGTTCCTCCTAGTTAAAAGGTACACACATTCTATTTAAAAGAAAATAATTAGAGTTTCTGATTTAATTTTTTTCTTCAGTATAACTTGGAAAACAAATTTTTTTTAATAAGTTCATTTTGTTTTGAAACTTCCCATGATGAAATGAACATTTTGCACAATCTGTGCTGATTAACTCCCCTTTTGCATGTACCATTTTATTTACTAGTTCAGAATCTACTGTGGTAATCAAGCAAAGTGCACATTTCACTTTGAACATGTTTTTATCAACGTTCATTTTTTACAAAGCATAGTGTCTTAGACCAATTGCTCTGAAAGTTTTATACTTTGTCCTTGTTAGCCATCTGTATTTTTTTTTTTTTTTTTTTTTTTATTCCCCCCTCCCCTTCTTTCTTTTCTAATCCTCACTGGATCTCAGAATTTCACAGAATAGTTAGGGTTGGAAGGGACCTCTGGAATTCATCTAATCCAACCCACCTGCCAAGACCAAGTCACCTTGAGGAGGTTACACAGGAACATATCCAGCTGGGTTTAGAATGTTTCCAGAGACAGAAACTCCACTACTTCCCTGGGCAGCCTGTTCCAGTGCTCTGCCATTCTCAGTGTAAAGAAGTTCTTCCTCATGTTGAAGTTTGGTTTATGGCCATTGATCCTTGTCCTGTTGCTGGACACCACTGAAAAACAGTCTCTCTTGATATCCACTTTGAGGTATTTATATGCATTAATGAGATCCCCTCTCAGTCTTTTCTTCTCCAGACTAAACAGGCCCAACTCCCTCAGTCTCTCCTCATACAAGAGAAGCTGCTGTGCCCTAATCATCTTTGTGGCCTTCTATTGGACCCTCTCTGGTAGCTCCTTCTCTTTCTTCTACTGAAGAGCCCAGAACGGGATACAGTTCTCCAGATGTGGCCTTACCAGAGCTGAGTTAAAAGGGCAGGCTCTGCTCCCTCAACCTGCTGGCCACGCTCTTCCGGATGCACCCCAGGATACCATTGTCCCTCCTGGCCACAAGAGCTCACTGCTGGCTCATGGTCAGTTTAACATCTGCCAAGACTCTGTAGAGCTGCTCTCTAGAAGATCAGCCCCCAACCTTTACTGGTACTTGGAGTTATTCCTTCCCAGGTGCAGGACCCTACACTTGGCCTTGTTGAACGTCTACCTACCCAAATCTTCAGCCTATCAAGGTTCTGCTGAATGGCAGCACAGCCTTCAGGTGTATCAGCCACTCCCCCCATTCCCAAGGACTCATAGGTAACAATTCCATTCAGGAATTCCATTCAGTGTGTGTTGAGAGATCAACTGTGCTGAATAAAGGCTAAAAAAACCCAAGAGATTAATGCTTTCACTCCACTGGGAAGATAGAACTACTTAATATGTTGGTGGGCATCCCTAGAATGGATTTTTAATCAACAACAATTCTCATTTACTGGAAGAGTGAGCCTATGAACAGACAAATACTACTGAGTGACATCATGGGCTATTCATCTGCCTAAGTTATCTGAAAATCTGAGCCACAGGTGAAGGATTATTATCGATTTTCAGGCTGTCTTTGTTAAATACCTTATATACTGTACCACTCTCTTATTCTACTCTCCCTCCATTGTCACTGATATTAAAATGAAACCCACCTATTATCCAATCAATCATGCCCAATAAAACTACTCAGAGTAAGATGATGTGAATCATATTTACCCACTGAGACTGAAAGGTGGGATTTCAATCATTCAGGAAATGTGCATTTTATTTATTTATTTATTGCTTTTGATAAACTGGGAACTGCTGAAGCAATTAATTACAGCTCTTTAAAAGATTCTATATGAGGCAGGAATGATTGCCTTGTGGTTGAGATGCTGAACTGAGGCTGAAGAGCTGTCATTATGCTTCTGGGTTTGGCAAAGGCTTCTCTTGTAACTTCAGTGATCAATTTCTCTGGGCCACAGTTGTGGCAATGAAAAATTAGCTACAAATTTTCTGTAATTTAAAAGTTAAGGACAAAACAACACTTTTCATGTATTGGTAACTATGCAGACATTTAAGAAATAGGGAAGTTGAAAGAGCCACAGTTAAAGAAGGAGATTTTGTCCTAGAAAATAGAAAGAAAAACATTCCAGTATCTGTGTGTGTGCCTGGGGTTCACCAGTCAGGAACAATTCCAAGGAACGATCCTAGCAGCTCAAGCACAAAGAGATGAAGATTTCACATTGGGAGTCTAATGAGCAATAAATTTCCAGGTCATTAGTACTGCATCATCTTTGACATAGGAAAATCTCAGAGAAATCATAGACACAAAAAGAGTTTGGGAGTTTGAACAGATGCAAAAAAAGAAATAAAACTTTCTTCCTGAGTTTTCCAATTGGCAAAGACCTAATCCTGAGCTTATAGGCAGATGTAAGAAATAGAAGGAAAAAATGCATACTTATTGAAGACCTATATTTACTCTAATAGAGTTGAATTTTTCAGTCTGTTTCTCATTGTCTTAAAGTTAAAATCTGAAATTAAGAGTTTTAATACAGTTTGGGTAATCTGTGGACAAAGGTCGCAAGAGAAGATCTACACTGTCTGAAGAATTAAGGGAGAGAAAACCCATGTTCTCCTTGTATGCTGTGTTACAAATAGAGATAGCTGATGCAAGTAAAGCAGATAATAATTGTTATTGATACCATAGGAAGATTTAATTTTATTTAAAAGAAATAATTCTGATTTTAAGACTACTATTGTAAGCAACACAATTTTCTTTAGTAAACCTATAAAATTATTTTGGCAGAAGAACTGTCTGCAATATCTCAATTATATGAAGAGATTTTTATTTTCCCCAGGTTTAGGTTTCCCCAACATGGCTGAAATATATCCTGAAATATTTCTATTAAACTAATTCTTTCAGTAGCCTTTTACATTGTCTACATTTGCTTTGACTTATCCAGACCCCATATGCCCTAGTTTCTGTAGCCTCTGTGATAAACTAGTTCCCTCGGCTAGTTTTCTTCCGAAGATACAACCAAGTACGGCCCTTGTTTCTCTTACTCTGCAATATTGTCTGATATGTAGAAGGAGATATCCTCTTAAATTATCTTTTTCCACTTGGATTCAACTAATTTTTCTCCCTATGATTTTTACTGAAATGAAATACACATTAATTTGTCCTAGTCCCTATCTGTAGTTTAATGATTTGCCCATAGCTTTTTGGAAGAACATATCTCAGTCTTTTCCTGAATGGACCTTTTATGAGGTCCATAGGCCCCTAACCAATAGTTCAATTCAGTTAATCTGGGAGGAACAAAAGAGGTTGATACCAAGACACAGATGAGGCGTATGAAATGCAGACAGCAGCTCCATCTGACTCAGCTCTTTCTAGGCTAAAGCATGTCAGGACAGCTACGGTGCTGGGAGGAAGAACTTTTTCCTGGTAGATTTTCAAGGTATTTCATTGAAGAATGTGACCAAAAGGCTAGGTGGAAGCATTCAGTCTCTCTTGGATGAACTCTGAGAGCAGAACTCATGATACTTACAGAAATGAATATGCTGGTTCAAGGAGTTTGTTATCCAAAAATACATGTTATCCAAGGAAGCAATGGAGATGAATTATTCAGAATGTTTTCAATATCCAGTCATCCAGACCCTTCTTTTCCTATAAAATTAATTTTTTTTATTGTCCAAGCAATGCAGCTTTTTTACAGATTTTAAAGCTGGTTTAAACCTGTTTCCCAACCACTATGTGGCTGCATTTTAAGCAGATTACACCTGGAAGCATTATAAGGCAAAAGGAGAAAGTGGTGGTGCACATGTTGTATTTAAATAGCACTTATATGTTCACAGTGGATTTATGAATAATTTCCCTCAGTAAGTAAGGAGATAATGTATGAATTCTTAAGAGACATGGAATATCTATCTATCTATCTATCTATCTATCTATCTATCTATCTATCTATCTGTCTCAACAGCTTAAAATCTTAACATTATTCTGACTTTATATACTGTCTAGTATATACTGTCATGTCCTGCAAGAATCATATACGTTTATTTAACACATTTGCAAGAATCAAGTTGATTGATAGAGACAAAGAAATATCTTAAAATTTAATGGCTAAAAACTCTCTTCTGTAAGAACTCTGATGCAATGTCCAGTATATAAAGATTACTTTGCTAAATTGCTAGCCTTGCTTGATAATACCTTTTAGCATAGAAAGTCTGTCTTAGTATTATCAAAATGTCTATAGGACAGTTTCTTCTGGAGTATGAGACATTGTGTCTAGCAGAAGCAGTAAGAAAAACAACAAGAATTCAATAATGCTCTCCTCCGATTACCTCTGAATCAAAAAAACCCCAAACAAACAAAAAAACCCCACCCAAACCAAAATGAACCCTACCCCACCATTAAAACAAAACCACCCTGCCCCTCTTAACTAGAGAACCTGGGGATAATAACATGCATTTCTAATAGGACCAAATTTCCCCCCCTTTCAAACTAGGAACAATAAGAAATAAAACATAAACAAGCATTTAGGCACTTTCTTCATGGCTTTGTATATTACCCCAACAATTTTTATTGGTAGAAGGGCTCAGTGGTATCATCAGAAGGGCCATGGCCAACTCCTAGCAGGGAGTTATTCTATTATGGTAGGACTGGAGACAAACTGAAGTGACTGAAAATGAGAAGGACAATAGGTGAAACTTCTAATACAGTGAAAGCAGCACCTTTCACATTTGTAAGATGCCCATGCTGCTTTTCTTCTGGAGAGACATCCTGACTGATTTTTTTTCTGGAATAGGAAAAATCACGAGATGAAAGATACAATTAATTTTTTTGTCTGCATGGTTCTGAATGTATTTCTTAACCTTTCCTCTCTCCTGTTCCTTCATTTGTAATGTTCAGGTTTGCAAAGATTCCTCTGTGTGCTAATCTTCATTTAACACTGATCAGAGGAACCTCAGAGGGGAAAAAGACAGATTCTCAGATTATGTAAATCAGTATAGCTCTACTGATGCTGTTGTACAACTGCTGAGACTCTGGGGCACAGAGCTCATAAAACACTGGGCTTGTAAAAACAATGCCAAACCATGCATTTTGGTACTGCAAGAGGTTTAAATCAGAGGCAGAAATCACACCTCCAGCAAAAATAGAAAGAACTGTTAACTAACCTATCTTGTAAGGTAGTACTTCCATTTTCATATGCAACACCTGTTTGCCATAGGGCAGGTGTGCTTATGGTCCCTTTTGTGAACAGACCTGCATCCATATATGTTCAAGAGCAGCATTTAACTGATAGATGAATAAATAAATAAGCCTCTCCCTTTGAAATTTTCTTCATGAATATTTCTATCTATGTATTACAAATGCATTGGGAAAACTAATAAAGGCACTAATTACATCAGTCCAGAGGGCACTAGCCATGCTGGTATTATCAAGCCATGATATACAAAACACAGCATCACCCTTTCCATCTGCATACTGAAAGTTGCTTTCCTCTGTAATGACAGGTTGAGAAGTACTCAGCTATTCTTTGAGTCAGTTGTAGAAACCAGCAGGATAAGACATTAACAAGCTTAAAAGGTATTACCTGTCTAGCCCTACCAGGAGGTTTATGCTGACTGTAGGGGTTTCACATATCTTTTATACTTTCATGAGGGAATTAGTTAAAATTGCCATAGTGGAAAGTATTTGATTTAGATTAATCTCACTCTCTCAAGCAGTGGAGACTCATTACTCTGATTGGCTGTTCTACCCATACTGCCCTTAATGCTCTAGCTATATACTCAGGAAAAAAGCCTTCAGTTCAAAGCTCTTGATGGATAAGTAAAATGGATCATTATTATCTTTTCAAAAAACCTTTAAAAGACTTAAAAGAACAAACTAAAAAATATATATGTGAGATACATACCTCCGGCATATCTGGGCATACATCGAGCTTTTGCCTTCTCAGATGACAAAATTTCTCATCCTGAGAGCAAAAGAGTGTTAAATGTTAATCTTTTAACCTAAGAAATAACCCTGACAAACTTATGGTGCTGATTGGATTCATCGCTTGTTTCCAGCATGACTAAACTCCATGAGGTGGGATGTCCAAGGGATGCCTTAGTTAGTATACCAAAACACAATGCATTTCCATGATTTTGAACATTCTTAATGTGCCTCTTTGGTTCTGCTTGTAGATACAAACTGGTGATCTTTCCAGGCATGAAACTGTCAGAGCTATTAACAGGGATAAACAGGAAAGTGAGTACTTCAGTGCCAGAAGCCCTCTGCCACTGTAAGGAAAGAATATTCCCAAATCATTTTTTTTGGAAACAGGTGTCAATCAGACCAGCTTCATATTGGTTATGCAAGGGTGAGTGACCAATTATGTTTTAATGTCTGATCTTCTAGCTATGCAGGCTGCTAAATCTGTGGCATGGAATAAATATACCTACTTTGCTCCTTTGCACTGTGGTTTGGGCTCCGTTTTCAAATGTCTTAAAGGAACAGGCATGTGAATAGAATAGGCATTTCATGATACCAAAGTCTTTCAAGTGATGTAAAACACCAGATGTTTATCCTTCTTTATGTCTTACATGCATTTCTGAGTCTTAAGACATCCATTGATCTTGGCGAGATGGTTTTTAACACCTATAAGGATTATTAACAGATCAGTGAAAGCTTGACATCACCAGCCAATAATTCTTGCGACTGTATATTTATAAGAGCCCCAATGCTAATTTCTTAATGTCAGAATTATCTCCAATACAGTGATTCAGAGGCAGATGATCTGACAGAGGAAGCTACATTTTAAAAGTGCTATCAGAGATAATGTGTGGAGTCTTGACCTGATTCAATTAGAGCTTTGCCCTTATGTTACCCAGGGGCATATTACCTAGCATTTATAAAGACATTGGCTTGGATAAATGAATGAGAAAAAAAAAGCACTATTGTTTACTCAGCAGGAGATGGACTGTGGAAATGGTTAGATTACCCTCTCGTACAGATACACAATCTTATGAACACATGCACGTGCATGCACACACACACACGCGCGCGCACACACACACACACACACACACAGAGGCATGGACATGCATAAAATCCTAAAAGAAAATCTCGAAGTCACCTCCATGACCATAATAGCATATTTTAAAGATGAGAGACAAAGTGGGGCGAGGTTTTTTTTTTTTTTTAATTATTATTTGGTGCAACAACTGGGTCCATTTTCAGTGGCTTATATACATGTAATTAGCAGTTTAATTTCCTCTGAGGCTAAATTAGCCCTATGAATTTATTTAATAACAAGTAAAATTTAGTGCCGGGGCTGAGGCTGCGGCTCAGCCTTAGCTCTGCACTGCCCTCTGCTGACTGCCCGACGCGTGCTGTGGCCAGTCCGACCTCGGGCACCAAGCCAAAGCCTGGGTTCATGGAAATGGTCTGAAGGAAAGGGTGAGAGAACATTATACAGCTTAAAACCACATTTACCGAGGATTCCTACCCTTTCTTTTTTATTTTCAGGTCACCAAAAATGCAAGAAATATATTCCTACGCTCACGGGAGTTATTTTTCAGCAAACTCATCGATTATACTCATTACCATATTAGCCTTGTAACAAACCCTTTCACACACTTTAGTTCAATTATAGATTGCACTGTGTGCCTGTTCATAGTCCATGAAGTTCAAGGCAATAATGTCGCACAAAGCATTGTTCATCATGCCTGAAGCAATATGATTATTTATGGTGTGTCTCATTTTTGTAAAATCTAATTCAGATATTATATATTTTGCTTGAAAATATCTTTTAATAGGGGGAAACAAATTCATCTGTTGCAAGGGAGGGAAATTTTCTCTTAGAACACACTGTACTGACCACTAACCCTTGTCAGCAAAGTTAACTCATCAGCTAGGAGACAGCCTGCTACTCTCATCTGAAAGGCTCACTTCTCTAGATGTCTTACACATCCACCTCCAGAAGCAGCTTTTGCATCTAATGAAATTTATACATCACCTTCATCTAAGCAGTCCAAGATGCAGGGCAGACCTGATTACACATAAATGATTATAATCCTGGCTAATATTGATGGTGAAATTCAAAATTAAAAAACAGTATATGTTAGATTACTGTATTCTGAGAGATTACTTTCTTTGTTGCTTAAATGAAGCCTCTTCTGGTGTGGAAGATAACACATGGAACACAGCTGTACAAAAAACAGTATAAGGAATTAAAAAAAAAAATCTTATGCAGTATAATTGCAGAGGGAATTTTAAAAGAAGCAGAAAGTAATGAGCCTACTGGAATTTAGCCAGAAATAATAGCCCTTTGTTTCTGATGTACTTAAGGAACTACAGCTGGCATCACATTGGCTAATAAGCACAGAAGCCTGGCAGGAAATGAGATCAATTAATTTGAAGAATTGTATTCTGACTAGCTAAAGACTCAGAGCCAGACTGCATCTTTACATGTGCACTGCGAAGGACCCAATGAAAATAAAATAGCCAGCTCAGTGACATCTAGCACACATGTTTCTGCAGCGTTTTCACTGGGTTGGAGCCATGAGTACGGAAAAGCTCCATGAGAAACTGGGAACTGCAGTTCCCTTTTCAGCCTTGAGCAGTTTCAGGCAGGTATCGAGGAAAAGGTACATGTGGAATCTATTTTCTACATACAAAGAACTGAGAAAAAAAAAAGACCCAAAGACATTAAAGAAAAAAATTCTTCATGATGAAATACTTTAAACACAAATCTGACCAGTAGCACAAACAAAAATCCTACTGTCTTGATGGATGACTTTACTTGATAAAGTATACCTCACAGGGTTTCTCGCATTCCTTGGTTGTTGTGGGAAAGTATGGTCTCCTCTCCATTAAGGCTAACTATAAATCAGATAGGTCATTACATCTGTTTCAAATTTACAAACCAAAGAAGATGACTTCTTCAAATATTTGAAACAGCTGGCCCAGAAAATTGTTCAACATGATGTCTCAAGAATTTCTCAGTTCTGTCTCAATGCTGTTCTTACGATCTCCCCTGTTTGAGCCTAAGAGTAGGAGATAGTTTCCCATTGTTAAGGCTGTCATGCCTCTGGAACTTTTTCTTTAATAAATGAGCTACAGAAACTTATTCTTTTTTTGTTTTGGTTTGGTTTTTTTAAGTGAGGAGATAAATTCCAACTGCTATTTTCTTCACCTAGCACAAATAATTTGAGTGTAATGCACTGCTCTGCAGTTCCATTATTCCCTCTTCTTCTGGAGGAAATTGACCTTTGGCACCTGAATTCTGGATCACTTAGGTCTGAAAAAAATGCAGAAGTTGAACATTGCAAGGCACAAGGATCCAGTCGTCTTAATGAGGGGAGCAGCCAATAGATTTCTACCCATTTATGTCCTAAACTTTATTTCCTAAGTGTCTCAGGAAATGACGCAGACTGAGAGACAATACACCGCTTCTAGAAGCTCTGATTCAGTATTGTGAAAGTCAACAAGTTATAAAGGCAATTTGGCAAAATCATCAAACAGGGCTGACTGGCTGGCATGTGGCAGGATCCTTGAAGGAAGTACATGGAAAATAAATGTCACCCACTTAAACAGCACTTGCTGTGCTGCCTTGGGAGCAGAATTAGATGATGAATCTGTTATTGTAAAACGTGGGAGACACTGTTTTTTAAGACACTGTGAACAGAGAGTAAAGGAGGTCAAGGAAAAAAGCAAAATTTTTCTCAGAGGTTTTCCCTCAATGGCTAGTATTACATCTCTGAAGAAACACAGCCAGAAGGATCCACTAGATCATCCCATCATACCTCATCCTGTATCACACACTTCCAAAATGTCATCTAATTATCTATGTATTAGGTATCTATGTAAGTCCATTAATTTATATCTAATGGAAACATAAATTGTGTTTTCACAAAAGCATTAATCACCCTCACTGTAAGAAAGGTGTGATTTAATTCTGGTTTGAAATTACTTCAGGATCTAGCCACAGTTTTTGGTTTGCATTTCTCAAGTAGGATATAGTCTCACAAAGGAGATCCAAGGACCTTGGATCACTCTTTAAGTGTGGTTACTGAATGCACAAGGGAGAAGCCCCATTCTGGATGAAGACGTATTCCTTAATGCACAATATTTAAAGGCACCTTTGCCCTTCTACTCAAATGGAAACCTAAACACCACTACAATGTAAAAGTGTTGCCAAGCAATTTTCTGTTGTTAGTCAGGAAACTGTTCATGTGTCTGTTTTTTTCTGCCAGAATTACTTAAGCTTGCACAGTCAAATCATGCTCTAGCAGCACTATTTTTAAATATTCATATGCCAGTACAAGAGTTTTTGTTTGGCCTTTATAGTTTTGTATGGTGGCTTTTTAAGGCTTACAATATTTTAGACAGGACACCAGTGCTATGAAAATGTTTTCTCTTGCTGCTAATTTACTCTGACAGCTCTTAGAGCAGTACATTGTCAAGATAAGTTTCTGCCATGTCAGTCCTGTTGATTTTAGCTGGAATCATGCAGCAAAAACCTTGGTGGATTCATCCCAGTAACTTGAGATGTTTGGAAAGTGTGTATGTGTGTATGTGTGTGTGTGTGTGTGTGTACACCAAACTTAATTCTCTGGACTCCTTTTTCAGTCCCTGTAGAGAAAGCAGCATAAATAAGGAGAATTCTTTCTGTCCTATTTAAGCCTTCACTAAAATGAGATAGTCTCAAATGAATTCTTCTTCCTTCCACTCTCTAAATAAGGATGATTCTCTGGGTTATGGGCATCCACCCCATAGCTGCCCAAAGTTAGATGGTGTGAATGTCACTGCATCCATCCCACTTAGGATTACTTACAAATCACCCGAACCTTTTGTAGGCCACGCTAGCAGGCAAAGCAGTCAGGGCCCAATGACTGGTAAAAACCTCTTTGTTTCATGCGGTGTCTATGGCTGATACATAGATGTTGATTTTTGACATATCCCAAGTTCTACCACCATCTCCTCTTCCACTGCAGTTCATTTGGATCCAGAGTAGCCCACTATGGGTTCCAAGTTCCTGCACTGAGTGGGATGCCGAAGTGCTATCCAAGTCCATCAGGGAGCTTCATTTTAAAGCAAGTAGGAAGATTGCAAAGAATGTTTTACAGGGCTGAAACACATTGCACACTGAGAAAAACTACTGTTTTTCTGGATATTTTAATTATTTGGGAACTCGATTTAGAGGGAGACAGAAATCACTGGTTTACATAAACCTCTATGAAACTAACAGAGAGGAGTGAATCTTGGAGCTGATGAAGGAAGCACTACAGATTATCAGGACTGAAAACACAACAGCAAGATATACTCTTTCATTCAAATCTTATTTGTGTGTTTAATCACATGGGAAAATAAGAAACCCTCCTGGCAAATAAGAACCTCTAAACTGTAACTAAATAAGGAAATGACCTTTTTTTTTGCATTTTATCCAATAACAACAAAAATCACCTGTTACTTACTGCAAGTCAATAGCAGCACTGAATGCAAAAAAAATTGTTTTCAGTGATTAGAGTAATGTGTGTTCTCATTCAGTGTTCCTCTAAAGCAGCAATTTTTCTGATTCATCCACAGGGTTGTGTTATATCATGTCAAACAAAAACGGTTTTGAACTGACCTGTCATGAAACAAGTTACAATCCAGCATAATCAATGTGTAAAACAATGGATCCTTATGCATACACAATACCATAGTAGGTACCTGGACAGCAAAGTAAAATTACTCAAATTGCCAGTTTGGAAATAAAAATGCATTTTATCAAGTCTTATTCATTGCTCCCACAGCATACGCATAGCTTATTCTCCTTTTATCAGGACAGACAGATAAGCTCTGGGTAAAACTCTACAAGAGTTGCCTGCCTCTGCCTCACATGGTACCACACAAGACAGCAATGACTGTACTGCTTTGAAGGAGACCATTACCAACAATGGCTGCTACTCTGGTATGGGCGCAAAATGGAATTTCATTATAACTGCATTCAGGGGTATTTCAATCAGCACTGATTGCTGCCTCTTTTTAAAGAACAAAAAAAAATTTACTGAGTAGATTCAGAGGTTGTGGGAACCACACCCCATGATTTCCTATTCCCTGGTCTTTTTTCTTACAAACACGGTGCATGCACTCTCCTGCTCATCTTTTGGCAGTGTTACTGTGCAGTCTGAAGCATTCAAAAGGCTAGATTTATTAATATAATCCAAAATAGTTAATAGCTATAGATTTTAGGGGGACTGGGGGACTGGGGTTTGTTAAAGTCTTTTTGTTAAAACAAGGCTAAGAAATTTGTCTGTAGTGATGGGTATCAGTTGGACAGGCTTGCCTTCTTGTTCCTAAAATCCATTTGTGGTGTTTTCACTCATCCTGACACACTGTTATGCCTTTTTCCCTCTGAGGCACCACATCAGAGAGTGATGTTCATCAGACTACTGCTGCCTCTTGTTCTTTAGCCTCTTAGTCTGAAGCACAAACTGTGATGGCTGCACTTGGAGCAAAGCATTTCCTTAGCTACCTGAAACTGGACTGAGACCACAAAAATGCCCTGCTGGAACAAGTGACAGTGGCTGTTGTTAAACTGACATAAATTTAATCTACAAGAGTACAAATTAAAAGAACCATACTATATAGCTCATCAATAGCCTTTCGAACATTGCCCAGACTTATTTGGAGCAAAAAATAGTTTAACAGAAACAGTGTTCAGCATAGAAATTCCAGCAAAACATTTTCTGACCTAAGGCATAATTATTCTGATAAATCCTTGGATTTTCTGTTGATTTTTTCCTTTGGGCAAACATTTTTTAAATACATCCAAAAATAAACCAAAACAAAAATATATATATGAAAATGTATACATACATGTACTTGTATGCATATACATAAATACATGATTGGTTTTTTTAAAAGATCTATCTCTGTAATTGCAATATTACTACTTTAGAGAAATGTGAGTCCCTAGTCATTGTCCTTCCATACAGAAAGCTGAATTCCGTCTTTTCTTAAAGTCTTGATATGAGAAAACATGAGAATAACTCCAATCATCTTCCTTCCTGTGTGAATATTCTTGATAAATTTCTCCACCTAAACAGCTCAGTCCATCCCATTCCTTGGACCCCGAGATGCAGTTACATGCTCTATCTAAACATGAATGTGCTATCTGCTTCCAGTCTGCTCACCCCATTGCCACATTGTACACCCCCAAAAAGCCAGCTGTGGCTTTTAGGACATTTAAAATCAAAATTCCAGAAATAGGTGGGAGACATATTACCAGAATTTTCTGGAGCCAGGCAGGGACTGAGATCAATGCTCTGGACTGGTCGCTGCGGAAGCAGCAACCTGGCCTGCAGATATTTAAAAAGAAATTACCCAATTAAGATTTAATGGCCCTCCAGCCTTCCCAGGCTGTGAATGAGAGCAGACGTATTTACAATCATGGGGTACCATAAAACTCTATCCAGTTATATCAAATCAGCAGGGCTAAATTAGCCAGCAGCATCCTGATTAGGTGCTGTGCCTGTGTGTATATGTTGGATGATTTATGATAAGATCAGTTAGGACTGTCAAAAGAGATTTTAAAATGACCTTCTAGGGGAAAAGGATAGAAGAGAGGGATATTGAGGTTTCAGGAAGACAATTGTACTGCCTCACAGTGAAGTATCACAGTGAATAGAGGTGAAGAAAGATTACATTTATCAATGTGTTTGTACAATGAATTACCTCACATACACACATAGACACACATAAGGGAGGCAAAGTTCATTTTCCATTGAGAAGTTTTGCTGTGGTTAGGTTTCTCATCACCATTTATCATTACAGAGGGATTTACCTTTCTTTAAATGAATTTATTTATGCTCATGAGCACTGAAGGACCATATGAGTGCAGCAAAGTGCAGTCCTCTGTTTATTCTAAGGTCAAAGGTGACCGAAAGCAGTTGGTACAATTACTTTGGAAAAAATCCCACCTTTCTCTCCCACATTCCTTTCCCCATCCCATTCTCTTCAGCCAGCCCAGGAAAAATGATAATCAGAAATTTAACCAGAGCTGCGTAAAGGAGGCTGACAGCCTACTTGCTCCTGAAGAAGGCACCAGTACAGTTTGGTCTAAGTATAGTGTGTTCCTGAATCCAAAACATAAATCACTGCCTTTATACTACTGCTGTGGAGGCAGGGAAGAAGCTTCTTTTAGCCAGGAGAGCAACAGCAGCAACATCTCAAAAGTGAGGAAGGTTAGAACGGGTTATTATTTGTCACCATGACTTCGCTTTTTCTGCTTCTCCAACCATTCACGGCATTTCTTTCCCTGATATGTGCCCTATCTCCCAAACTCCTGGCCACCCTGAAATTTCTCAGCTGACTGCCCAAGCCCACTAAGTGTGATGCACTCCAGAAAGGACTTTCCATGCTTGTTAGGTCCTCCTGCTGCCGTAATCCTGCAAAGGAAATATTTTTACAGGGCAGTAATGCGTGGCAGCCTTTACCTTCCCTAAAATATGGATGAGGAATGGTTTCAGTGATTGAGCACAAAATGAAAAAGCCCTTATACTGGTTCTCCCAAAGGGAGAAGATTATCCTCCACTTCATCATTATAGCAGAAAAAAAAACGAAACAAAACAAAACAAACCCACAACAACAAAAAAACCCAACAAAACGAAAAACCCACAAATAAAACAAACAAAAACAAAAACAAAACGAACACAAAAAAGCTCACAGCAAGCAAACAAACAAACAAAACCAAAACCAAACAAAACCAAAAGTAAAAATAAAACCAAAAAAACACCCAGCATTTTTTATCAAATACAGCTTTTTTGAGGAGACCGATGTACACACCTTCAGCAGTTCAAAAGCCAGACATTGTGACGTTGTTGTTTCTTAGGAAGCTGTTTTTACTATTTATAATTATTATTACTATTACTACTGCTACTCCTACTACTACTACTATTGCAGCTTTGCTAAGCAAATGGTAATCTTCATTTGTCCTTCCTCTAAAATTTTCTGAGTGTTCGAGGCAGTGTTTCATGATATGACAGATTCTGAGCCCAAAGGCTGACTGCTAACCTCACTCTAGTGACTCATCCGTCTTCACCAGGTGGAGTCTGCTGCTCCTGATGCCTGGTTTTCAGTAGAGTAGGTGAAAAGAGACAGCACGGCCTGTGAGAACGGAAATAAGTTTTGCAAATTGACTCTTTCTTTAAGCAGAGATTTTTTTCCTTCTCAAGAACAACTGAGATGTGCCAAAACATACTGTGTATATCTAGTTCTCAGGTACGAAAATGGGTAGGAAGACATGACTAAGGCAGGCAGTTCAGAAGGTAGAAAAAATTGCAAATTAACAAAATTCAGCTGTCTGGCTCTGATTTGACAAGTGCTGTAGTGGTACAAAGAAGATTTCCAAACTCTCCAGGGATATAGCGGGAAATCTCATGTCATTTAGGGAACCCTTAAAGGCAGGAACCCAACAAAACCATTGTTATCACCTTACATGGTCATTTGAGCCCAGTTATGGAGCAACTGCTTGGGTCACCAAGCAAAGCCATCTCAAGCAGCAATAGCAAGAAATGCTGGAGCTGGATAAACTATTCAGGTCCAGGTCCTCATTTCCCAAAGCTTTCAGAAAGTATTTCTGAATTTCAGTTCAACTCAAAATGAGTGATTTATTTTCTCCCCACTGTGAGATCTGGTGTCTAAATAATGTTGTGCCTGAGCGTGAATTGTTGATTTCCACTAATCGTGCAACCCAAGGTGTGGAACTGCAAGACTTTAAGTTCAAGGTCAGAGACCTGCAGTTTACAATTTCTGGATGCACCTTAAATAAGAAATCATTGTTTTCAAATCTTGTATTCTTCTCCTAACTTGCTAGGACTTAGGATCAGCACTTTAAAACTTCAGAAAGAAACAATGGGGTCCTTTAAAACATATATTTCATGAAATTTCTCTGCCAGATTAAACCCCAGATGAACATAATAAACTAGCTGAAAATAGATCATCTCAGTTTCCCTCTATTTTAATGTAACAAGCAACTTTTACACATGAACTAAACATTCACTGTTTCTGGATTGCAATTGTAAATAAAATATTACTTTTAGGGAAGAAATATTCTGTGTAAAAAATTCAATTATACAGGGTTTTTTAAAAAAATATTGGTTGTACTACAATTAACATAAATTTTAGTAATTAAAATTTTAATTATAATATTCCATAGCTTGTTTAATTATAAAAACTTATATTACTATTCATCTTCTTTGCACCTTTCATCCTCTGTAAGTTGGATGAATAACACATCATTCTCCTTAAGACAGTCTTTGGTAATATCATATTCGTATCTTAGCGGCACACATAAAAATTCTCTATGTAACAAAGAAAGTTAGGTACTATTATGTTCAGAAATGCTCAAAATGTTCCTGTGTACACTTATATGTTATGATGCCCTACTTAGCTCTGCAGCTATCCTGCAGTGCAGAACCAGTGTGAAAGTGATCGCATTTGGTCTCAAGATGCACATGTGCTAAGAGACAGGCTAATCACCACCCACCTGATGGTGCTGTATTGGGTTTTTTTAGCTGTAAATACATGAGTACTTCCAATAATTGTCAGCCACTTGCCCACACTTACATGCTCTTGGCACAAAATTTCTGTTCATCTTTTCCTGCCTTGCTCAGTGAAAAGTTGGAAAGAATGCAACTGTATAAAGCAATGGCTAGCACATTTTTTATAAGTGAAATTTATGGAGTAATGTGTCTACTTTTAACATGACTATTGTTAAACCTGGAGATCAAGCAAAGTGACACTGAATATATTGCTTTATCAATTGGATTCGTTCAAGTGAAAAATGCTGATCATGCCATGTCTATCCCCTGGGTGCAGAAACACTACTTCACTACTTGAGCGGTCGATACATAAAAGTCAAATTCTTTATAATTTGTAGCTTTTTTTTCTTGAAGAAGAAAGCGGTTCTCAGTACATCAATATCAACTCTTAAATCCACATTGGATGGAGAGTGTACAGCACAGTAATTCAATCTCTTTACACTTAATATGGTCAGGAAGGGAGAATGAAAACAGCCTCTTGTAAAATGATGGAAAAACCAGGATGCAATCATTCTGATGGAGCTGTGCAAAGGAGTCATTTTACACCATTCGTTACCAAGGCAACAAAAACATAGTGAGCTCCATACATCTAACAGGTGACATTTTAGCTAAGAAATTGCTTCTTTGGTATTTTTTCTATCTCTGAAAAACAATGTTACTAGCTTTTTCACTTGTCATGTACTATAGGGCAACATATTTCTGCTGACAGGCCCATAATGGAAAAATAGAGCAGTTAAACAGTATTACAGTCTAACTTTTAGGATACATGCTAATCTGCTCTTTAAAGAGACTTCAGACATTTTCAAACACCCTGGAGACTTGAGTGACTGCAAATTTCTGCATGAGTGTATATAGATGACTAGACAGATGTGTTTAGTGGAAACAAAAAAGCCCTCTTTTCCAATTCTTCTGATTTAGCTAAAACATGGAATGGTTGGTTTGTTTGGGGGTTTTTTTGATAGACAAATACACTGCAGTGTTTGTGAATGACCACCTACAAACACACCAGTGCCATATACATCAAATGAGTTGATTTCCATACATTTCTACCAATTAATGTGTCCATCATTGCTGGCCCATATGCATCAAGGTCACATTTCAATTCCTGTACAACTGCTACTGAATTTGTCATGGGATGAGGATCAATTTCTATAACATAGTGTTACATCCAGAGAGGATTAAAGATCTCTTAAAAGCTAGATTTTAGATATGAATAAACTTTGGGAATACCACTTCTTTTTTTTTTTTTCTCTTTTTTTAATTGCAGATGCCTCAGAAGTAGCATAGCGCCCTGGTAGTGGCGTATTTCCAGGGGCTGTTGTTGGCTGAGACCAGTTAAAAACTGACATTTAAACATCTGCCTCTGGTCGTGGTGATGTTTCTGAAGTAAGGGGTCAGCATGAGGATGGAGTGGTGACACCCATTGACAGGTCACAGAGGTGAGAGCACTAGATGAAGATTAAAGAGATAGTAATGAAAAGCTTGGAGAAAATTAATGTAATATTCAAAGAAACCTTTCTTTGAGAGCATAAGGGCAGCACATTCTAGGGGCTGAGAAGAGAATCCAGATGCACAGAGGGATAATTTTTGGTTAAACTGGTAATTACAAGAAAGGAATCAGTCTTGACTGATGCTGACAGGCCCTAGGCATTGTAGAAAGTCATCAGCATCAGTTAGGGAATTTCACGTGACCAGAAGGGCCCAGGCTACAACATGGGGGATTGAAATAAGAACAGCACAAGACACAACAAGTAAGGACAGAAATCATTCAGTCAACAAGCAAAACATAAGCAGAAATATGCAGGATTAACAGAAGAAGCAGGCATGATGTTAAATGTATGCAGGCAAGATGGGAGGATGAAGAGTGACACACTAGCTAAAGAGTCACACTTTCATGGAGGAGGAAATGAATGTAACAGACCTTCACAAACCTTGAAACCACGACGCATGAAGAAATTAAAATAACTGCAGGCTCAGTAATGGACTGCACTTGAAACTGCTTCCTTTTCCTGTACAGAATCAGCCCTCAAATATTTAACTGGGTGAGATTAGCCTGTACTGGTTACAGAGTTAGTCTGATACACGTAGTGACGAAGACATAGAATCGTGTCCGAGACCGTCCTTGAAATGTGATGTTATGGCCAGGACTTTTAAGCAAAACATATATTTCTGTGTAATTCATTTGTTTCACATGTTTTTAGCCTACACCAAATTAAAGCATTAGTCAATGTAGTGTGTGGGAAGCTGTGATACTGGATGAAGCAAAATACTCAGGTAAGCATAGTTCAGTTATATCTATATGCAGATACAGACTTTCATGTTGTCTCAGGTGATGAAGTTTTCCCCACTCATTTCACTTTTAAGAGGGTCTTCCAACCCAAACTATTCTAGGATTCTGTGATACAGATTAGGCTTTCAGGGACTCAAATTGCACGTATCATGAAACTGTGAACCAGCATAGCCTATTAAACCTATGCTTAAAGATGCAGAATTAAATCCATAATAAGAGGAATTGGGCAGGTGACTCACCTTGACGCCTTTTAAAATCTCCCTGTAACAATAGATTGATGAAGTGCTGATGAAAGACTGCCCATGTTCTAAGTTTATGGGTTTTTTTAAAAAACAGAAAAGGATTTTTAAAAAATGAGGTTCAAAATCTGTTAAATATTTGCATGCTAAGAATGTTTTAAAGTTCTAAAGTTAACAAGTTAACAAGATTTGAAAAAGTAGTCTCTATTTTTGAAGCTCCACACCAATAATACAGTATTTTTTTTCTATACACTAGATTACCATGCTTTTGTCATCAAGTACAGGAGTGCAACAGAGTATCTCCCAGTGCTATTAATTGCTATCTTTGTCTGCACAGTCCTTTAAACTTGCAAAGCCAAAAGTACTAAATAGATTATAAATGAATACGAAAAAATCATACTCCCATTCTCTAAAAATATTACACTTTTTAAAAAGACATATTTACATATTTACATATATATTTCATTTGAAAATTTCATACTAAAAACCATACCTTATAGTATAGTTACTCAAAGCAACAAAACTTCTACAGATTTTTCCTTTGTGTTCCTCTGCAAATTGTTCCTGGGATATTAATAATCTATGTTTTCATTATTTAAAAATAACTTTCTAAGAAGTATATAATCTTTAAATATTTGAAAGCATCATTCAAATTAGATTCACACATTCACAAAATGTTACAAGTTCCTACTTATTCAAAATACCTTCTCTAAAATTAAACTAGATACCAATAAAGTTCACACAAGAATATAATTTGTATCTATTTTTTAGTAGAAGCATTAGTTGCTGATATGCATATTTCAAAAATAATTCCAATTTAAGTATTAAGATAAGAACAAAGAATGGGAAGGAGGAGTCATCCTAGTTCACTTAGGAAGTTCAGTCTCAGAAGACTGTTTACTGTACCCAAGGTCACTTGACAGAATGATATGTTATGAATACATACAACAAATATCACAAAAAAGAGAGCCTTCATAGTCTCCCTCACACAGTGTCAAGTGTATGTTAAGTTAATACTATGAAGGCAGGGTTTACTCAGAATTTTTTCTTAGTAAAAGAAAAAAATCAGCCTTTTCATTGTTTTTGCATTACAGATTTATTCCTATGAGCAAGAAAGCTGGAGGAGATCCCCTCACCAGTTACTGTCATGGACAAAACAGGTTCATCATTAGTACAACTGAACGAGAATAGGATAACGCAAAATAAACCCAAAACTTAAAACCACCTTTCCATTACCCCTCTCTTCTTGCTAGCCTTAGCTTTATTCCCAGTTCTCCAACTCTTCTCCCAAAGCTGTGCAGGGGCACGTGAGTCCTTGGGCTGCAGTTCTTCACTAACTGTTCCAGCATGAGTACCTTCCATAAGGTGCAGTCCTTATAGAACATGATGTTCCACTGTGAGTCCCTCATGGACTGCCAGCAAACCTGCTCCCACATAGGCTCCTCTCCATGGAGTCACAGTCTCCTTTGAGCATCTACATGCTCAGCTGTTGGGTTTTCCACATGCTGCAGGTGAATATCTGTTCTACCATGGACCTCCACGGCTTCAAGGGTACAGCCTGCCTCACCATGGTCTTCACCACAGGCTTCAAGGGAATCTCTGTGCCTGGAGCATCTCCTTCCTCTCCTTCTTCACTGACCTTGGTGTCTATAGGGCTGTTTCTCTGACATATTCTCAATCTTCTCTTCTCTGTCTGCAGTGTGCTTCTGTGCAACAACTTCTTCCCCTTCCTGAATACATTAGCTCTGAGGCCTTAGCACCAGTGCTGATGGGCTCAGCCTTGGTTATCAGCAGGTCTGTCTTGGAGCTGGCTGGCAGTGGCTCTGTCAGACACAGAGGAAGCTTCTGGCAGCTTCTATGACAAGCCAGCCCTGCAGTCCTCCACTACCAAAACCTTCCCATGCAAATTCAATACATTAGTTAAGTTAGTTGCTCATTCATTTCAGTGAAATAATTTCATCCCTATCAAAGCCAAAGTAGAAGGTGAATCCTAATACTCTGAGAATATAGCAGCAGCTGAACTCTTCCTTCTAGCTTTCATTTTTTTCACTTGCAATAATGAAGGTTTATTCTTCTGTATTATAATAGTTTAAATGTAATAAGTTTAGAACATACTTTATTTCAATTCAGCATGTGAAATTTAGGCTACTTCTTGCTATCTTTGCTGTATTAGTGTCTTAAGAGCATAGGTGACCAGAGTATCCCTCTAACTGTTGTACAGGGAAAGAACTAGATGCAAGCACCTGCTTTTCATTTTTTGTTTCTCAGCGACCAACATTCACTGCTTCCTGGCATCTCTCTATCCTTATTGTGTGGTGCTTTGATGCCAAGGTAGTCTTTTTTATTCAGCTGTCACTCGTCTAACCACTGCCTAAATCAATTCCCCTAATGCTTTTGAAAAGAAGACAGTGGAGCGCATGAAAACTAGGCTAAATCTGTACCCTGTGCAACACCATCTAGCATGGACAGCAAAGGATAAGACTGGCATCTGGTTGTGGGCTCACTTAAGGTTTATCAGTTGTACTATAGACATCTACAGTCTAGGACCAGGACACAAGTTGTTTCTGTACCACACATCAAACACTGTGTGAGTAGGCAAACTCTCTCTCAACTGAAAACCTGGTGTCTCTCTCTATGTGTTCCTGTCATTTTGGCTTTTAATGCTAATTAAGAAACCTAGAGTCTTGAAAGCTGAGAATGCATGAGTGGCCAGTTTACTGTTAAGGCAGACTTCTCTAGAGGAGGTAAGTCCAGGACAGAGACAATCTGTGCACAAAGTTACATGTCTGTGAGAGATGGAATGTTAATGGTTCAAACACTTGGCCATTTGAAAAGGTGGAAGGGTGTTTTGCTGGGGACGAGTTTGCATCTCTGAGGGGGGGGAGGAGAGTTTTTGTGTGGGTGGTGGCAAAAGGTCTGATTGGCATAAGGCAGTGGGGATGAGCACTCACTGCTAGAGGCTCTAGGTTTTGAGCTAGATAAGGGAGAAGGCTCTCTCTGTGGAGACAGAATGGTGCTTTTTATCATGCCAATTGTCCTCCCTTAACACAAACTGGTCCAGTTGTAAAACTACAGTCCCCTCTACTCATTCCCCCTCTCCGGACAGGTCACGTTCACACAGGACATTCACACTGACATGTGAGGATATCCATCCCTTCTGGTGTGGAATAACTCCCTAAATTATGCTGATGTGAGAGGCATCTGTCATGAGAGGCATCTGTCATGTCTTAGAAGGTGTCATAAACTATCAAAGATGCCCAAAGAGTCCCCAGACTCATTTCTGGGTCCTTCCACCAGAGGAATCCACAGCATTGGAACAGACAGTGTAAAACTGTTCCCCACAGGGGAGGTGCTTGGGCGCTCCCACGTATACATGAACGTTTATTAACCCATTGAAATCTGTTTGACAGGACGCCCACCACTGAGAAGCCAGGATGAAGAGGATCAACAGGATGCTATCTGGATCCACTGGGTGTTGACTATCTTTCTACTTAATCTGTCTCTCTCTTTCTCCCCTCCACACCCCCTATACTATTTCTTTCTATCTCTCTCTACCTCACATATACTGTTAAATAAAATCCATGCTATTGACTTTGGCATATGGTTTTGTTTGCACCTTAATTTGGGTAGAGGCATCTCTCTAATAATCATATTTTAACAATGTCAGAAGAACAGACAACTAAAGATACTTGATGTTCCTTACACCAGTAGAGTGCAGACTGCTTAGAGATGATCAGTTGCATAAAGCCTGATATAGCCATCAGAGTTGGCAACCAATGGAGGCAGCCAGAGAGACGTAAAAGAAGACAGGAAAACTTCCAGTAAACTGAATGCTATTTTTTTTAAATAGCTTGACCAATAGTTCAAGCCATAGAGAAAATGTATTTTGGGAACTATAAGAACTTAAAATGAGGGATAATCTTTTGATATGTTCAACAATATGTTTCAGTGTAGAAACTGGTAAGTGAGACTGGGAAGGAAATAGGACATCAGGAAAACATGGGAAACTTGTTGGGGAAAATTAAGTGGGAGAAAAGTCAAGTGAAAGATTATTTTTGCTGGTGTCTTTAGCAATGGAAGTATGGAGCAGACAGTACCAGTTAAGGGCAAAGTTGTCAGAATACAGTGTCTGAAGTGAAGAATCTAAATCAGTATTTAGGTAATTCAGTGAGTGATCTGGATTTTGGAGACACTAAATCACTTCAGCTCACACTAATGTAGTATTCATCACCTGAGCATGCCAGACTTATTTTTAGATGCCTGAATGTAAATTATAGATACATATGCATAGATGTTGGGGTTGAGTGGCTTCTGGGGGGTCTCTCCCGGCGCTGTGTGAGGGTTTTTAGAGCTGAGATTACCTCTTCCCCCCCCTGCTGCCTGCCCTCGTGGCGTGGACAGGCAGCAGAGGGGCCTCTACCCGGAGAGAGAGAGAGCACGCAGCACACAGGGAGGCCAGCAGGAAAGAGCGTTTATTCAAATGTCCCCCAGCTTATATGGGCTGGTGGGGAGAGTGGTGATTGGACATTTAGATAGCCAATACAAGGAGACAATATAATAACTATTCCAACACAGGAACCAATGATATTCAAGTGAGTTATCAGCTTTTAACCCTTACACATAGAGTCAGATGTCTGAGATTTGTCTAAGTGTTAATAAAGGTTCATCATCGTATTAAAAACTTAATGTTTTATAGATACAATGCCAAGCATATAAAAAGTGTAAGATAACCCAAATTCTTATCAATATTTGAAGGATTCTTACAATAAAGCACCTTTTTTAGAAGTCACATTCTTATCACAGGATGTGCAGAGGCAAAAGGTGCAATAAAATAAGTTTTCTGTCTTTCTAAATAGACTTGACCCTCTGTGATTTTTTTTGCATGTTTGATGTTTCAGATGCATATGGGTTTTGAAATGAAAGGTATTTTCTTAGCAGCATTTTTAATTACATATGACCTGATCAGAGGTATTCAAATACATACTGCTTTAACACCACTAAGGCCAGCGAAAGCAGGAAATATATTAACATACCTTAGGGAATTGCTGTTCTCTGAGCAGTGGGACATTGTTAGTGGGAAACATTGATTTTGTTTGACTTTTGCATGGCACAAAATGAGATTGACCCCAGAAAGCTGTTTTGGAACAGTTCATGGCCACTGACCACTGAGAATGTAAGATTTCCCACTTCTGCCTTAGAAGTGTGTTTTCATATTTCAGTGATTGATTGGCTTGCTGAAGCAAATAATCACTATTAGTCCCAGACAAGTTTACTGGTTTTCTGTTTTCAAAGGCCTGAGAGGTAATTTCACTGAGTCCTTATTGTTATGCGAGTGCATTTAATTGTTTTTATAGTATAACTGTTACATAACTGTTTTAATCAGTTATATGGTGCAAGGTATTACTTCCCCTGACTCTAGCTGAGCTATAGAACCCCACACCAACTCCGAATCTAATCTCTTTTCCTCAGACATCAATTTATCTTTCTGGTTCATAGGTTGTATGTTGCCTGAAAAATACACTGATGAGGAAGAAATCATCATGTGACAATCTCCTTAAACCTTATTGAACAGTGTTTATATTCTGATGATATTAATGTCAGATTATCTCTTAGGTTATATCTTAGTTTTTGAGGAACTTTACAAAAGGTACCATGGATTTGGATCAGTAGGAAAATAAGGTTTTTGCGTTTCTGTAGGGTGTACCTTCCAAAAAATGCCAGAGTCCATGGTTTGGGTATAGAAAATAAAATTTTTTAACTCACCTTAGAAAGACCAATGTCAGCACACAACTGGGAAAATACACTGATCCTACCTTCTAGGCTGATGTCCAGTCTTTCCCAGATGTGCACTGTCAGTTTTGTCAGTTTAGGCAATTTGCTCCTTTAGTTCTAAGCATTTGTCTATGTGTTTTAATTGTTAACAAGAAGTAGAAATGCCTCTGATGTGAGAGTTTTAGTTGACGAGGAAGTTGTAGTGATTGTGTGTGGTGGCAGTAGAGATGACCAGGAACATTTCTCTTCAATAGCTTTTGTTCAATGCTTCAGTAGTTTTATTTGTTTGGGTTTTTTTAATAGTTTCTGCTGTTGCTTTAGCAAAACCAAAGTGTTTCTTTTTACTTTCTCTAGTGGGTGCTTTAGAAATGCCAGAACAGTTGTTAAGTAAAGCAAGACAATTTCTCCCTCAAGAGACTGAACTCCTTTTCTCAGTAGAGCTCCCAGTTGTGGAGGCCTAGACAGCGAGAGACCATATGGTCCTATATTTGTTTAGTGCCTTTTTCACAAAGTATGAAATAAGTGCCCTGTTGCACTTATGTCTGCATCTTAGAAGTTTTCTGGCTGCCATGGTTTAGGCAACACACTGAATTATTGTGCTGCCTGTGCTCCTTCCTAGAGTGCTGAAAGCTCTTACTTTTTTTCACTCCCTGAAGCATCCTTTTCATCCAAAACTAGATCTCAGAAGCCTTCTCAAAACCTGCAAAGGAAGTTACAATGACTGTGACAGCAGTGCTTCGTGGTCAAGCATCTCCAACAGTGTCTGGAGACTGGATCACCTCATTGTTTCATAATCCCCCTAAGGCATAATAGTTTTCAGCCACCACGCCCTTGGTCACATATTCAGCCACTAGCCTAGAGTTGAAAGGTTCCTTAATAATGTAACTAAACCTTGGTTCCATCCAGTCCTGTAAAGGCAAAATATTAAAATTTTCTCCAGGTTGAAACTCTACCATGCAGGTCCAACCTACCACAATCAAGTGGGCATCCAGAAAATATTGAGGAAAAATTACTAATAAAACAAACATAACAAATAAACCCCCCCACAACTAACAACAAAACAAACAATTTTTTAACAGGACTGGAAGGGCTGAGCTGACATGGATTGCAGACTTGAGGAAAAAAAGACAACATAATTTATTATTCATAAGATGGGCCAGGGAGGGGAAAAGCAGTGGCACTAGGTATACTTTGTACTTAAAAGTACTTGGGCAATGTTAACAGACAGGTTGAAATGTTGGTCCCATTATCTTTTAGCTGTTGAAACCATATGTAAAATGTACTTCTGTGTACCATCATAAGTCAGCTAAAATGTGTAAACACATGCTACATCAGTCATTAAGGGGAAGGGTATAATTACACTTTTGAAAGTGGCAAAGCATTTTGAAAGTAGCATATAATTTTCCAGAGTGGGAACCTTTATGAAACATATCTTTCCCTGAGTGTTTATACAGCCTGACATCTCTGGATTTGTTCAGAACAAGACCCCCACTGTGAACAAGCAGGCTTCAGACAAAGGAGGCAATTCGTTCTTTAGGTGCCATTTCAATGAAAGGGAGAGGCAGCAAAAGGAGGGGAGAAAGAACAAGAAGAGAGAGAAGGGCACATCGTGCTACTACACACAGTTTAGAAACAGACAGGATCTGGCAAAATTACCCTGGGAAAGACTGTTGAGAGGTGCCTAGAGTCAGGCTGCAGCTTTCACTGTATGAAATGACAATGCTATCACTTCATCCTTGATAGAGTCAAAGAATGATATGAAGTTTTACTTTTAATTAAATTCAATAGGCTCACTGCTCACTGGAAGGAAGTAGGATCATTTAGTCATAGTGGGAAAGAGGCAGAGCAGGAAGATGCCAAGATTATGCCAAATGCACATTTCCTCATTTTAGTACAAGCCCTACATGTGAGACATGCCTACTAAATTCAGTTGAGCCTTTAGGCTATTTTGGCTTAGGAAGTTGCCATTCATGAGCTGAGCCACAATAATCATCTCATCACTTCTGTAATACCTCCAATGACTGCAACACAGTGAGCTCTCAACCCACAATAATGGAGGAAAAGCAAAGTAACATTTTCTAGCACTTGCAAGAGACCAAATCCACATATGAATTGCCTTGTTCAGCTGACATGCAATTTTTATGCATGTTTATCTGACCTTGATACATCTTTTCTTCTGGACATGAAGTATTTCTTGTCCTGTGGAATATTTCATTTTATCTGGGGAAAAAAATGCTGATGCTTGTTAAATAACATAAAATTTATGTTTTGCATCCTTTGCATCTTTGTTTCCAGTGTCCTGGAATTTCAACCATAGGTAAAATTTAACTATTCAATAACTGGCAAATATTTGAAAGAGATGATGATATTATAAAATCACCATCAGTGAACACTGACACAAACATGGATATGTTTGAGTCCCAACCCTTCTTCTATTTCTGAAAAACTGTATTTGTCCCAACAGTTTATCTTTAGTATATAGAAGGAAGAAAATAATTGTCCAAACTTTGTTATTTTCATGTCTTGAAAACATAGTCATCCACATCTATTTCTCACTGTCCATGCTGTGCACAAAAGTGTGGTTTTAGGTTAATTTATGTCTGCCTGCACAAGCAATTAAAACTGTATAAAATATATAAAGAAATAAATACAAAATAAACATATAGAAAGTAACTTTTTGGTTATAGTAAAAAACCAAAAACAAACCAAAATACAACAAAAATCCACTTTGAAAATTAAGAAGTATCTGAAAGTATTAGATATGCATGCTTCACTACGCAGTGGGAAGAGAGCTCCCTGAGCTTGGGTCCACAAAGCTTTCTTACCACTGGAACAGTTGTTCATCAAGCTGAATATACAGACAGATATTGCTGGAGTTCTGTAAAGCTCTCCAGAGAGAGTGTCTAGCTTACAGTGTCCAGTTCTGTTCCTGACAATTTCAGCTCTGTTGGAGGTTGAAGCTGGGCAATCTGATTATCTGTGACACGGTGACCTTATTTCACATTCTCATTTTTATTTGTTTCCTTAAATTCTTGCAAATACTCTTTCTGAAAATATTTGTCCATGGTGCTAAAAGAATTTGCCCTAATTCCAAGACTGTAGCTCAAGTCAAGGTATGGAAAGTCAAGTAAAAAAAAATGTTTTGAATGTCATATAATGGTAATTTTCAGGCAAGTTTAGATATGCCACACTTGTGTTGTAACTATGTTAACTGGTTTTTATGTTGAATTTATTTCTCCAGTATACTTTTAAAAATTGATATCATATTCCCTTTATGGTAATTTTTAGTTTTAGTTTTGGTCTTGTCATATGCCAAAGACTTATTTGGTATGGCTGAATGCATAGGATAAACACATAGTCAAATGTATTGAAGTTTGTATTGCATTACATAGGCCAGCTGATAAGATGATTTGGATCACAGATAACAAGAAGACTGTGTAGAAAGAATCACGCAAATTTTAATTTTGTCAATGGAGAAATTAATATTTTTGTATATAAAATCTTCTGTAACTCTCTAATCCACACCATCTATTTTGTTATTCATTATGCAGGCCCAAGTACAATAAAAATGCTGCTCGTGTGCTTAAATTCAATCCTGATGATTTATCCTGCTGAATTTAGCTGCATTATTCCTACAGACTCTGGCAGATTAGGACTTTCTGTCACAGCACAGTCAAAGGTCCCTGCAAGACTGAGCAGTACAAAACTGGTCACTTGCATGCTTCTCCTGATCATTTACCTCAAAAAAAAAAAACCAAACCAACAAACCCAAACCAACCAACCAAACAAAAAACCTGTAGACAACAGGGGAAAGTCCTAGAGACCTTCCTGCTGGGAATGGGATTGAAAAAAAGAGGGATAATAGTCTGATAGATGATTTCCTAAGAATTCTAAAAATATTTGCAACCACTTTTATTATTGTATGTATTTCCATTTGTAACATATAATGATGGACAAAGTATTGAGCTCATACAATAATGACCTCTGAACTGACTATTTGCAGTGTCATTCTAATTGACTGAAAATGTCAATTCAGTGCTTTGCAGCAATCAAATAAGCAAATAAAATGTTGGGAATATTAGGACATGAACAGAAAATGGAAAATGTGTTTATACATCTTTGGCAAAGTCACATGTTGATTGTAGAGTGGTTCTGGTCCCATACTTGAAAGCAGATAGCAGAACAGGAAATGACATTAAATGCTCTAAAGGTGATCAGCATAACTCTTTGCATTGCATTTTTCATCCTGTAGAAGGTTGTATGCATATTTAAGACACAGTGCTGCTAATAGCCATTAGCATTACAGTAACTCTACCTAAGCTAAAATATGCTTCTGTTGTTTCATTCCTGAAGTTTTAATAGCATTCTCTCTTTCCCAGTTCTCATCACTTACACTGGTATATGTCATCTGTTCATCAGATCTCTCCCACTGTTGCAATGACCGTATGTGAATGCTTGTTTGAGAGGACTTTTGTTTTCATGACAAGTCAAAAGCCCGAAGTCAGCAAGAACACTGATCATTCACTCATCCTTAAAAGGCAGATAACTAATAAGAAGGTTAAGTAGTGCTGCCTAAACTTTTAAACTAAACTGTTATTGCCTGTTTAGATTCCAGCTATTTGCAATGCAGCCACACCAAGCTTTTCCTAGATCATCATCCATTTGCCATTGGAATAATTTGTCTACAGTCATTCTGTCAAAAGGAAACAAAGTATGAAATTAATCTCTGGATCTCCTTTATGCAAGGGTCACTTTTCATGTCTATTATTCTACTTGGCAATATGCAATAGTGTAACAATAGATCCACTATCACTATTTAAGTGTAGGTATAGGTGATGGGAGCAGCCATAAAGGTGATCTGTAATAAGAAAGACCTCAATATGAAGTTTACAACTTATGCAATTATATTTTCATCAGTTTAATTATAAACTGATTCATAATATTAATTAATAATTATAATACAGAGAAGGAATTTACTTGCTCAGATTATACAGTCATGGCCTTTTCATTCAGGATTTTAAAAATAGTCCTAGACCACAAAATATGTGTTTTCCAAAGTGTTCTGAGTCATTTTCAAAAAAGCAGCTTATGCTTAACAGGGCAAAACAGTTTGGTGCCTGCCTCACATTGAAGTACCAATAGCACTCATTTGAAAGATGACCAAGTAGCAAAGGAATTCTAAAGAACAATGGTGCAGCCAAACTGCAACGAAAATGCAACACCAAATTGTCAATTTTTTTCCTTACATCAGTTCCTCAGTTGTTACAAGCTTTGGAGGATCACTATTTTGAAATAATTTCACCATGGTTATGAACACTCTTGATGATTACTACATTGCATTTTTTATCCTCAACTTGCAGCTTGCCTAGGAAAACAGGGAGAGGCAGAATTTGGCATAACTGAGAATCAGACCTTGAACACTGAGACTGCATGTGCTCTAAATGCATTCTCTCAGGGCAGTGGTCTGCTTTCCCTAAAGGCAGAGAAAACAGTATATTTTCTGAAGTTATCAAATTACATTTTCTTTTGAGTCTTATTTGAAGCTACAGTGGATGCATCATTTTTTAATCCATACACAACATCTTCCCTTGCACTGGGGACTAATAATGGGCTACACATTAAAAAAGAAAGAGGCCATGCATCTTATAAAGTCCACATTAGGTAGCACAGATTGTTGCAATGATGTCACAAGGGTTCTGGCAAACCTTCATTTTTTTTTTCTGAAGCCTGGTTATACAAGAGGGTATCGTTTCAGCGAAGGAGAGGAAACAAGGAAAGTAATAAAAAATTACTGATATAACAAGGTTTTCATAAAAAAATTCTGAAATAGGTCTTTGGTATGAAAAAAATCAACAGAAAGAAGTCAAGGGAAATGGAAACATTTCCATATAGAGACTTACATTATCTAGTTAAAAAGATTAAGTAGTCTTGTACATGCACCCAACTTGAAGTTGTGCTCTGTAAATGTTTATTATTTCATACACAAAAAAAGTCAATATTTATTTTGCTCAGACTGTCATTCACATGTCTGTTCCTTCTGTGTTTTTTTCCCTAGGATCAATAGATCATTGTAAAAAGTCTGTCTAGCAAACAGCTAAATGGAAGATGTGAGACAGCCTAAAGACCTTCCAGGACACAGAGGTCTGGTATTTTGTCTTACAACTAAGTTGCAGGATAAAATGTAACTTAAAAGTACTGAACCTTCTGGGCTATAATCTACAGAACTATCTTCACTACTGCAGTATCTTTACACAGTGTACTTCAAATGATACGATCAACACCTAGTGTATGTAATTAATTTCTTTTTCCTTTCCTTCTCAAAAAGGAAAATGTATGTGCATTAGCTTGTAATATCTTGTCTGTTTGGAGTTAATAATGCTTAAAATCCCGTGCTACTAAATTTTAAACATTAAGAGGTAGAAGCCCTAGTCTTATCTCCTCTCCCATCAACATTTTGGCTTCTGACTCCTCTTCATCCCCGTCCCTTCTCAGCCCCTGCCTCTGCCCAGCACAGACTAGGCTGTACAGGACCTGGAGATCTGTACCTTTATAACAATAAAAATAAAGGTCAAGAAGCAGGGATTTACTTTGCAGCTAATGCTTTTATATATCCAAACATCTGTTGTAGTTTGGTCACTGAAGCATCACAGCAATGACTTGCTAGATTGCTGGTGCTACCCTGGAAAGGAAGGTAAGAGAGATGGCAAAGACTCTTGAGGGAACAGCTTTTTTTTCTATTTCTCCAGTGATGGACTGGTGGCATGCTGTCTTCCACATGAGGCACCTGTTCTCCAGACTCAGAGACAAGATGTGAGGCCACCTACAGAGTGACTATGAGAAGTTAAAAGGAAATGCCTTAAAGACATATTCTAATTTCTGTGCTTGCTACATGAGTAGAGTCAACAGCAGAGCAAACCCTTTTTGGTCTCTGTTGTGTATTACTCGAAGACTTACCACTTCCCTTTGTTGGAAGGATGTTGATTCGGGCCACTTGAATATATTAAAATGTAATGCAGATAATATCACTGTAAGCCAACCAAAAGAGCCGAGAAAAAAATGTTCTATTAAAGCATTAGTTTTAAACCAGCATGCCTTATAGAGGAAATGTTATCCAGGATTCACAAGTGTCGCCTGAATTACCATGGGTTTCTCCTTTCTTTGCTTTCTATTCTTCATAACACACCCTATATAATTGAGAAGAGAACCAAAAAAGGAATGCTGGAGACCTGAAACCTGATCTTAGCAATGTTCAAAGAGACAGTATTTTTTTCAAGCCAGAAAGTACAAACAGTGAAAGAAAACCTCTAATAGGGAGTGAATTGTCTCTCATGCACAAGAGATACCAGAACATGTGAGTAGACTGTAAGTAGTTCCCATGTCTCCAACAGACAGTGGGACGAGGTGGAGCACACTGTTTTCTCCCATACTGTGCCCAGATGTCATGTCAGCTCTTAAGGACAGTGGGCAGTAACTTCCTAAGCTCCTATAATCAGCTTTTGGAGTCCTGGCTAGAGAATCAAAAGGGATCTCTGGCTTAGTACTTTATTCAACATCTAGTATTGAAAACATAAACACAGGTGAATGCAAAAGCCTTCCCAGAACACCCTTTTTGGATCTTGCTGTCATGGGCAATTACACCAACTAATCTCTCTCAGAAATTATAAAGGTATCTATTTTAAAGCTCCTAAGGGTCCTCTCTCCTACTGCTGTGGCTGGAAAACTCCAAACTACATTCAGCATGTAAAACATAGGATAATAGCCACAAGCTAAAAAATAACTACCAATAAACTGGAAATGACCTAGGTAAAATGTCTATGACTTCATTTTTTTCTGCTGCAAAGCATATTCTTTTATCTCTTCCTGGATGGTTTTGCACTCCCCTGCCCATTGCTATAGCCTCCCTCTGTAGCTGTTCTGGATCAGTTTGATTTTAAGGGCATAAGTGCTCACATCAAGAAGTAAAATAAAAGCAAGTTCTCATTGTACTCAAGTTGTCTTGTGTGAAGTCGCTAACATTCTTCTCCCTTAAATAGAAGTGTCTCATCTAATATATTTGCTTTCTGTTGCAAATCATGATACTGCTAGTTCATAGTCGTCTAGTGAGTCACCACTGTTCTCGCCACTGATGGTGTGTCCCATTTTCATAATGGTCCTTGGGACCTCCCTAGTCCTATTTAAAATGCCTGTTAATTCCGAATAGTGGAAGCTAGGTTTCTGAAGGTACAGGATTCAAATGTAAACTACTCTCTGTAATTAAAGGCTTTTTGGAGGCACACGTTATTATTTAATTTGTTGCTATGCCATTGGATTCTATTTAAGTATAGAGATTTTTAAAATCCATGGTTTTTACCATACATGAATGTCACTAACATGTATTTCACGTAACTCTAAGGAGTCATTTAAACTTCTTGGGTGAATTTACATTTATGCATGTTTTCTATTAAATGTGGATTATTTTTCCACAGCATCATGAGAGCCCTGAAGGAGCCAGAAAACTGTAAATGTGTGTGTAACAGTATGAAAAGAAGCATCCTTGGAAAATATGATTCTGTGACATCAATCCTGCAGGTATAGCACTCTACTCCGGCAATAAAGAAAATAAAAAAGAAATAAATTGTAAAAAATAAATGATACTGAGGAAAGAAGAGATGAAGAGGAGATTGTCAAAAAGGGATTAGGAAAAGCTTTACTGTTTAAGTGCATTGCCTAATGCACAAGCTGAATGTGGTAAGTTGACACAGAAACCCAGGGAGAAGGCAGAATAGAAAAGACCAACTATAGATTGTAACATTCTGTTTTGTCTGTAGATTCTGGGTCCTGAAAATCATCCACTGCCTGCGGCTTGTTTTTTTTCAATGAATTTTCTTATTTCCTACACGGCTCTTTCAGTGAACATTAACTATAGAATATTTTGACCCTTCTC
>NW_020955221.1:552837-577544 GCF_003031625.1 Empidonax traillii
TGCAGTTTTTGGTTATAAATTGCAGTTATCAGGCTTTTTCCTTAGCACAGCAGAAACTTTTCAAAGGAGTTATCTCCTCTCAGCTTTCTACAGTAGTGGAAAAAATACATAAGATACGCAAGATAAAAGTATACAAGGTAGTAAAATAAACATGCTGAGACACCTCAAAACAAAGGAGGAGAGGAGAGGAGATTCGAGGAGAGGAGATTCGAGGAGGGGAGGGGAGGGGAGTTTCTTTTGTCCTAGAGTCTTGATAGAGAAGTGATATTCCCTGTCTTTTTTGCTGTTTTTAGTTTTCACTTTCTACTTTCATATGAGCTATGCCAACTGTGATAGTCTTCAAACTTTCACTCAAAAGTAGTGTTAGTTTTTAATTTCATGAGATCATTTTCATTGAACTCTTTACTACTGACGTGTTTTTTATTAGATTTGGAAGGATCCTTTACACTGACCTCTGTTGCCTTACTGGATTTCTCTTCCCTTTGCTCCCATATCACCCGAGCAATTCAATTTCAGTCTCAATTCTAGTTATTGGATACATACAATAATTTCACTGGTATTGCTATTATTCCTAGCTGAATTGTCTTTTTGCTCTTGCCCAGCTGATAATTTAATCCTTTTTAATACTCATTACACCAGTCTGTTACTTTTTGATTGTCAGAGAATACTGCTTATATTATAGATTCTTCCATCCTCCAAAGACTCCCTTGATTTTAGTAAACTAAAATTTCTTTTGTTGAGCAACCTTCTTCACCATGCACAAATACATTCTAACTCACCTGAAGACCCCATACTAGACATCAGCATCTCTACTATCAGCATTGAGTCTATCAAGTCAAGTGGACTTTGAGCTGTTTTACAGGGAAAGATAAATGACCTACTGGTTTGATTTTTGTCCAAGGTGCTGTTATAGTCTTGTGGGACACATCTTAAATGGTCTCATTTCAAATAAACAAAGTTCAAATACTGGGATTTATATTTTAACTATTGTTTTGATAAAGAACTTTAGCTTATTTGGGACATCTTAACAATGTGCAAAGAGTTTTAAATAAAATCTACAATGCAGCATTAGGGGAAATAAATTTGTGCATAAAGTACAGATATATTAATATTATGGAGAATGTAGCTAAATTATAGAACTAATCAAATTCAGCAGTAATTTCAGTGATTTTCTTTGTGTAGATTGTAAGTTCCTGAGTCATGTTTTCGACTATCTCATTGTAACTATTTGTTCCAACTTGAAAGATTCTTTCATTTTCAATACCAATGGAAGTCTTGGAAGTATTACTTATTTTAACTATTGGAAATCTCCTAATCCCAAACATGAGAATCAGGGGAATTTTTTAAGGTTGTACCTTGTAGCTCATATTTTACTCATACTTTATATGGAGCTGACTAGGAAACAGATTTTCTTGAACCTTATCCACTTGTCTTTCTGTATCTTCATAGTAAAATTGAAGTATTTTGGAAGAATCAATGTTTAGCAGATGAAGATGAGTTATAAAGATTAGCTAAGAAATGAAACAGTGGTGAGTCTTGCCAAGTTTCAAGAATTCTAGTGGTATAACAAAGCTGCATGCTTTTCAGCAAAAATGGACACACTGGGATTGATTCTCTGGACTTAGATCAAATTTGTACTTTGTTAATTTGTTACTCTCTCTCTTTTTTCTTTTTTTTTTTTTTATTTTTTATTAGATCTGATCACATCATGGCAAACTTTTCAGACTGCAGTAAACTCAGAATATAATGGAAGTAGAATGGAGGAAAAATTGTTGCAGGCTAGACAACGTAATCTGTAGGTGATAGCACAGCAGAGGGCTACAAGTTAGGTCTCCTGCATTAAGGTCCTGGTGTTTCAGTTGATCTTGAGTCAACTACTAAATTGCATGTTTTCAAATATGGGTTTGTTTATAAATAGTAATCAAACCATTATGTATGTCAGTATCCCTTTTTAAACTCCTCTCAAACCAAGCATTAGAAAATATGTTACTCTTCAGGATATGCATTCATTTTTAGTGGAAAAATTTCTGAGTCAAGATTTTAAAGAATTTCAACTGAAAAATTGTTATGAAAATGACATCTTACATAATATATCTACATAAAAAGAATGCTGCACAGTTGTTAACAAAACATTTGCAAATTTTTAGATAACGGTTGGCTAAAGCAGAGCAAGTTGCTTAGGTAGTAGTCTAATTTATGCAGTTAAAAATAAGCAGTAGGAAAAAATACAGTAAAAATTAGTTGAATCAAAGTACTTTGTAAAATAGTAACCACTCTGGGAGGTTAAATGCAGTATCCACCCAGAAACCTGAAGACTTAGGGCTCAAGAGGTCCTACTGCAAAAGACATTTGAAAGAAAAAAAGTACATTAAATGTGTTTTACTAACATTTGCTTCGGTACATGAAACCATGCATGATTTCACTTTGCATTGCACTGACTTCAGTTTGCTTTGAAAAGCACACTGTGGACACTGGCAAGGAGATTTCATTTTTTTTTATATATATTTTTGGAGTTGGAGAATCAAAGCTCCAGAGCCATAGAGAAACTGGTAATGATTAGTTCCATTGTGTGAAAACCTACTGAGATTCACTGTCTTCATCTTAATATTTGAAGACCTACTATATGGTTCCTATATCCACTTTTTAAGAGGGTGCAATGCACTAGTATGAGAAAATGTTGAGATTTAAGTTCTTAGGAGACTAAGGACTGGGAAATCTCAGGGGCTGTATCGGCTTCATGAGCAGCCAGAAGTGGAGTCACAGGTATGCTCAACTACCCAGGCAGCACATAAAGGCTTGTGACTGGCACAGCTGAAAAAGGTCATATAATATCTGGACAAGGCAACAGATTACAAAGTAAATACTTAAAGACATTGGGAGGTTTCCCTTACCCTAGGGATACACTGTCAGGTTTCTCATCTACTGACTAGAGATGACCAGCAAGTCATGTTCTACTACATGTGTCCTGACAATTTTCCCATGATATATAGAGCGTGATCAAGTTATTATGGCTATGATGAAACAGTTAAAAGGTTTCCTCTTTTTCCCCTAGCTTCTATGTTTTCAGAAAGCTTGTGTTTCTCACTGGACTTACAACCCTAACAGCCATTTCAGCTTTTAATCAATCTTCCTTTTTCCCTACTACAGTGCATAAAGGAGTAACCCATCCCCTTCTCCATGATGTTCTGGTCACATCTCAGACTTTCATTCTAATTGATTCTGTCAGGCTTGTAACCTTTCTTCATTTTTCTTCCCTTATTCCTTTTAATATTTTTGTTTTACATTTTACATGAAGTGTCTTACAGCTGCTCCAGCCCATCTTTCCATCTCTCAGTGTTATACGCATTTTTAAAGTAGAGAGGCAGACTTCAAGCAAAAAGGTCTTTGTCCTCTCCTCCAGGCTGTGAATCAAGCACATTCAGCTCAAATTTTTCATGACAGTTCTCTCACAGTGACAGCTTATAAAGAGTCACCAGAGTATGAATAATTTGTACTTCTACGTAGCTAAGTGTTCAGACAAATCACAGATCTGGGTGGACCCACTGATAACAGGTTTGAAGGGTACTGGCACGGAAAAGACAGAGACATAATAATAGGAGGTGCTATGCATCGTAAGCACAATGGAGGAGCCTGAAGAAAGAGAGGATTTATAGGAAAGAAATACCCAAAATGTAAAAATGTCAGCACTCAGATCAAATCCCCTGCATTGTTATTTTTTTCAATATTTGTGCTTAAACGCTCTTATCCATGATTCCACAGGTAAAGCTAAGAACATTGAGAACATTTGACCACTGCACTCAGAAGCTGATGCTGTACTTCTTTTACAACTTGCCACACATCATGACATCTGCCGATGCAAAACTACCTATGGTTTTATTGTTTCAAAGAGGAATTATTGATCAGATGAATGTACATCTCAGCCAGATATGTTGTCTGACTATTTCAACCACTGTTGAACCAATAGTAATTTTATCTTGCTATTGAATGGGAGCCCCATGCAGGCGAGACAGCCACCTGAGTGCAGTGGCAGGGAAAGCTGTGCTGCACCATACCCTGCCCTCACTGGGCTCCTGGGTGGTACATGCCTCAGATGAAACAGTTTAGATACATCCATTGTTGCTGAGCTGCAGACAGGCTCCTTGAGGAGGCCTTAGATTCCAAAGCTTACCTAAAATCTAAAGGGTCATTTAAAATTTAAAACCTGAATTATTTCTCAAAGAAGATTTGAATATTAGGTTGTGACCATTTCTACTGGATGAATTTAGTTGAATAGAAATTTACAAGAACTTCTGGGGATGATTCTATCCATATTTGTAGCAAATCCTCTTAAAAACTAGAATGAGAGCAGTTTCAAAACTTTTTTGTTTATGGAAAGATCTGGTTATCATTATTTTACACAGATTATCAATAAGTAATTTAGGTGATCTTGCAGCTGTTTATTTTATTTTGTGATTCTTCTGGTTAGAGAAAGAAAAAGAACTTTCCAAAAGAAATATTATTAATAAAGATTATTCAGCTTACGAAAAGAAACCAACTTGGAGACTGTGGAAATAATATGTTTGTGAACAAAAAAGTGCTGAAACAATATGACATTTTAATATTTTCTATATCTTAAAACTACTATTTTATAGGTCATTCATAAACCACAAGATTTATGATCCTGGTTTATATTATCATCCCCCACTTTTACTTCACAACATCGATTTCAAATTACGCTAAATTTATGTGGGTTTTTCACTGCTAATAAGTTTTTCCTTTCAAATCCAAAAAGAATCTCTACAACTTTTTTTTTTAAGAGTTATTAAGTGGTACTATATTATTGAGTCAAAAATCAGATCAAATCATTGGTCTTTCTAAATGTGAGTGATTAATATTAAAACTAAAACCCCTATATTGCTTCTTTTGTCTCAAATGTAATATGTCATTGAATTCCACAAGATGATTATTCATATAAAAAATTTTGTTATTTGACATGTTGAGTCTGCAACAATTTATGCTAATATTATGACATTGCCATATTTTTTGCAAAATTATTTGTTTGCATCTTAATTCAATTCCATCTCAAATATATTCAGTTACGTATTTTTGTTTTTATTTTTCTCTGCTTAGTTATTTCCATCATCTATCACTGCATATAACAAAGATAGTTTCTGAGAGTTTTCTTTGGTGATGACACTGCCATTCACTGAAATCATGCTGTTATGTATTTCTAGTGATAGTTGCTCTTACTGGTATGCTTCTTTCCTATGGTTCTGCTCACCACAGCACCTGAATTGGATAACCAATTGGCACAGATTGCAATATGCCTATATGTCACCTTCACAAGCAGTAATGGTCAGCATGGATACACACCCAGACCTCAGTATCAGAAGCATATAATCTTTCAAGACTTATTGAATAACCACTCTCTTCTCTTTGGTCTTGTTCAAATATCTAGTTGTGCACCTGCGTCAAAGGTCAGCAGTACACAGCTCACTTCCCCTTTTCAATTACAGTAATAACTACATTTCAAAGAGATCTAGACCACTATTGCAAACTCTTTTGATATGAAGCAACCAGATATCCCTAACCTGCAAACCTAAAACTTGTGTAAGCAGAAAAACTTTGAAACAGCACTCTGTGGTATAGCAGCAACTCTGTTGTAATTTGATATCAACTGAAAATAAATATTTATAACTTGTGGCTAACATATTTGTCTCTATGACTTTGAATCCCAACACTAGTGGGGATTCACTCTAGTGCCAACATTTTAATTCTGCATATTATTTATTATAGCTTTTGCTTGCCCAGAGGGAAGAAGAAAGGTAAAACAATTTGCAGAGACAGTGAGAGAATGGAAGGTCTCACCTCTTTCCTTACTACACATGAATAACCTTCCTTTCTACACATGAATAACCTTCCTTTCTTAATTTGTGGCACAACTTTAGAAGCACCTTGACTATGCTGAACTCTCTTCCCACAAACGTTTAGATGCAATAAACACTGACACATCTTGAAAGTGGTATTTAAACAAAACTGTAACTACATTTCATCCTGAGATGTGGGGATATTTTACATTTACATTATATTATTTCATTTACATTCCCCAGAGACCCATAGACACCCTGCATCAGCAGGCTGCTCTGAGGTTGGGGGGCATGTGTGTGTGTTTAATGAGAAGTTCACACTCTGATGTGTAGGTGTCCTATACTCATGTGACATGTTTTGAGAGGCATGTTTTCTACTCTTTTCTATGGACATAATCGCATTGCACTTAGACAGCGTATTCGAGAGAAGCTAAAATATGTCCATACCATGGGCAAGAAAACAAGAAGAAGTAAATACATGGAACATCTGGACTATATGTTAGAAACCCCACAGGATCTAGAGAGCACACATTTTTCTTCAGAATAAATAGAAACCAGTTGAATCTACTCTTTCATGTTTTCAGATCATTTGAGCTGATAGTTAGGAAACTATTGGAATATGAAGAAACATAGACTAAGCTGCTACCATGTAATAATGAAATATTTTCACGTGTACATCTCTTATGCTTGAAAAAAAACCCCAAAACAATTAAAAAAAAATTAAAAAAATCACACACACACACACAAAAAACCACACAACAACAACAAAAAAAACCAAACAGAAAACACTTCTCTGTAGTACATACATTTTTCCCTCTGACTGTAACTCTTCCACAAAAACTCTTCTGTAATTCAGACTTCATGTTAGAAATTAATTTTCTGCCATTCGCATGAGAATCTGACCAAATGTATATAAGTGTATATATATGTGTATGTATGTATGCATTCCCCTACAGAGGGAAAAAAAAAAGCTTCTTACATAGCAGCAGTAAAACATACGCAAAAACATAAACACAGCAAATCAGCAGTAAAGTATGAATGCCTAACACTGACAGAAAGATTGCAATGATGCTCGCCTGCTAATTAGCAGACAAACCCAGGTTCATCACAATTTTTTCTGTTTTAGGAAGAGAGGATTTCCTGTTACTTAACCCTTTTCACTAGTTTCATTCTGCATGTGAACTTATAAGCAAAAATGTATTATGACTTTTGAACTAATTTACAATGACTGATCCAAGTTAAAGGTCAAAATGCACTAAAAATAGTGAAGTTAGCACACAGTTCACAGTTAGATGACTCTGCAAGGGTGCCTCCAATGCTTTCCAAGCACAACTGAAATAAGCTGAACAATAAAACAGCAAAATGTCAAAACTTTTTCCAGGAGTTTCTCTCATCAAAAAGAAAAATCAGAAATGCTAAACATATGTAAAGCACAAATATGTTACAATCAGTCTTCATAAGTTGCTGCCATAGTCTTCATCACTCAGATCCCTCCTGAGAACTGTATTCTGCCATTAGAGCACAAGTACACAATAAATTTTTACTAGGAGTCAGAGCATGATTTTCCTGTGACTTCTGGTTATTTTGCTTAATGGGATGGTTCCACCCTTACCTTATGCTGCTCAAACCCTCTGCCTTTTCACTTACGCTTACATTTTTTTGTTCTCAAGCTCTTTGCAGGAAAGGCTATCTTTTTAATCGTGTGCTAACAATACTTAGCTCAATAGAGCAATAAGCAATACTGCAGAAGAAAATGATAATAAAATACCTTTTCCTTATGGAAGAATTAAATAAACAGTTCTATTCTTTCTGCAACTCCGTTAGAGCACAAATAAACAGAGAATCCTGTAGCAAGCTTTAGATATAATGCTCAATCTCTTCAACAGAAACAACAAAACCCACAGAGACCACAGAGAATATGAATTTCAAATTCTAATAGGCCCAAATGGACTTTAATATGTTTCTCCAAAGATCCTCTGACTAGTAAAAATCACAGGGGAGAAGATTAGAGAGCTAATAGCAAGTCACAGTCATGCATGTATCTGATATGCTTTTAAACTGAACAACAAATCTAAACCAAACAAACATATATTCAGAATGTCAAGAACTACTCTTTTTTTTTCCCCCTACATTTGTTGACTTCTTAAAAACTTCTTTTTATATTGTTTTTCTTTCCCCTTTGAGGACATCTTTTTTAGCATCATCCAGACAACCAGAATTTATAACAAAGACTTAGGACATGCAACAGATCAGGACTTGGCCTGGTACCGCTAACTGTCATGAGCAAAAATTACCCAGAGACACACAGTGAAAAAACCACCATAATATGGCCTATAGTATCGAAATATTGCACAAAATTTTGCCAGTCAATACAGCAATTACAGATGGAAGATACTTAACTGAAATATACTGTTCAGTGGGACTTTTGATACAAAGCTTAATGTTTTTTGTGGCCTACTTGCTTAAGCAAATCTGAGCAAGCACAGCATGAGTGCAGAAGTGGAGAGGAAGAGAGCTGCAGATAGAAAAAATTTGGTGACAAGGCAGATATTGAAAGAGGCTCTTGGGTGTAAAGGAACACTTAGATGATGATTTCTGTAAGTATTAGGACATAGGTTCTCATTCTGATCAATCCTTCCAACTCTATTGCTAAACTAATCTCAGATCATATCCCTACTTTATTCTCTTCACTTTTCATCAGTTTTGACAGGAAACTTCAGTCTCACTTTCCCAAGATACGGTGGCAATCACTACAATATACAAATATTGGGATACCAGGAGAGAATCCAGTTGATAAGGTTTCATCCTATCTGACACACATCTGAAAACAGAGAAAGAAGATTTTTAACATTTCTCTGAAATTTGAAGTGTTTAACCCTCAAAGGCAGTTCTGTCAATTCTGAATGATCAGCTGTCCAAATCATAAAAAGTAACATGTAAAGTAACCTTTAAGTGATTCTGCAAAACTAACTAATTGCATAAGTAGTAATGCCTTTGTTAATACCATTTACTGAAGATAACTTTTGCAGTGTCCAGTGATTTCAATTGTTTAGGAAATGAAAGACTCTTTGACTACGATGTTGTCCTTTGATGGTGAATGACAAAAAATGCACAAAAACAATATTAATTTTCCAATTAGTCCTTGTGTTCTGAGTCATATAGAACCCTTCATGATGAAGCTACTCTTTCATACATTTATTCTGGATGACTTGCTATGAATTCAAAAGAAGAAAGCTGAGTTAACCAAATTCTTTATGCAGCAATCAACAACAAATTAAATAAACAATCTCTACTGCTCATGTAGAAACTGCATGAAATAGTGACATTAGACTAAACAAATCATTCCACCTTCCATGTGAAAATAATTGCAATCTCAATAGCTAAGTTTTTTCTAGTCATCAGTATTTTATATATGTTGCACTTGCTTCTCTGTTGGTCTGCAATATAAGCTGCATATAAAGGGACAAAAAAAGTTTTTTAAACTAGTACCTGTTCTACTAAGACAAATCTAATTCTAAGCATTTACTTTCCCTATGCCTTTGTTTAGACTATTCACCTGAAGGAATATCTGAACAAGGCAATTAAAAAAAAAAAAATCTGCTTTCTTCTCCTGATTACTTTTCTGAGCAACCTTCCTACTCCTAGAGTTACTTTTCTGCCTTTCTTGTGGGAACAATGAAACACTATATAACAATTTGTTTTGTCAACAGCAACAGGAGCAGTTTTAAGAACCAGTCTCCATAAGGCAGAGATGGAAATGATTACGGAAGATGTAAGGCAATGGGAAGTGGGATCCTGCTCTGTTTAGGTTGTTCTCCTGGAAGTTACAGAAATGTTACCAGAAGCGCAGGGTAAGAGGAGAAAGATTTAGATTTTAGTATGGAATAACTGTTTTGCTCTCAACCCTAAAAGGAGTTAGCAAAAAAATTTAGATCTTTTTTTTATACATTAAGATACTTGCATGATATTATTAGTAACTTCTGGGAATATTTGCGGAGTTTATATTTCAGTGAAACTAGAAGCAAATCCAAACCAGCTTCCTTTGCTTCTTTCTACCTTTTAAAGTCTTGCAAAAGCCTTCTTTCCCTTCTGACTCTTAAAAAGGTTGAAACATTCTTTCTAGAAGGACAAATTTGGTGTAGTAAAAATGGATAGTACGGAGCAGACATATGTATACCGAAAGTACAGACTGAAAACAGTAGGTTGGGCAAATATAATGTAGTGTTCATAAACAGTGTTTTTGTTTATCATGTGCACCCAGCAAATGAGAGTAGGAAACAGGAAATGCAATAAAAGAGCAGCTCTCCTGCTGAAAGACACAATTACTAGACTACTTGAAATATCCTTTCACCTAGCCCCAGTAATGTTAAGCTTAATGCATTCTGCTTCCTTTCAGCCTCCTGCAGTCTATTGGGAAGAATTTTATTTCATTTTTATACAATGATTAAACTTGCCCTTGCTAGTATTTATAGCATACACAGTAACCTCAGGTCATTGTGAATTACTCAGTTTCTTTTTTTTTTCTGTTACTTTGAAAGAAATGAGAGCTGCATCATCAAGCAAAGACCACATTTGAAAGGAATTTGACAATCTGGCTAAATGTCTGCTGGATAATATCCTGCCATCACTCCAAACATCCCACTCCTATTTCTTCTTCCACCAGTTTTTTTTGCTGAGCATGGTGCCATGTGGCCTGAAATATTCCTTTGGTCAGCTGGGCTGAGCTGTGCCAGGTGTATCCCCTCACAGTTTCTTGTGCAACCCCAGTCCAGTCACTGTCAAAGCATTTTGGAAAGCATAAAAGTCCTTAATGCTGTGTAATAATTGCTCAGCAATAGTTAAAACATCCCTGATTTATCAACACTGTTCCAGCACAAATCCAAATCACAGCCCAATAATAGCTACTATGAAGAAAAATTAACTATCTGCCACAGTAAAAACCTGACAAGAATTTCAGGAAATCATGGTATTTTACATTCATTTATATAGCTGTAAAGAAAGAAAAAAAAAATCAAAGATTTGGCATTGGTACACAAAAAATCTTCAGGTATGCATAGACAAAAGCGACGCCTAAAGGGATGTCTTCCATTGTTGCAAATTGAGGATTTAACACAAGGAAGGAGATTATTAAGGAAAGAGGGAAAGGTGTTGTTTTGTATGACTATACAACGTGTTAACACGGCACTCACATTAATAAATAAACTGTGGTGAAAGCGGATATGTGTCTGTTGGGCTGAGCAATTTTTTTTCAAAAAAAGGAAAATTAATACTGAGATTAAATGCAATGTAGAATAATAATACTTGCTTATATGATCAAATGTAAATTATCTTAAACTGAAATTCCTGTTTGATGAAGAATTATTTGATTAGAGGGAGCTGACTAGAGAAGTTACTTGCTCTGGAACCAAAATTAGCTTCAGTAATGTTGGTATGAGAGAATACTTCTACCAACTCTTGCTGATGAAATAGTACAGGAAGATTTCATCAGTATGGGAGATAAGTGGATATTTGCTTGCCCAACACACTAACTTTCAGAACACCCTAAACACATAAGTTAACAGAAACTATACTTCATAGTATGCTCATACAAAATTATACACACTGGAATGAATTAAAAAAGTTTCTGTTAGCTGTATCAACTTACAGAACACAGACTTGAGAAAAGCAAATGAAATTTTTATTCATATCAAATGAAGTGTCAGGATAATACTAGAAAGTATTTGCACAATGGAAGAAAGTGTTAATAAGATACATCTGAAATTTAAAATACTGGACATCAGTGAATGTTATTTCACCCTAGAGTCTGAAGACGATAAGAAGACTCTGCTCAAGGAAGCAGGAGACTCTCAGAAAGTAGAAACTTTTAAGACAGCTTCTGGTGGAATTAGCCCTTATGAGTCACCAAGCCAACACTGCAAACATCAGATTAGATGGTGGAAATAATAATACAAGGCATCAGTCATGCTCTTCACAAGTGCTTCATTCATCCACCTCTTCTTCTGGGCTGTAATCTCTGACCGGACCAAATCCTGCAGGATCATCAGCCACAACCTATTTAGCCACAGACATGCAGCACAGAAGATATGGGCAAAACATGTAAGAGTGAACAAGAGTGACTCAAAATAACATTTCTGTGTTGCACGATAGCAACACATAAAACTGAGTTTGCTTGTTTTCATCTTCTAGGCAGAGACAATAGAAGTGAAGAATAAAGATCCTGTTGAGGTTTACACATTTGTGCTCCTCCTGTCTGTCCGTGGTATCAAAAGAACATCATCTTTCTTATCAGTTCCCATAGCCACATCTGACACTCTCTGAAGACTTACCATCTTCCTTATGATACACCGAATACTTTTAAAACTGAGTAACAGGGTCTTCTTTGATTCCTCACAAGTTCTGACACTCATGTAGGAGGCTGGATTTCACAAGCAAACTAGAGAAATCTGACACAAAAAATTGTTAAAGGAAAAGACCTAGATCTCGCGTATCATTGAAAATCACAGTGCAAGCTTTCCTAATACATTTTATATTTCATGGATTACATGGATTGCTCCCCTTTTCTGAAGCCTGAGTTGAATAGCAAATATTCAAATGTTTTTCTGCTCTGAGAAATACATTTTCCCATCTCCTTCTGATCTACATTGTTTCCTTTATATACAAATTTAAATTAATAAAATAAAATTAACATTGACTCCTTTAATTTCTGCTCTGAATACATTTTTACTTCTATAATGTATAATAGTATGATTTTACTACTATACATATGATAGAGTTTCTGGGAGAGAGAGCTCAAATGTATTGGATTTGGCCTGTTATCAGAACAGTTCACAGGGATCCCACAGTGGAGACAATTCTCTGCACCCCATTAAACAAAGAAAGAGTAAAGGCAATGCAGTCACCTATGTAACTTCAAACAAATTCAAATCGGAATAGTTTAGGAAAAAAAGATTCTGGGGTTATTATCTTTGCAAATTCATTAAAGAAGGTTTATGTTTCAGTATGAATGGAAAGAACAGCATTGGAGAGAATAAGGTAAAAACTAAATGTAGTCTGTATTACCTCTGATGTGCCTTTTGAAGGGGAATGTCACACACATATTTTTCTGTACCTACTCTGTTTCATTTTGTGGGTAGTTTCTCTTTCCTTCTGTTACTTGCACAAAACATTGTAGTGGAGTAAGATTTTTTGGAAAACAAAAAAAAGGCTAAGCAAGGCAGCTACTCATAGAAGTCTCAAAATGAGCTCTCAAGTAGACCTTGAATTCCCAGAGGACTGACACCTTCACGAGCTTTGGTACAAAGCTGTTCAGAAAAGAGCAAGGTGTTCAGAAAACTCACAAGCTGCATAAGTCTGCTGGAACACCTCCTGGAATGAGCACTGTCCCAGCTGAAGTCTGAGAGACACCTCAATCACCTAGTAGACTTGTATTCAGACTATACTGACTTCTAAATAACCAAGTATCTTATTGTCAAATGTGTGCTTTCTGTCCCATGCTGGTAACATTCTATTACTCAGATCTCACATCTGATGCCCACATCACATTCAGTATGAATAATTATACCTGGAGGCTGTGTTTCTGAGGTATCAGAGGTGCTTAAAGAATTTACAGCTGGAAGGATTTTGTGGACACTAAGGTTCATGCAATCATCTCTTTTCTGTAGAAGGTCCACAGGAGTTACAATCCTGTTGTAACTTTGAGAAAAGTGTAAGCTTTGAACTTCCAGTTGCTCCTGAGAGGTGGGGCTGAGCACAGCCCAGGTACTGCCCAGTGATGGGGACTACACATGCTTTTCTGTGAGGAGTAGATGCTCTGAGAAGGCATGAAAGCAAAAATGGAAGTATCTTTGCAATATATCCCCATTACACAGCACACATTTCTACTTAATACAATTTTGTCTCTCAGTGTTCTCTTTCTGGGCCCAGTTAATGATGGTTGTGACCCCTGTATTGATCCATCTGGGTTTGCTGTAGCTGCATACAGAAAACCTACCTTCTGTTTTCTTCCCTTTGGTTCTTCTCCCACACCCTTAAGAGTTTCTGAGGCAGAACCAATATGTGCAAGGTCACTTCTTTCCTTCGTATTTTCCCTTCATGACTGGAGATAGCATAATCAATGTGCTACTTTCCCTGGCCAATATTTTCAACAGGAGACTTACACTTTTTAATGGCTCAGTTCGTTCACCTTTGTCACTGTGTGTCAGCAGTTGTCTCATTTATGATTTACAGGCTCTGCCCTCACACATGCTCTGCTATGTATATATAGTTTGAGATTGTGCCTATGTGTATAATGTGTATATGAACATATATAGTGGAAGTATATAAGTGTAAAGATTTGTACATGTAAGAGGGTGTATGTATAATATAAAAAAATCTCAGACCTACACTGAAGGTAGCATTTTCTCAAGAGAATATCGCGGCAGAGAGAGGTGAGGAAAGAAGCCTTCCTTCTCAGCACAGTAATAAGACAGCCAGAACTGTGACTGACTGCAATGGATGACACTTACCACCCTTTTTTATCTCCAACTTTCTCTCTATGTGAAGGCTAAGCACCAAAGAATCATCATAACTTGTTGCAGGACATAGTATTTACGAGATACCTATTTTTTTATGGAACCAGTCAGCACCAATCTGGTCAGTGACAATCAAGAGCGGCATTACACAAGTCGGTATAGTTCTTATTTGACAAATGCAAATTTACTTAAGTGTTTTTCTTGTCTTTATTTCCCAGCCAAGGTTCTGTCTTGCAATGTGTATGCATGAACCAGCACAATCAAGCAAGCTCAGTATTAGCCAACATAAAGGACTCTACAGAGAAACATGCTATTTGAACCATCCAGTCTGCCATAATATCTGTCTTCCATTTAGGGCAGGCTAGTCTTCTGAGGATTTTCAGTGTATACTTTTCTTTCTTACGTTAAAAGAAAGGTTATGGAGATACTAAAAAGTCCTGTCAATACAGCTCTGGGTATTGTGCTCTAGAGGATCCTGCTTGAGCAGAGAGTTTGGAGCCTTACAACCTTACCCATTCCGTGATTCTGTGAAATGGTTTCACATTTTAATGTCCAAAAAGATAGTTGTGATACAGAAATCTTGCTTTCAATTCAGATACACAGATAAGTTATAACTCAAGACCCAAATTTCAGAAAGTGGTGGGGGGGTCGTTTGTTTGTTTTCTGTAAGACAGTGTATAACTAACAATCAGAACCAGCAATTTTTATAAAATGACAAAGAAGGCTAAATTTCAGCATTCTGAATCTTCTTAGGAACAGGCAGTGCTATATAAAGATTTTCACAGGTAGTGCTATATAAAGGAGTTGCTGTGTAAAAGATGGGTAGTTCTGGCTTGACAAGTCTGTAATCTTGATTCAGAACTTTGTTTAAAATATTATCATACTAAAAGCTGTAATGGGAAGCAAGTTGGAAAAGTACTGTCCATAAACTCCATCTGAATAAAACTAGCCTTTCTTTCTCAAGAAATCTACCTAAATGCCATGCTTTTACATCCCATAACTGGATACTTTTATTGACTAGAAAGCTGTTGTGTTGGGCAAAACAGACTGTTTTACTAATTTCCAACAGCATTTCTTCATAACTAAAATCACAGTATGGCTGTGCTTCATTTAATACAACAACATTTAAAAATTCCTGTTTGGCAGAATTAAATGCTAAACTACTTGACTAATTTTTCTTCTTACATAAGTTGAGGCTAAGTGTATTTTTTGGGCAGGTTTCATCTTCACATGTAAATAACGTTTAAAAATAGTGGCAAATTAAATCCAAACATATATCTACCTATGTATCTGTGCTTGAATCTCCATCATAGCACTAGTGTCAGAGTAGTTTAGGTCTTTTCTCTTTATGAGAAAGTAAATATCCCTCCCACTCGCAGATGGCAGGCACCACTGAGGAACTAGGTGATACACAAGTTGCTCATTAATGACAGTCAAGATATTTGCTTTAGAAAAGAAATACCTGAATGAAATGTAGTACCTTTGATACAGAGGAGATCAAATTATATCTGATGTGACCTTGTATTTTGTGACCCTATTCACTTTTAAGCATGATCTGCTGCACATCTCCTGTGCAGCAAAAATTTGGTGATTTTCTTCCACAAAACTCATAAGAACGAAGTTTTTCTAGTTCTATAATACCTTAGAATCAGTTTTTTACTCAGAAAGTCATGTAATTTTTAATCTTTTTTATCTTTAAAATTTAGCTTAATCCAATATGAAACTGCAGCTGCTCTTTGTGTTAGCATTATTATATACTCGTTGAGTAGAGAATGAATTTATGGTTTTCATCTTCCTTTAACTGTGTGTTGCTATACTTTATCTTTCTAAGTTTTTTTATTAAAACTTCTGAATTCACACATTTCCTTAAGGAACAATACCATTAAAACTTTGCTGTTAAATTAGTGACATGTTACTTTACTCCAATTTGAGATAGTTTAAATATAAGAGACACACATTGAAAACAGGCGGTTGTGGAAAGGAAGGGAAATTACAAAATGCCAAGAGAGATGGGGTACAGTGAAATGAATATTTGATGTAATTTATAATGGAAATAAACCATAAGAAGAGAAAAGAAACCTTTGTTAAATGGTAGCCTTTTTATCCTAAATTTGCAGAAAAGACATTTCAGGCTCTGTAAAGCTGGTCTGTAAAATTTCCTGTTGTTTTTCCAAAAGGTAAAGAAAATTTATAGTGTTCAAGTGTAGCTTACATTTCAGTTTTAAATGTAGTCTTTTGTATGTGACTGATGTTTACTGATATAAGATGACATTCTCTAGCCCAGTGCTAACTTGACTAAAACAACAACACTGAAAGTCGCAAGTGCTATGAAATATTCATCTGACACTTCAAGGGTTGTTTTATTTTTTTCTACATGAAAGCGTTTTACTTCCTGTGGCTGATTTCCACAGCTGGCAAAAAGGTATTTGCTAAGACTAACTTCTTCTTCTCCAATGTTATTCATTGAAATGAACAAAGTCATTTGCAATGTGCTAATTGTTAACCCATGCTATTTATTAGCATCACAATTTTTGCAGATAGATATATTCTTGCATGATTAAGGACAGTAGATTAGACAGCAAATGTCTGGTAGAATTGTATCTTATTATTAATTAACAATAGACAGGAAAAGAGTAATTAAATAGATCCAACCTTCCTTTTTTTTTCCCCATTTTTTTAATTTTCATTTAATTTTTTTCATTTCTTTTTAACTCTAAAATATATGTCAACTCTTTCGGAAACAGCAGCTGAGTTGGCAGATAAAGCTGATTACTCTTTGCTTTGCAAGGTAAAAAAACAGACAATAGATTTGTTTGGTTTTATCTATTTTTTCAGAACATCAGCTTTTACAACAGAGAGCTTGACTTCATTTGGCAATGGACATGCAATAACTTTTTGACCATCTGAAAAAAGTGTCACATGAAAAAGTAATGCAAAAAAAAAGATGGAAAAGGAAAAGCTGATTTCACCAGTAATGTTGGAGAAAAATCCATGCAAAAGTCTGTCTGAATACTAACATTAATTTTATTCAAAATCATATTCAAATTTTAGTATCTCTAGTATATATAACAAACTGTATGTGCCAAATAAATACTATTTGCAAAATTAGTAATCTGCCTATCTCTAAAGTCATAAAATATGCTGATTTGGAAGGGACCCACAAGGATCAATAAAGTCCAGCTTCTGGCCCAGCACAGGACAGCCCCAAGAAAATACACAATGTGCCTGAGAGTGTTGTCCAAACACTTCTTGAACTCTGAGAGACTTGTGCCAATCATGCTTGTTATAAGTTCAGCTGCTATTATTCTAAGTAAAATAATCTGGTTTACATATTATTATTTCAAATACACACATCTTCACATACAAAAGAAGCATTAATGGCACTAGAAAAAGCATTTCTCTGGCTTTCAGATTTGCTTCCTTTTCTGTTTAAGGTTGTCAGGACACCCAGCAAGAATCTGATGGTGTGAACACTTGCAATATGCTGAAAATGTAACAAATGAAAGTGATGCTTCGGAAATGACACAATAAAAATATTTAGGGCTTCCAATGTTTTAAAGTTTTCATTTATATGAGCCTTGCCTGTGCAGAGAGAATTTAATTGTAAGAAGCAAATCAAGAGCCATTTTAAACAGGTTTAGTTGCATGCAAACAAATTCTTAATTCTCCCTCCAAAGATTATGTGTCTGAGGTGTATGTGTCTGAATGTTCCATTAAATGGTATGTATGAAAAATAAATTTTTTTTTCATGTACTTTTTCAAGAACTGTCTTGTACGTGCCTGTATTTTCCCTCCACTTTTCTCATACTTTCTTATTCATGTTTGGCTTTTGCATAGGACAATCAGGGCAATTATTCCTGTTTGTTCACATTGCATTTCTTGATAGTCTGAATTACAATTGTAGGACTTTTGGAGTTTTCTTTTCCCCTGTGTCCAAACAGTTGGATTTTTAGCATTAGTAAAGTCAACTGAGTATAAATAACAATGTCTACCAAGTTGGTTTTGTGGGCTTTTTTAGTTCTGACACATAGCTACTTGTGAACCGAGAGAAAGTATTTTCTTATTAATGTATGCAAACAACAAAAAATTAAGATTATGTTTTTGTTCAGAATCTGGCTGAGTGCATGTAACTGCCTACTCAGCAAAAGGGTATCAGGAATAATTTGTATTTTGAAACACACTCTTTTATATCCTCAATGTTTTTTCCCGAGTTGCAGTTCCGTTAACCATTGCCCCTTTCAACATATGAAACACGTGGTACAGATGATGTAGGCCTATTTCCCAATTTTCCTACATAGCTTAAATTCACAGTTACCCGGAACTGCAAGAAGTGGGTGAAGTTCCTCTTTTGAATTCAGCTTTTCAAAATACTGGTATGAGCAAATGGCCTTTGTAAAACAATTCTAAGTATAATAGTACTTTACTTGGCAAAGCACAACGTCAGCACTACTAAATGCAATGTCCATTACTTTAACTTTTCTTTAAGACTCCATAGAGATCCCTCCCATGTGCAGTCACAAGGTATCTTTACTCCCTCTGACTCTGAGCGCATACAGCCCTCCTTCAGTTTAAGCTATTGTGCTTCAGTCCTTATTCTTTACAAATTTCCCTTTTTTTGTCAGTCTCAGCACATGATAGCCAGACTAAAATACTAGACTACTACAGTACTCTTTCAGCTATCCAATTCTCTTATGAGTCAGCTTCTGACACTCAAACTGTCACAAAGTAGTTTGGTCAATCAAGCTCTCACATGCATAATTTCCCCCCCATCTTTTATAAACACAGCCTTTCTAGAATGCTTTTGCATTTCATTATATTTAATCTTTATTTTTCTGTATCCTCTTCTGTTGACAAATTTTGCCCAGTCAGATCTATTCTTCTTTCTGTAAAATTTATCCTCAGTAACCATGTCTTCAACCATATCTATCTCATTTAATACCCCTCTATTGCCTTTAATGTCAACCATAAACAGTTAATCTTTTCTTTTAAGACATTTCTGTTACTCTCAACCTTTTCCCCTTCTAACATAGTCACTATTGAGATGTTCAGTCCAGCCTGTACTTCTCAATTGGCAATGAATAGTAACAAACCACTAGGACCAGATGGAATTCACCCAAGAGCTTTAAAGGAACTCAAGGGTGAAATAGCCAAGCTACTAACTGCAACATGTAATCATTCATTTAAAACTCTGTGAGTGTCATAGGAATAGATGGTGGCCAGCATGATAAAAAAATTTTGGAAAAGTCATAGGCAAGATCTTGAGAATTACACACTGGAAATCCTTATATGAATATCAGAGAGACCAATGGCAATTACTCCAAAGTATAATTATAAGCTACTTGACTAAATATGATGTATAGATGAAGAAACAAAATGGCTTTTATGCAGGGAAAAGGCACTATTCTACTGCAATTTATTAAAAGAGGCACTGAGCACAGGGACAGGACAGATCAGCTGGTATTCAAAAGACATTTCAAAAAATCCCTCACTGATATCTGATAAAGAAAGTAGGATACTCTTGCAATAAAAGCAAATATTCTCCCATATATACATAACAAAATAAAAGATAGAAAAGAAAAAATAGGAAGTAATTTACTAGTGGAATCCCATAGGATTCTGTTTAGTGTACTCCAAGTGACCTGGAGAGGACAGCAATGACATGATGCTTTCCATGCTGGAAGGATAAGGACTATATATAAAGGGCTGGAGAAAACCTTAGTAGTGGGGTAAAATGGCAAATGAAATTCAATTTACATAAATGTAAAGTAATGTGTAGAGGAAAAAAAGTCCAAATCTTGTGAAACGGGGTGGGAATTTAATTATTAGTGTTGAGAACTAAAGTCTGGAAATCATAAAATCTGTTTTTTGAAAATGTTGTCTCAATCCTTAGTAGGGGCAACTTTAATGCTAGGAGTCAGTCACTAAAAAGAAAAAAAAAAGAAAAACATCCTTATGTCTCTCTGTAAACCTCTATTGTGCTAGTAACTGAGTGCTGTCTGTAGTTTAACTTCCCGATATTGAGAGACGGATAGCAGAACTAGAGAAGTGGTACAGAAAAGCAACAAAGACAGATTTCACACAAAGTGGGTTTTCTACAAAGACTATTCAACTGTGGAAGACAACTGCACAATGTGGAAAGGCCTGGTAAGGAATATCTCTTCCAGTACCAGAATGACGCGCAGTAAATGATACCAGTGTGTTCAAAGATAACTCAAAGAGATATGTCTTCCAATAGCTAAGCTGTGAAAACAGTGTGATGGGTCAGAAGTTGCACATGTTCAGACAGTAATTAAGCAAGTTCAAGGAACAAAAGTCATTCAAGGAACAAAAGTCATTCCAGGAACAAAAGTCTTTCAAGGCATGCTCAGATAGGATATCTCTTGGAAAATTCTTTCCCATAATCTGTGAGAGTACTGAGAGGAAGACTGCATTTGCTCCTTCTTATAGGCACTCTTATTAACAGAAAAAACCAGAATTGTGGACTCAGTATGATCATTCCTGCATTTTTAAGTGTAATAGGATGTTTTCATCATCCTATTCCTTGTCCTCAGGAGAAAGAACATTGGGGGAGGTCATTTCAGGATCTTTTGGTGCATCTGTGCTATTTCACAAGTCCTACAAAAGCACATGACAGACAAGAAGACAGTTTATGTGTTGAACTTTGCCAGTTATGATGACCTGTTTCTTCGTCTTCTACTAACGTGCATGTCTAGTCTCAGGCTTAGATTGTGAGCCCTTAAAAACTGCAGCATTTTTTGGTCTGTACTTGTGCAGCACCAAGCAACAAGGGACACTGTTTTCTGACTAGAGATTCTAAAAGTATGAAAATTGTGACAATTAATGTGACAAAGCATGTCAGAAATGGATTATCAAATGTGTAAAGCAGTTTGTTTAGGATTTACAGCTGTGTGGATTTGAAGTTTCAAAATATCTAACATTCACTGAACTGAGGGTGAGAAGATGATGAGCAGCTTTCTACACAATGCACATGCATTAGCAAAACAGAACTTCCTTAAGGAACTTCTATTACAGAAATGGTACTGAATCTTTCTTCAGTGAAAGAATTTAATGTACTTTAAATCTTTGACAGCTTTGGATACACCAAGTATTACCAGGAAAACACTTGAATACAAGGAACTAAAAATAAAATTTTCATTGAATGTTATTCCAGAACCAAAGCTGATTAGATTGCTTAAATATCCTTGCTCTATTAAGTCCAAAATCCTCTAAAAATAAGAGCTGAGAATGTAGCTTCAAGCAAACTCCAAGCCATTCACACAGACTTTTACTGAAACAGAAAGACTATTGTCGATGTTTTCACTACAAACCTTTTGTTGTGCGAAACGCTGAGCTATCATGATTTGGACACTGTTCATACACGTATTTTGTTCTGTTTATGTGGCACCTTGAAAGGTATCTAATGGAATAAAATATGCTAAAAAGCCTGGGTTGCTTTTAATAAAAATTAGGTTATTAGGGTGAAAGGTTGCTTTAACAACAATCAAACATTTATTCAGCTTCCAATTACTCACTTCAGAACTTGCTATATGCAAAAGAATAGCAGGCAAAAATGCTGCTCTAGATGTTACTTCTTTCATATTCTATTAAAACTGTAATAGCCTGCTTCCATTATACATTTTCCTGTATATTTCAATCAACATGTCACTTAGCTGTTGCTCCTGAAGTGCACTTAATATTTTCATTAAAATCAATAGAGCTAAGAAATTACAAGGGTGCAGGTGGATGCAAGCAATTAAACTTCTTCTATATGTGTTGTTAACTAGCAGTTGGAGAATGAAGCTTCATTCAACACCTGTCCCTTTCCCTTTAAATGACAGCTAACAGAAATCCACTTAGCCAGCTTTTGTCTGCTTACTTTGCTGACAGGTGATGTGAAGAAGTAGGCAGTTATAGGGTCAGTAATTCAGAATTAATTTTCCCTTCAAAAGAGTGATGTGGACAACTGAGTGCAGTAATGGTACCTGCTCAGAATTCAGGGGGTAAACAAGATAATTTGAGATGATGGGACAGAAATAAAAGCTCTTTAAAGGTTTACTCCTCACATAGCTCTCAAAGACACACTCACCAGCACTTTTTATTTGCCTTAAATCAAAATCAGAAGAGTTATCATCAAAGCATTAGCCTGATGTACTTCCGTGTGTGGTAGGATTGTACAGGAAGCAAATTAAATAAAAGATGGAGAATTGCAGCCCACCTCAATATTAAAAATATGTAATGGTAAAAGACAGAACCTAAGCCACACAGAAATTTATTGATATGGTTTATCAATCATATTTTCAGACCACGCTACAAATTAAAGGGAGCTGCTGGCTGCGCGCAGGCTGCGTATCTGCAGTAAAGGGAAGTAATCATGTTTTTAGTAATCCAGCAAAAAAATTTTTATCCTGTCTCCTGTGCAGCACTAACTGGAGTGGACCTCATTCCTAGGAAAAAAACACAAGGTAAAAAGCACCTCTGCTTACAGAGGAACCACAAGCAGTGATTCATTCTTTAAATGTGCACAGGTTTTTGTGGAAACTGAGGGCTGCAGGTCTACATCCGCTGCTCCAGATGTGCTGTTAAGGTTACCTACCCACATATCCACAAAGACTCAAGGCAGGATCTAGAAGCTTTCAAGCATATTGAGTATAAGGATAGGTTTGCCTATCCTCTCTTTGTACTAGGAAGTAGATATGCAGACATGAACATTTCAAGACAACTATCAAAAAGAAAGGGTACCTTCTCAGCACTTTCTGTTCTTCCAGAGGGAGTTAATTTGAGATCTTTCTTCTAAAAGACCTTCAAAGCAGTGTAGACACCTCTCTATTACTACAGGCACACAAACTTGGAAATTAATATACCTGTTGATCTGTGCCTCTCTAAATCCTGCATGCAGTGCTAGAGGCAGTTAACAGGACTGTGGACAGGACAGCTGCCAGACTAGGCTGCATTTGGAGTCTGATACTTCGCAACCTTGCATTCATTTCTCTCTGTCATCAAATCCTACAGTGTAACCCAATCTCATTATTATTATTGACTGTTTCTGACCTCTCGCATTTTACTCTGCACTCTAAAAGCTAAGCCTACAAAATATATGTAGGTATTTCAGACCTAGGTAGTATTTGCTGTTACTGCACTCAGAAAGAGCCCAGTAGAGGGAATGGACTAATCTTCAAATACACTCCATGATTCAGTCATGTTCATCTTATGCCTGAGACTTACATGCTTCTGGGACTCAGACTCTTGTATCAGAATATTAAAGGAGAGCTCAGGCTTAGGCTTCTCACAAAACACAAGTGCTTTTCCAGGGAAAACTACCCGCTCTTCAAGTTTGCAGCCAAGTATAGTCTTGATGAGTTCCCAGAGCCGGCAAGTTTGCATATGTGGGAGCTGGGTGGAGCTCACACCCAAGCTTCTGTCTTTCACGCCTCACTAACCTCTGTGCCTGGAAGCTTGGGTGTGCCTAGAACGGGCATTCAATGAGCTGCAAGCACAGATCCCTAGAGCTGCAGCAGGGCTGAACCTCATGAGCAGTGGCTTTCAGCAGCTGCAATGCCAAGTCCATTCTTCCTGTGTGTCAGACACATAGGCTGGGTTTCATAAAATGCAGCTCTCAGTCTTAGGAGGGTGTCATCCCCAGAACTCCATCACCACCCCAGCCTTACAGCAGAGACTGTGCAAACCACTACCTCTCATCCTGAGAATCAGATCACATCGGACATAAAATATGTGCTGAAGTGTTTCTCTGTTCTTTACTTCCTCTAGCCATAGTACTCAATCATGTTATGTCAGATCTTGAATCAAGACCCAGTCCTTCAAAGATCTGTAGACTGTTCTCTGTAAAACTTATAACAGGCTGTCTCCAGAAAGGCATGCAAGCACATAATTTCAAACATGTACACATATTTGTGCAGGATCAGAACCTTCGTTTATAGATCCATTATTGTGCGACTCATCTTTTATTTGTTTGAAGAATACTTCAGTACACCCTGAAATCCATTAAAATAATAAAGTTCTTATAACCAAACTTAGCACAATAACGACTACCCCTACTCAGCTTGGTGTTGTTGCCCGTAATGAGAACACAAACTAACAGAGTGTCAGTTTATGCGGTGCTTTATTCTGGGCCCGGGGTCCCTGTGGACTCCTGTCCCAAGACAGGTACCCAAAGACCCACATTTTGAACGCATCTTTTATACTATTTTCCAAGCAAGGTTACATGATTGGTTTTACATTTCACAGAAGACATAGCAGTTAAACATAAACTTACATATCACTTCGATTATATTCAAATATTAATCCATTTACCTGACTGTTAATCCATTTACCTAACTGTAAACATCGTGTAATT
>NW_020955221.1:577841-636547 GCF_003031625.1 Empidonax traillii
TGACTGTTAATCCATTTACCTAACTGTAAACATCGTGTAATTAAATCCCACCACCAGATTACATCCTATCTCTAGTTGCAAATTTTCTTGTCTCCGGTTCTGCTTGACTTATTGTTTCTTTTTGGTCAGCACAGCCTTAATGTCTAACCAGTCCCAACTTAGCTCTGACAAGCCCTGACTTGTTTCTGGCAGGGGCCTTTTCAGGCCTATGCTCCAGACAAGCCTTGACCAAACTGCAACAGTGTCACTTGCAAACTTGTGAGAGTGCACTTGATCCCTACAGCTATGTTATTGATGAAGATATTAAATAACACTGGTCCCACTATGGAACCCTGAGAGCAATCACTTGTCACTGATGTTTATTTGGACTCTGAGCAATTGACCACTACCCTCTGGATGTGACCATCCAACCACTTTCTTATCTATCTAACAATCCACCCATCAAATCCATCTCTCTTGCGTTTAGAGAGCAGGATGTTGTGGGGGACCATGTCAAAAGCTTTACAGATATCCAGATAAATGACATCCATAGTCCTTCCCTGATATAGTCACTCTACCACAGAAGTCAGGACTTGCCCTTGGTGAAGCCAAGACTGTCTTGAACCACCTCCCTGTCCTCCATGTGCCTCAGCATAGCTTCTAGGAGGGTCTGTTCCGTGATATCCCTGGGTACAGAGGGGAGGCTGACAGGTTGGCAATTCTCAGGGTCCTCCATTCTGACCTATTCACTTCCTATACTTGCCCTGCAACACTGAGCATTTTTTAGTAAATTTACCCCAGTCCATATAATTCCCAACACAGAGTAATCCATCTGTTCTGAATATACTCTGAGAACAGATGTTCAATTGCAGATATAAAAAAGATGAGCTGGGAAATACAACAGAAGTTTGGTTCTTCTTCATTTGAAACTTGTTAGGAAAAAAAATTTTTAATGTATTTTTCTACTTCTTTGTAATTTTTCATAGTGCCTGTAGGTTAAGTCATAATATTTACTCAATTTTATGTTTAATTCTTGTTTTCACTATTCTCTGCTCAAGATTGAGAAGACTGTTCTTGTTTTGTCTACATGAAGGTTTTTGCTAATGAAAGCTACTCAAAAAGTTGGATTTTTTGTGTTGAAATATTTGTTCTATATTTTTGCTCTTTACATTCAAGGGTAAAAAAAGTCTTTTTTCTAGTCTGAGTGATGAAATGTTCTATTCTGACACTATCTAATATGGTTAATGAATATGATTAGAGCTAATTTTCAGGAGTCTGACAAATCATATTACACAAAATTAACTTTATGGTTTGCAACTTACTCTGATTGCTAAAAATAGCAACTGTGGAAATCAAATAACTTTTATTTCAAAGAGATATTTTATATATATATATATATAAATTATAAAAATTTATATATATATGTTTCCTGAGAATAGGATACTGGTTCTATATGCTTACCTAGATGAGCACGGGTGGTTTTGATAGTTGCTCTGCTACTCAGCTTCTGATTTACTCTTACAGAAGACACTGTAGATATTTTCCAACCAGCGTTTGGGAAAAAAAAGAAAAAAGATGTAATGAAGAAAAGGACACAATTCTTTCAGCATTACACTTTATTGGTATTTTTCTTTTCATCTTTTAAATACTAATCTGAATGAACAGCTGAAGTAAATGCTAAAAAAAAAAAAAAAAAAAAAAAAAAAAAAAAAAAAAAAAAAAAAAAAAAAAAAAAAAAAAAAAAAAAAAAAAAAAAAAAAAAAAAAGAATAGCAGAAAGTAGCTGCAAGAAAACACATTTTTAAAGATTATAATAAAACATATCTAGACCAGAGTTTTTGGCTTATAGGTGAAACTATTGCTCTTTTTGGTTAAAATAGTGACCTCCAGTGAGCAATAATAATATTAAATTTTTACTTTCTCAACCCAGAAGGCAATTACTTCTTTCCCACTGTAAACCTCAGGAGGAGTAATATGCGCATATATATTCCTATTTTTAAATCAGAATTAATTTGCAACAGTAAAACTAATCAGACAATTATGGAAAACATAGATATAAACAAGTAATGAATATAAATAACACAGATATATACTATTGCCAGTGATAGATTTCCTGAAATAAGAAAATCCCACAATAACTGCTCTTTTCTTCATGCCCAAAAGACAAGAAAAATGCAAAAAAACCACTTCGGTTGTCAGTCCAGACACCTTTTATTCACCTTGTAAAAAAAGTGCCATATAGTAGCAATATTACAACATTATTTCTTCATCCATAACATCAGAAAAAGTTGATAGGAGGTCTTCTGGAAAGTCTTCTCTAATGTTTTTAAGTCCTTTAGTGGCTCTCTTCTCCATCCTAATTTTGCAGCACTCACATTCCCTCTCATCAACCTGTTTTCTCATTTACCAAACAAAGCCAGACTGATCCTATGGGTGCCATTTCAGACATGTCTGGGGCATCTAGCTCTATAAGCCCTGTACATTAGTCTGTTTTCCTTACCAGGATCAAAGTGTCTCTTTGCTTTAAGGTCTGAGAAGTTTTACTATGTCACAAGTATAAGACAAGAGACATTTTTTTCATTTTCTGGAAATCTCACAATAGGATAAATTGCACATTCATGTTTGGGATTGAGAGAGATACTCTGAGAAAGTGGGTGATTCATATCAGTTTGTCCACAAAATGTCGATGCATCAAGAAGAGGTGGGGGGAAAAAAGCAAAACCAGACGCGTAGTAAAGAGTTTTTTATCTAAGTAAAATGACATTCTGCTCATAACCAAAGAAAGCAAGGGATAGCTGAACATTCATTAGAACGCTTTATGAATACTCAGGCTGTCCAAGTGAGTCTGGAAGAAGCTAGGCCTGCAAAACAACCCACACACTCAAAGACTGGCAACGAAGCAGAGATAATAGCTCTTCCAATCACTTGCACTTCAGCCATGACTCAACTGTATCTATTGGAGACGGCTTTTTCTAAACCTGTCTCGGAACATTAAGGTCAGGGAGAAAAGCTTCTATAGGTACATTGCTGACAAAAGGAAGACCTGGGAGAGTGTGGGACCTCTCTGGAAGGAAATGGGAGACCTGGTAACCTGGGATATGGGGAAAACTGAGGTATCCACAACTTTTGTGCCTCAGTCTTCACTGTCAGGTGTTCCAGCCACACTGCCCAAGTTGCAAAAGGTAAAGACAGCGAGTGGTAGAATGAAAAATGTGTTTGAGAGAGTTGTGAACCTGAAGGTGCACAAGTTCAGACTGACATTGTTTACCTGGACTTATGCAAAACATTTGACACTGTCCTGCACAACATCCTGGTCTCTAAACTGAAAAGAAACAGATTTGATAGGTGGACCACTCAGTGGATAAGGAGCTGGCTGGATGGTTGTACTCAAGCAGTTGCAGTCAACGGCTCAATGTCCAAGTGAGATCCGTGACAACTGATGTCCTCAGGGGTCAGCATTGGGACTGCCACTGTTTAACGTCTTTGTCTGCAACATGGACACTGGGATTGAGCAAGAGCACCCTTGGCAAGTTTTCTGACAACACTGTTGCACCACAAGCTCTGTAGTGCAGTTGACATGGTGGAGGAAAGGGATGCCATCCAGAGGGACTTTGACAGTCTTGAGAAGTGGGTATGTGTGAACCTCATAAAGTTCAGCAAGTCCAAGTGTAAGATCCTGCACCTGAATTAGGAAATCGTAAGTGCAAATACAGTCCGAGTAGGCAATGGATTGAAATCAGCCCTGAGGAGGACTTGGGGATACTGGTGGGCAAGAAGCTTGACATGACTCATCCATGTGTGCTCACAGTCCAGGAAGCCAGTCGTATCCTGGGCTCTGTCCAAAGGAAAAGCATGGCCAGCAGGTTGAGAGAGTAGACTCTGGCCCTCTACTCTGCTCTTGTGAGACCCCACCTGAAGTACTGTGTCCAGTTCTGAGGCCCTCAACAAAAGAAAGACAGTTGGGGTTGCTCAGTCTGGACAAGAGGAGGGTCTGTGGAGACCTTATAGCAGCATTCCAGCACCTAAAGGGGGCTTACAAGAGAGTTGGAAAGACACTTTTGAAGAGCATGTAGGAATACGACAAAGGGCAATGGTCTTAACTGAAAGAGGGCAAGTTTAAATTGGATGTTAGGAAAAAATTCTTTACTCAAAGAGTGGGGAAGCACTTGAACACGTTGCTCAGAGAAGCAGTGGGTGCCTTATCCCTGGAATTGTTCAAGGCCAGGTTGGATGGGGCTCTGAGCAAGCTGGTGTCCCTGTCCATGCAGAGAGGGTGGAAATATAAGGGAGGGTGATCTATAAGGTCCCTTCCAACCAAAACTATTCTGTGGTTCTATGTTATTATGATTCTTTTCATTCTCTCACACTTTACATTCATACATTTATACTTCCAGTATTTCAGAGTAACAGCCAAAACATCAAAAGTCACTGTTACACCTCTCTTTATATCTATGATTTCTAGATTGAATGGTTCTGAATGTACTTCTCAGGTGATTTGAAAGATGCTCCTCTCCCACAGCAGATCTCACACTCCCTATGGAAATTCTCAGTTTTCCCAGAACAACTCCTTCCTTACCCTATAAGAATTTAAAGTATCAAGTAGGTAAAGTGACCCAGCATAACCTCTGTCTAGAGCCATGTAACACTCTGACCTACTGAGTCACCACTCACCCTGACTGTTAGTAACACGGAGGGGATGACCTCAGCTACTTTTAATCTGAAGGTACTTTGATTTGCAGCCAGGATATGGTCCTTGTTTGGTAACACCAATGCCTCCATCCAAACAAAAGAGAAGGTTACCAAAATAAAAACTTCTTGTCATTTTGGTGAGAAATTAGCAAGGTTCTTCTCCCCACTGTGCTAAGCTACAAATAAATATAGCAAGTTTTCCACCAAAATGCCTTCCAAGGTTTGCTTAATTCCATTAGACAGTGTGAAATGATGCATTCTAGCTGTACAGAATGGTAAACAGAATGGGAAGTGTTTCTGAGCATGCTGTGGATGGGGTAAGTAAATCAATAGTTTGTGAGGGAAGGCTTCCAGCAGTATAGATTGTTTGAACTACTTACCATTATGTCAAATTCACTTTAGCATGAGCAAACAGACACACCGTAAAATAAATATTGAGAGAAGTACTATTTCTCCTGTTTGCATTTAAAGGCCTGAAGTTATATAGATTTTTATAATCAACTAACTCTTTATAACAATAGAAAGGCTTTTATTTAACCTTTCAGCAGTTGATGGACCAAAATTTTTTTTTCCCACTTGGATCAGTCAGAAGCCTGGTAAATATTATAGGCATAAATTTTTCTTTCCTTTATTCATTCCCATGTGTTTTATTTATTACTTCTAGAATACCCTTCTCTGTGGGAATCATTTTTGTCAAAAGACCTAAAGAAGAGTGTAATTTGAAACCAAATAAATATATCCTACCTTGAAAAAAAAATTCCAACAAATGTAATGTCTGGTTAACAACTTCCTTGTTGCTTCCTGGTTAACAATTTCCTATTAAAATTGTATTTATCATGTCCTTAGATATACACATAGTGATGAACAGAGATGGAATTAAGCACCTGTTCAGGCACTCTGTTGCAATGAAGTCTTGAAATAATTGATTTTACTTTTGAAAGACTCATATTTTCCACTCAACTGTTCTATCAAAACTAAGACCCGTTCTTCACATGAAGTTCACAATTGACCTGAATTTGCTCAGAACTGGAGAGTCCATTGAATATTATGTTTCATATAAGCCTGCATCAAAAAAGTGGTTATTGTAGTTCCTCAGCCTGCCAACCAAGGCTCTAGTTTACTTTACTGTGGTCTTCCAATAAATTGTTTATTACCTAATTTGGGTAGGAAGACAGAAAATATGAGATACAGAGCATAATAAAAGATAGGTTACTGAAACTTAAATGAAAAGGGGCAGACCTGCTAGGATATTTTCAAACTTTCCTTAGGCTCCTTTTCTAAGTTTCCTAGTAAGAGCCCAGATTTGTCCACACACTGAAAGAAAAGAAGTGAGGTGTCTTTGTTCTGTACTGTTAATATTTCAGCCAAAATATCACAACTGTCTGACAGTCAGACAGATGACTTTACCCACTTGCTTGGGATTTCAGACAGCTAATGTGCTGCCTCTTCTCTTCTTACAGTCTTGATAATGTAACTACTTACTCAAGTAGGATTAATATCACTTTAATTCAACTTTTATCTTTAACATTTCCACATGCAAGTTCACCTTGCTGGCTCAAAATTTCATCAAGTTATAGGACATGTGGTAATATGCATTTTCATTAAGCCTTATTATTGGATAGTTACTGAATTCATTAGTGTGCAACTCAAGCCTGTCATGGAGACAGTTTCGATAAATAGGGGAAGGAGGAAAGAAGTTTTATATTAGAACAAGGGGGTTGGAGGTGGAGATATTAAGTGTAAATAATGTGCAAAGTTCTGTCAGGGTTTGTTTACAGAGCAGAACTGAGGACGTGAATGCCAACCACAAAATCAAAACAGTATCATGTCTAACAAGTTATAAACACATTTTAGTGACTGAAGTGTTGACATAAGCAATATCTTAGCAAAATGGCAAAGGAACACCAGTTCAGATGGCAATGCATTCCTTGTATTACAAAGCAGGTATCAAGGGTGCTCACACAGACAAGGTCAACATATCCTAATAACAGATGTATTCAGGCAATGTACAAAAGCAGGATGGGTTTGCAGTGAGTGCTTTTAAACAGCCTCTGCTAGATTTGGAAATTATTATGACCACTTTTTAAAACTTATTTTTAGGAAAGTCAAGTTTTGAATGGTCAAAGATTAAAATAGATCAGGCTTCTAAAAATCCTAGGGGTTTTTTCACCTGAGAATATGACTCCTGAGAAGTTCAACAGATGCTAATGTACAGATTTTGAATAGAACTGGAAAAAAAGAATTTATGTCTTTTAGACCACCAAAGCTAATAGCATGAAAGGAGTTCCCCTTGTTGTGTAACATCACTGTTAGGATGCTAACTACACAAGAAAATTCTGGGCCATTTGGAGGTTTGTATTGCAGTATCAGTAACTGAGCTGAAGCAACATAGAGAACACAACATAATCATCATTATAACAGACAGTCTAGTGTAGCTTTTTCCATCAATATTGACGTTAATTTTTAAGCAGTTGTCATATCACTGGCATTTGTTCTGTTAATAGTGAGTGTACTATATCTCATGCCTTGTCATTGTCCACTACCAGACCTTAAGCATGAGTGTCCTAGAATTTATGAATGTTCAGAAGCCTGATATCACATTGTGTTCTCCTCTCTAGCAAAGTTGGTTTTCTTGCTTCCAGAGGTAAAAGCTGATTTCTCAGATATGAACTCAGAAAGAAATTAGTCTCTGCAATGTGTAGCTGAAGTCCGGTTTCTGAAATGGCTGTGACATGCTCTGTAAGAGATATATTCATTTCATTACACATAACGTTTGAAAGAAACAAATTTTGCCAACAGTCTTACTGCATATTTGAAGATCACTTAGTTTACATTTAACTAAGCAATATAGATTAAGTGATGTTGCTGTGCTGTTTTCCTTCCCAATGTTCAAGTATGAAACTTTTTCCTGCCTGCTTGGTGGGAATCTGTCCAGGTGCCAAGTCCATAGTTCCACTGAAGCAGTCTAGATAAGCAGCTACACATCAATAAAAGCAGGATCACTGGTACTTACAAACCTATGGTGGAAGTTCAAAATGTGTGTCTTCAAGAATTCTTTGGATACCAGAGCAACACCAAAAGCTCATTAACATTCACACCATTCCCAGCCTCATTATCTCACCCAGATGTTTCCATGACTGTCCTTTAAGGAATCGCTGTCTAAATTTTATTTACATTTGTTCAACAATATTGATGCTTAATGAATAAATGCAGTATGCTGTCAGTACTGAAGACTAATTACGTCTATGTATGAGCCTGAGAACCTGATTGAAAAATCTGCAGTAGCTAAACTGGGTTTAAATAAACACTTTAGTCTAGTGCTCTAATTACACTTTCATTTGTAATGTAATTTTTGGCTGTTTAAACTATGATTTAGTCAGAGCTAATTACAAATGATTTTCTACTCAGTAATTAATAATAACAAAATTGTAATTAGACAGCTGCTCTGGATCAGAGTGGCAGTTTGTGTTCGCTGACTCATGATAGACTGGCAAACTAGAGCTGCATTTGGAGACTGGAATGTACTGCACCTTTCTGTGTTTTGTTTTCTGTCAGAAAAGCTGCTATGATTGGGAATACTTCAAAATACATCTTGGTTTTGAGGACTAAAGTTTGATATTTGCAGTGGGAACTTCCTGTGTTTCTGCTACTTGTGAAGGTGGGTCATTCTTCATTCCCTTGGTTGTGGTTTTGCTGGATAGTAGGTAGGGACAGTGGGAATCTTGTTCATCCACTCATGCATGTCATCTTCCAACAGATGAGTTTTCTTTTGAAACCCATTTGAACAAATCCTCAATCATGTTTTGCTGTGTAATGAAAGATAATTGAACACTGAATAATACACTGCAAAACACCCTTCACATGCCTTAGGATCAGGCTCTGACATAAGCTGTGATGTCAGCATGTAGACTATGTGTAGCTGAAGCGAGACTTTGACAGAATATTTTCTATGCGTGTTTGAAAACACACAGAGTTGTAGCACGGGAAGATCTTCATACATACTGTTACCACCTCATTACTTACAGTAACCTCATTTCCTGGTATGTGTGACCTGCTGGCAAAGTTGGTGTATCTCTAATTGAAAAATCCATCTAAGGAATAACAAATTACCGGGAACATTTGCACTAAAATGTAAATATAAATCAGTCATATAAACAGGATCCTTATAACTAATTTTATTCAAAAGTTGTATCAGTAGTTTGAACAATGTACTGTAGCAGAAGTTTTTCTTAAAATACTTGTTTCAAAGCATGTTGCTTTTTAACAGAGTGTAATCATCAGTTTTACAATGTCTTCCATGAACTATTTACATAGGAAGAGATGAATGATTTGTTTAAGTCTAAAATCTAAACCCCCAGACTATCTTAACTTAAGACAAGGTCATAAAATTGAAAAACAGAATAAAATGACAACTCTTTGGACAGACACAGAAATGAAGAAAATAGTACCTGTACGAACACATTCATTTTTCATGGTCTACAGAGCCTAAGATAAATCAATCTCAAAATATAGGTGTTTAATTAAAAATTATCTCTGTATCTTTTTCTATGTTTTGTAACACCCTTCTGCTAAAATTGTTCTTGATTTTAATCTGGTAAGAATCTTTGAAATACTTTGCAGGTTCGTATTGCAGATCTTTATGTTCCTGATATGTTTCATGATGCAAATTTAAACTAAGATTTCTAAAATGAGAGAACAGCTCTTTCCATTTTCCTTTCTTTTTATATTTTCACTGAAAATTTATAAATTAAAAAGATAACCTTTGGTTTTATGTTGGCTTCCTAAAATTTTGTTAGCAGCAAAAATGTCCTAAAAAATTAATAATGCAGTTCTATACATTTGGTGACCGAATTACAAATAAGCCCAATTTTTAAATAAAACACCATTTTTCATGGGAAATCAACCCCCAAATACTGTATCTATTTTAGGTGACATCATTCCATGAGGTACTATCAAATGGAACTGTGTCTGGTCCTCTAGGCAAATGTAACACACATCCTAAAGGTTTTCAGAGAGCACTAAATTGCAAACTCACTCACCTTAGCAGCAATATTTTATGACTAATTTTGTTGTGTTTGGCTTGATTACTCTTCAAGCTTTACATTAAAGCTTGAGTTCTCACATGCTTGTATGACAGAAGAGAATGTAATGAGCCAGGAGTAAGAAGACTAAAAATTGTGAATATTAAATTATTTCAAAAACTGATTTAAACTTTTTCTGTAGCAGAAAAAGACTCAGGGGTCCTGATGGACACCAGGCTGACCGTGACTCAGCAATGTGCCCTTTTGGCAAAGAAGTCTAGTGGTGTCTTGCATTAGGAAGTGTGGCCTACAGGCTGAGAGAGCTGAGCTGATCCTTTCCCTCTACTCAGTACTACTGAGGTCAGCACTGCTGTGTTGTGCACACTTCTGTACTGTATACAAGCACTGCAACAGGAGCAGGCTCAGAGGGGAAGTCCAGCACAGATACCCATAGCAACATGAGAAAACACAGAGCTTGGCCACTGGCAATGTCCCTTCAACCTGTGGCAAAACCATGGGTGCAGTGGCACGACACAGCACTGGGGCTCTCAGACAGCTCTTCCCAGCAGATGTGCTCCTGTGCTACTCAGGAGCCAACCCTGCTGAGTGCAGGAGAATGCCTGGCTAGCTATGGAGCTGCAGCCTACAAGTGCATTAGCAGAGCACTGCAGCATGCTTGGCGTATTGCCTACTGTTCCAGCCAATAAACATCCAGATGCTTTCCAAACGCTGCTTTTTCCCAAAATCAAAGGGCTACCCACTGTAAGAAACACTTATCCAAGAATCTCTCAGCAGTGCAGGAAAGGCAGGAGGAGGATTTTTTAGAGTGCATGAGTTTGTTTAACATCAGCCTCATGTCCTAGGTTTGCTGCAAGCAGAACCACAGTATTTGTTGCCTTGCTGCAAGAAGAGATCTTCCCTTAATGCTCTCCCAGCCTCCCATTTCCATGTGCCAGCTCAGGACTTTCCAAGCCTTTTAAGCAGTTGCCAAGCTGTGGGTCACCCAAAGAGCTGTGCATGACCCAGGGATGTGGGCCATGGTGACAGCCACAACCCTAATGTGTCTTTCCACTGGCATCTCTGCACCCGGCCATCCCTGGTCCTTCTCCAGTCACACCTGACACAGTCTTTCCCTCTCACTCCTCTACAAGAGCAGCCCAACTCCACCAGGTCAAGCTCCCACAGCTGTGGGAGCAGACAGTCAGGTCTTACTCTGCTCTTCTGGGAACCCACTTGTACATGTGCACACCTTGGCTGGATCTCTGTCAGGAGAGGAAAGCTCCAGACCCCAAGGACCTTGGGTTCCCAGAGGCATCCCAGAAGCAGGCTGCTAGGCCAGTACAGCATGCTTTGACCACAGGAGGAAACACTAGAGGAATGGGAACAGTGCCTGAGAGCCTGTGTTGACAGGGAACCCTGGACAACCTCTTTCTTTCCCAAGAGCAACCACTGGCCCATCCCCAGTAAAGCACTTTAACAAGGACATTGTCACCAGGGGTCATACACAGGTGCAGGAGCACCAAGTAGACCTGAGCAAAAATGTTTCCATTGGTTTAAAGGCTCCATCCAAACCACAGACTACCAATATTTAGCATCTTTTCTAAACCACTGGCAAGAGATGGAAGCCCCCAGGCACTGACATGGAACAAAGCTTGATGCAAGGTGTGCTTCCTCTCACAGTGTGCCCACAAGGCTGCCCAAGACACAGACAATTGTTCCACACTGGCCCTGGCCTTGCCATTGCTAGAGACCCAGCTTAGAGTGAACTGTCCCCGTACTTTGGTCCTTTATGTCTGGACATAAATGTGGTTTCTTTTTCTGTTCACACTGAGACATTCGAAAGTTAGATGATGTCAAAAGTCAAAAAGACACAGCTGTGTCAGTGCCTAATATTTTAAAACTTAGAGGAAAGCCCCTAAATTCCTTATTTATATTTTAAATATTTTGATAGAATGTTAAAAAAGTGTCTGCCTTTAGATAGTCAACATTTGCCAAAAAGTGCAAAAAGTTCTGAGAAAGACATTACACTAGTTCCCTGTGCTGTCTAGGGAAATTAACTGTCCCATGCTGAGGTATTGCGTGCAACATTTAGAAATATCTTTTGAAGAAAAAGTGTTTCATATATCTTTGTTTCAGGACACCTGCTTATGAAATTAAAATCAAAAGACTCACCCATGGCTTACAGGGAAAAATGCAAGTGAAACAGCAGACCACTTAAAAAGGAACACTAATTTATCAGATACTTCATACTAACTTCTGATTTTGTCATATATTCTTGGTTAAATGGAAGAATATATCTATTATTTTCCCTTTACTCACTTTCTTAAAACTTGTTACAATTAAAACTTTATTTAAGTGGTTTTAAGTTCAAAGACTAGCAACACATCTAGACTTAGAAACAGTATTTCTGTATGCTTTCCAATTAAAAAAAAATAACATTTGGCAATTGTTAAGAATTTGATTTCTTCTTTCACTTCTGTGAGTCTAAATTAGTAATAAATCAACTGAGCTGAAGAGCCATTAAAACTTGAGTAAATTCAATCAAAACCATATCCTAAATATACCATGGTATTTTAATGCAACACCTATTAAAGGTAATTCTGCTTTCTTTCTTGTAGTTTTAAGTACTTTCCAAAACTGCTGAAGCTGGTACTATGTCTGCACTATTCAATGCTTCCTAAAGGTTTTGCATGCATACCATGTTTTTTCTAGTCACAAATGATATGGAACAAATTAAAGGAGAAAAAATATCTCTGAAGTCAGATGTCAAGGTATGAAATTTCCTGGATCCTTTAAACAGAACTTTGCACCCTGAGTTTTCCAGAATAAGATGGATAGCCCAGGCAATTTGTCACTGGCCACAGAACAGATGTTATACATGCTATGTGATAGGAATAAATATCTTAAGCAAACATTGTCACTGAAAATTCTTTTTCCAAAAGACTAAAAAGGCCATCTTTAATTTATGAGTCCTCATTTATGATCCAGTCCATCATGGGTCTTCAGTACCTGCATATTTCAAGTGTGTATACATCCCACTGAAGTTATAGATATATTCAAAAGCACAAGGTCAGAGTGGTTTTTACTTCTTGCTGAAAAACAGCCTTTGGGCCAGCTCCTCAGAAGCAGTCCTCAGTGTTGAATCTTGTCTTTTGCTTCTGTATTTAGCAGTGTCTAGGTAAACAGCCCGTCTTTGTGACTGAAACATCTAAACTTCGTCAAGTAACTCAGGAGTTTAACAGGCTCAGAACGGGGGGAATCAAACCAAAGTCTTGTTATAGCTGTTTTAGATTCAGAGAAAAATATATGTTTCTAATCAGCCTGGTAATGACCCAAACCCGTTAAGTGTATTAAAAGATCCTTGTCTTTAGAAGCTACCCGTTCTGGGCCATCAGAATTACCAGTACCTCATTTCATATGTCAGTGTTGCAACTGTCTAGCACTCGTTATTTAGAGTGAAAAAGATTTCCTGGAAATTTTCAATTTGACATTAAAAAAAAAATAAATCTAAAGTACTGCCTTCTTTCTAGAAACATAACAGTGGGTGTATGTGTCTCTGGAAATGTCTGTCAGTATAATGCAATGTACCACAAAGGTGGTACACAATGAAGGAGAAAAAAATTGGCCTTCAAGAGGAGGAAGGAGAATTTTGCAAAGCAATTGCTGTTCATGAGAAATCACAGCAAGCAGAATAATATTTTGTGTTGTTCTAAATTACGTGCAGAAACAATCTGATGTGGGTTGGCTGGGGAAATACACCTTGTCAGACATGGCATAAGAACGCACTCCTTATATTCTGACGTCATTCTCCTTTCTCTCTGAATACAGGGCACGTGCTACATGCAAGTATATTTGGGTTGCACAGCAAGGTTTAAATAGAGGGAAGGGCTGCAGGGCTGTCTTCTGTGAGTGGCTCTCAGAAGCCTCCCCCACGTTCAAGTGCTAGCCAGCTCTAAGGCAGACCCTCCACTGGCCAAGTCTGAGCCTGTCAGTGATGGTGGTAGCTCCTCTGAGACAATGTGTTTAAGAAGAGGGGAAAGAAACCCTGTGGAATTGCAGCTGGACAGTGGAGTGAGAATATATGAGAGAAGCAGCCCTGAAAACACCAAGGTCAGTGGAGAAGCTGGGGGAGGAGGTATTCCAAGCACCAAAGCAGAAATAGCCCTGCAGCCCATGATGAAGACCATGGTCAGGCAAGCTGCTCCCCTGGAGGATCCAGGGCCATAGCAGGTAGATGCCCAAAGGATGCTATGATGCTGTGGAGAAAGGAGCCTGCACTGGAGCAGGCTCCTGCCAGGATGTGGCCCCATGGAAACAGGAGCCCCCACTGGAGTAGGTTTGCTGCAAGGCTTGTGACCCCTTGGGTAATCCACACTGGAGCAGGCTGTTCCTGAAGGACTGCATCACATGGAAGAGACCCACACTGGAGCAGTTCATGAAGAACTGCAGCCCATAGGGAGAACTGATGTTAGGGAAGTTCATGGAAAACTGACTCCTATGGGAGGAACCCTGTGCTGGAGCAAGGGAAGAGTGTGAGGAAGAAGGAGCAACTGAAACAACATATGATGAACTGATCACAAGCCCCATTCTCCATGCATATATCCTGCTGGCAGGGAAGACATGAAGAATTTGGGAGTTGAAGTTGAGGTGGGGAAAGAGGGAGAGGTGGGCAAAGGTATTTAAAAGTTTGGTTTTATTTCTCATTACCCTACTCTGAGATCATTAGCAGTAAGTTAATATCTGTGAGTCTGTTTTGCCCATGACAGCCACTGCTGAGTGACCTCTCCTTGTCCTTTACCCACAAGCCTTTCATTATATTTTCTTTCCGTTGTCCTGTGAAGAAGAGAAGGGTTAGAGCTACTTTAGAATTTTTATTGGTTCTCTGCATAGACTGACATGTATTTGTAAGCATTCAGGCTCATGGGTAAAAATGCAGGCCTGCTAAGTCTTGACTACATTTCCAAATGTGGATCTGTAAATTGTAGATTTCCAAAATTTGCTTTCTCACTGCATTTGAATTAGAACCAGCAGGTAGTGGGTATGGCTGTAATTTCTCTGGCACCCTAACCCTCTTTACACTTCACTCCAGCTGTTCCTTGTATTCTTTTATTTCTCTTCCTTATGGTAATGAATAGTTTTAAAGCAGACATGGCACTTACTTGTGTCGCTGGATCTACCACAGAAATTATCAGGTGAGGTTCAATTGCTTATTTGAGACAGGAGGCCAGATAAAATGACTGCAATGTCCCCACCAAGAGTTAGAAATTGTGTGTACTAGAAAACTTGAATGGGAACACAAGCAAAAGATTAAAATTTCAGAGAACAGATGCAGGATTATCTTGCTGCAAGACTTCTCTGCTACAAAATACTGTCAAATCTCTGCTACTGTATATGACTCTATCAAGGGGCAGTTCAAACAACCATATCTGCCTTTCTTCTCTAGCTTTCAAAGCAAGATTGCTTTGTAGGAAAGAACTTCCCAACTTTCTTTTTCTAGTGTAAGGAAGACTTTTTCTCTTTTATGCTTCATCATGTCTCAGATATTTCAGGACTACACGAGAGGGATGGATGATTATCACTTCGTTTCTAAGCGTTCAGAAAATTATTTAAGTGATACTAGAGTAACAAAAATTTTCCTGTCAGTCAGTGCTCAGGGGCTGAGGAAGAACGACAAGAAAATTACAGGTCCAAATGGAAGAACAAGTAAATGTTGTGATAAAATAGAGTTCCATGATATAATTGTGAGTTTCTTCCCTCTCTTCTTGATAACAAATAATAACAAAACCACCTCAATAAATTCACAGCTAAAATTAAATTTAGCAAATGTATAGTTTTCCAGTCAAATCTTGTTATTGCATCAAACCCAGAATTTAGTAAACTACTTGTCCTTTCAAAGAGTCTAGCCCCCATTACACAGTACTCCATAAGATCACAAGATCACTCCTGACTAGGGTGAGCAAGACAGCCACTAAGGAACTAAGGTGCCTAATTTTCAGATTTAGTTGATATACATGGTTTGTGTCTACTTTAGTACCTTGTTCCAGAGGAAAAATATTACCCTGAAGTAAATCTCTTTATGCAACCAGTCCCTGTATATTGTTTCATTTTTGATATGTGTGAAAATTTTTCTCTTTCGAGGACACTAACACTGAACCTCTGATCTGGGCACTCACTGAATGCACCGAGGCTCCTATAGGGGTTCAGGGTTGTAACTGAATATTACATAGCCTCAAACCACATGATAGCAAAATTTGGTTCAGCAGACAGGACTAAATATGATCTGAAGTAAAACCTCCAACCAGCACACAGCACAGATGCCAAGGTCTCAGTACAAGCTGCTCCAGTCTCCTAATCAGGGGAGGCAGGTCTTTAAATTCAGCCTCCTGACCAGATTCAGGCTTTAAACTAGGCTTTTCAGAGCTTTGTCCTGCCCAACACAAGGCTTGAAAGTCTCCAAAGACAGGGACTCCATAGCTTGTCTGAGCAACCTATTCCAATTTTGATCCTTTTGAATTGTACTAAAATGCTGCTTCATGTAAACATAGTCATGGGAACGGACAATCATTGGGACTGTTTATGACAAGAAAAAGTCTTGTATTTCAGGTCCCTTTTTTCATTACCTTTACTGTTCCCATAAAAGAGCAATGGATACTTCTTTGGGCAAGTGAACAGATACAGGAGTGTAATTGAATTTCTGTTTCACCTTCTTTAAGTAAGGTACATCATTGCATCGGATTTATGTAGTCCACTTCTACTTGTGACAGTTGATTTTCTCTGCACACTTTTGAATAATTCCACCATAATGCTACTATACAAATGGTCGTTTCTATCAGTGGAGGTTAAGGTTAGGTAAACTTCTGTCAAGAATGCTGTAAGTTTAGGGTCCCTGCCTCAGGAAAAGGACTAGTCAAATTTTTTATCAGTTTTCTCAATTTTTTATCAGTCTTTATTCTGAGTCAGGGACATACCACTTAAGCAGAATTTGATATTTGTCCTGATCTACAAACATATTTTCAACTGAAACTGTAACGTAAAGAGTAAAGATGCACTCTGTATTTTGCAGCATGCAATAGTATTTGATGATGCTGAATATCAATTTTATTTAAAGAACAAGGTTAAAATAGCTGAGAGTTTTTTTAACAATCACTTTCATTCAGCATGTAGACCAGTCATGCGCACTAGCACAGGACATAAAGCATATCTGTACTTTTCAGATCGTCTTTCAGCTAGTATTTTAGATGAAAAATAATGAAATGGTCTCTCTTGCTAAACACTCATTCGCGTTTCTTTTTGTGTGTGATGGGCTTCGCAAAACTGCTACACAAAGTACCAATTGAAACTCACCCTGTCATACGTGCTTCTACAAAATATTAACAATGCTAAATAGTTTAAAGTGAATCTATTTCCAGTGAAAGTGTTTTAACCTCCTTTTAGGTCAAGAAATAACAATTTTCCAAGCTCACTGTAACATGAGAATTAATCCTGAGAGACAGGTGTGTGCTGCATAATTCATTTAGTCTGTGAAATTTATTGAAAATCCTCCTTCTCAGAACTGTACTTGAAGCTTTGATTATAAATTTTAGGCACAGTTTCTCTAACTTGTATTCTAAGTTGCATTCAGAGATGATTTCTTTCAGATCACCTAAAGGATTTGCAATTCTCAATCTCTTCCTTTGTTAAGAATATAACAACAGAATGAGCAGTAAAACATGACAAGTTATGCTCATACATATAAAACTTGGGTACACTGCTGAAGAAATTTGCAAGTAAAAATATGCACTCTTTGTGCATTCACGAGAGTGGAATACTTATGAAAATTACATTCTGGCTATAGTCAATCAAGGGGGTTTTGCGTTGAAATTCTATTCCTAGATGCATTGCATCCAAGACTCAGTACATTGAAGAGTAATAGCACAAAAAAGCATGGTTCACACTGTTGACCCCATAAACAGCTGGTGGTACAAGAAGAGAAATAATTCTTACAGTAGTTTGACTAGTGACTGTAACCATGCTAGGATCAGAAGACTTCATTTCACAGATCAATGAAATATTGTTACTATTCCTCTTACATATCTATCATCATAATTAATCTTTGAAATTATTTCCTTCATAAATCAGCCATTTGTTCTTCATCCTTAAAACATTTATTCCTAGTGATGAGTATCAACTTCAGTGATTGAGATCAGGTGTTGGTTTGATACATGGCTCTGTACTAGTGTAGAATTTTCAAATTGGTTAGGTTTGCAATTGTAGAAATTGCAATTTTTAGCTCTAGACTTTCACAACTTGCAAATTTATGGGAGAATACTCAAAAGATATAAATGACCTTGTGAAGATGTGTAAAAGTTGACCTGCAGAATTCAAGTGGCAATTTTAAAATCCTCTCCTGAAAATCTTTGGGGTTTGGGGTTTTTTGTGCCTAAAATCTGTTTTTCCCATTTGGATTCTGACCATAATGCCTTGTTGTTTCAGACCAGCTGGCAACCAAGCACCACACAGCTAGCTGCTCGCTCGCTCTCTGCTCTTCCACTCCCTGGAAGAAAAGGCAGGAGAATGCAAAGTAAAACTCGTAGGTTAAATTTAATAATTGAAGCAAACTAAAATATAACATTAGTAATAGCAAATTTAAGAAATTAAGAAAAAAAGAGAAAGGAAAAACTCAAGAAAACAAGTGATACACGATATAATTGCCCAGCATTCACTGACCAATGCCAAAGCCCATCCCTGAACCACAGCCAGCCCCCTTCTGAATAACTCCCCACAGTTTGTTTTCTGCACGTGAAGTTCTATGGTGTGGAATATCCTGCTGGCCACGTAGGTCACCTGTCCTGGTTATGCTGCCTTCCAGTGTTTTTATGCACTTGCTCACTGGCAGAACATACAACACTTAGTGTAAGCACTACCTAGCAACAACAAAAACATTGGCATGTTATCAACATTATTCTCATACTGAATCCAAAACCCAACACTGTACCAACTACTGAGATGAAATGGACTTTATCCCAGCTGAAACCAGGATATATCTCCAGAAAGAAAATGAAATCTACATTGTATTTTAAGCATGGGCCAAAGTACTTGCTCTACTAGATCAGGAAAACGAGAAAAAAACATCAAATTATAGGTAAAGCAGTGATATGGTAGACCTGTGAATTATCATGTTGCAGAGACAAAATTCCCAGTACGGAAAGATTTTAGATCTCTTTTTTCACATATATTAAAGTGCCAACTGAATCATCACCAACAGGTCAACAGAAGTGTAAACAACAGTTTTAAATATTCGGAATATGACTCTGTCATTATCATTTAGCCCTATAATTACTTTATACTGCATGTAAAATTTGTGCAGATTCCTTACAGTCAATGACAGCAGGAGGACCAAAATTGGAACCAATATTTTCCTTTAAGTTTCTGAACTTGTTCACAATCCTCATGTTGAGCAAAATCCCAAAAACCCCACAAAACCTTCCTGTCTTAGACAGAATTGCTCTTTGTACTTTTCTAATACATAACATACATTCCTTACTCCTGGAAGGAGTCCTTGGTCTGTGGCATTTTTATTTATTTTTACATGGAGATATCTCATCCAGTCATCTTCAGACTTAAGTTCATGTATTTATCTAAAAAAAAAAAACACCAGATACAATTCTTTATTTCTAAGTAAATAAGTAGAAGACGGACCTGTGCTAGGAAATTAGACTGTTGTCCTTGCAAACTACATGAAAACCTCCCCCAAGTAAGACAGAAGAAGAATGAGTTTTCATATATCTTCTCTCACTTGAATTTCCTTCATGAAACGTGTGCTCTGAATTGAGGTTACTTTGCTGTCAGTGAAATATCAGTAATGGGTGAAGATGCCCATTACCGAAAGAAAATGAGAATATGAAGCATGTTGCTTCATGAAAAATGTCCCTACTTCTAATCTCTATCTATTTCCTTTTGTTTCCAAGATTCTCTGCTGTACACCCACACATACCTATAAAATAGTCAAAACACATGCAAATATATTTTCAAGCCATAAGCTGAAGTTATTCTCTGAGAGTTTCTGCTGTCTGTAGGTCAAATCTGGCCATTTGTAGTCATTTCAGATTTGTTCTTGCATAAGAATTCAATATGGACTACAGTTAATGCATCTTTTATTTTATTTTTCTGGTGATAGCCACTGTATCTTGAGTCTACTAAAATGGCTAGATTTTAGCTCACTGACTAATTTCAATAGCTCTAATATTAAAAGGAATTGTCATTACACCTGCATGTACTTCCAATTCCTCCTCAATATTTACAATGTTTCCTTGCCTACCTCCTTTGAAATGAGCAGTGAATTAGAACATTGTTATGCACACCTCCAGGTACCATAAATTTGACTAAAAAAAAAATTGGTTCACTTTTTTTCCCTATCTAACCTATAATAAACAATTTGCATCAAATTTCATGACCCACAATGCAATTAATATGCATAAAAATATAGCAACAGAAGGAAGAAACGTAAACCAAATGAAAATCCAGTTGTATAAAAGTACTACTGATAAATGTCAACTGATTCCTGTATGTGCCACATTGCAAAGTGGAGGTGAAACATCGCTTGGAACTCAAATTCTCATAATACTGGAGAGACAGGACTGTAGGAGATTCAGCAGCAGAGCATGATCCTTCCTGGATCCTTAGGCTGTTGCTAAAGAAGCAAATTTATCCATAGTATTTGCTGGCTTGGCACCTCCCTGTAACCTTACCAACCTTCACTTCCCAAACGACTTTCAGTTGTGGCTGTGTTGCAGAATGAGGCAGGGATGGCTTCAACCAGCAGTGCAGGTGAGACCAACTTGTCTTGAAAGGAAATGGAAGGATGTATCCATACTGGTGGAAGCACTGCCATACACTTGTACTTGGGGCCAAAAAACTGTGCATGCCCTAGCTTATTTAGTGGAGTGAGAAAGAGACTGACAGACAGAAAGGAATAAAGGAATAAACTGATGTTAATTTTGGAGCTAATGGAAAACAGCAGGATACAATACTAAGGCTAAGAATGTGTTTTAATGAAAATATTCCAAAATCATCTTTATGAAGCTGGCATATTTCTCCATTTACTGAGATATATTTTGAGACTGATTTTGAATATATGTACTATACAATAACCTCAATGCTATAGCCTTATAGGCTGACACAACTGGGAAGTGACTCCTAGTAAATTTTTAATGCATAAGCACTCAAGTAAAATGAGGTAAAGAAAAATATAAAATTCCAGAGAGGATCTTAGCTTAGGCCAACAGAAAATCTGCCACTGATTACAAGACCAAAATTTGAATTATATTTTCATAGGTACCTTAGCTTTTAAAACAACATAAGGAAATAAATTTTAATCCTACTGTAACAGGTAGACCTACTAGAATAATAATGTGCTTGTTCCATTTTATCTAAAGAGAGCAACCTTTTGTTGTTTACAAATTACAGGAAATTACAAATTACAGGAAATACAGTTTTCTTATGCACATGCATTGCTGGCAAGAAAAACAAAAAACCACAACCAAACACTCAGTGTCAGTTAAATACATATGCACATACTTTAAAATTTATGTTAAATCTCACCTTCCGGAGATTGGCTGACTTTTGGTTTTTTACTGGGGCATATGGTTTCCAGCTGATAGCTGAGATAATTCTTCACTTGTGAACGGTGGGAGATGAGCAACTGACATTCATTGGGACTCAGGATGAAAAAAATTATTTTACATGAATTGACAGAATCCCTTTTTAAGTTCACATTTTTTACAATGGAAAAAATATAAAATACATAATACCATGAAGAAGTCACAAGAAAAAGGAAAGGACAATTCTTTCCCACATATGTTTCTTTGTCATCAAATGACCTGTCTAAAACATCTAGTGAATAACATGAGATAAAGTGTGCTTTTTTACATCATACCACTGAGGTAAAAGTCATGGAAAGGGAGGCTTTCCTCTTTGCTAGTTATACATTACAGCAAAATTATCATTATTTCTCACCCCAAAACTGTTATGGCCAGACTAATCACTTCTTTTAAGCAGCTTTTTCACCATTCATTTTCTAGGAATGCCTTTGATATTTTAAAAGTAGGTAGTGTTTATTGCAAAGTAGGCTTTCAGAAAAGGCAATATTTAATATATAAATAAATTTTTATTCTTTCTCACAGTAGTAGTTATAGATTCTCTCTTTATATGTCCCTACATAAAAATAAAATAATTCCACTGATTTCCCTGATTGCATGCGGCTGGAATTCTCTCTCTCTCTCTCCTCTTTCTCTCTCTCTCTCTCTCTCTCTCAAAAAAAAAAAAAAATCTATATTTTCTTCTAATTGAATAAAATGAATAAAATGGCATTTTTTAAGCTAAGTACCTGACGTAATTGAAGTCTGTGTGTTACAGTTTTTAGCCATAAAAATCACTAAATTTAGCTTGACAAAGCATTAACATTCCTCAATGTGGAATTGTCAAACTAGAAGAAATGCTTGACAATGCTAGAAGCATTAGAAATGCTAGAAGAGCACAGCTCATGGTCCATTGAAATCCCAAAATCTTTTCTGTGTAACAATTAACTCAAGCCCTCTCCAGTGCCTCTGGTATGAAGCCTGTTTGCACAGGTTTCATATCTATGGAAATGTTATGAGCAAGAGAATGTGGAAATAAATGCTTGAGGATAGTTTAGAGGCTAGGATGGTCTTGACCACCTTAAGCTTTGATGAGACTGCTGAGTGCTTAGCTGGAGAATCCTTGTTACTACATTTATATGAAGTTTGGTCATGGCTCCAATTTGTTGATGAAGAAAATTCAGAAAAATACAAAAGAGATAATTACTAGTGAGGACGTATTTAGTTGAAGTGAATAATCATAGGTGCATCAAAGATGGAACTGATATCTCTGATATAGGAGACAGTCATAAGGTCGAGTTCTTTTTAACGTGGAAAACCTGAAACCCTGATGTTCCAGTAACAAAGGATTTCTATCACCCAGCACGTTAAAGGTTCATCCCCATCTTCTTGCTTTCCTGTTCCCCACTGCTATAACAGCATCCAGGAAGAGTGGTTGAATAATACCTATTGTAGCCTTCTTTTAGGATAAGGAAACTACTTATCTCCTTTTGTTTCTATCAGTAAAGATGAAATATCATTCTGCCTCCAACATCTGCACGGGCTCCAGTTGCAAGTTCAGGGAAAGAAAATGAGAAGAAAATGACACATTGATTCATAGCAGTGCATCCTGTTACATACCCAGAGCATGAGCAACATAAACCTACAAATGCCTGCATGCACTGGATGCATCATGGGTCAGAGAGTAGGACTGCAACGAAGAGTGCAGCACACATATGGCAGCATGCTTTCGGTAGCACTAACTCTTGTAGTAGACCAATTAGTGTTGCAGCCTGTTGTTTTGTGTACTCACTAAAGTGACTGGTACACATAAGACTTTTCAGAGACCCTGAAAAGCAATTGAAAAGTGGATTAAAGCTTTCCTTTCCTGGAAAGAAAGGAAAGATGCAAAACCTTGTGTCTGCTGGGGGGCATGCTCAACACTTGTTAAATTTTGCTCCTCTGTAGGAGGACAACTGTGACCTTTCCAAAGAGCTCCCAGATGGCTGAGGCAGAGGACAACCCTTGGTAACTCACCAGTTCATCTTTGGTTATTCCACTAATTAATTAATTAATTCCACTAAGACAGAAAAATTGCTTCCTGACACTGGTGAATATATGGCAGCAGAAGACTATGTCATCCTTAGTAAAACCTATGTCATCCTTGTAGGGAGTCCTCAGTGATTCCTCAACCTAGCCTAATGTTTCAGAGTAGCACTGGAGTTGTTTTCTTATCCCAGGCTACCTTTTCCTCCCATGTTCAAGCTCCCTAAACCATTGTGAAGTGGGAAAGCAAAACCACTTGTCATACTCAGAGTGGAATCCAGGAACTGTGGCATAAAATTTAATTTCTGAAGTAGTTTCTGAAATAGAGCTACAGATATTGCTTCTTAGCAACACAGACATTCTAAAAATGGGAAAACTCACCTTTTTATTCTTCACGTTATGACATTCCTTTTATGCTCTTCTTAGAAAAGTTATGATCTGCTTGTTAGAAAAATTTGTCACTTACTTCTTCTGGATCAAAACTTGGCTTGGTCTATACACAAAAAAAGGACTTTCCAATCTGGTGCAAAGTATCCCTCAGTTTCTCCTCATACCTAGCATAGAAAGCTGCCACAACAAAGCAGGTGTCTTTACCCATGACAGTATTAAGCCAAAGGGCTCTTGAGAAGCTCCTCTGGCAACTTTCCTCAGCCCAATAGCAGGTTTTGAAAGAAGAGCTGCCATGTGCCCGCAGGCAACCTTACAACGCTGCCTTCTGAAGCCCCACTGCAATGACACAAAGCAATTAGTTTACAGCTAAGAAGGTCAGCTCTTTTATATAGCTCTGGATGGTTATTTCTTTGGTTTCTGGTGCCTTCTCTGAGGAAAAAAAAAAAAAAAAAAAAAAAAGAGGAAAAAAATCCTTCTACCCTCTGCTGATCTTATGGCTGTATGAGGCTCCACTATCCAAAACAATGGCTGGATTGAAGTAAGCATTTCACATGTCCCATCACTAATGATGTTCCTCAGCTTCCCATATATAAAAGCATATTCTGTGCAGGGAAGAATATGTGTTCTTCCATATAGAAGTCCCATACAGACAGGAGCATGCTCATTGAAATGCATAGCAAAAATGCAAAAGGGGAAGCTCAAAATAGTGCAGGCAGAAAGATCAAAAAGATGCCCCTATAGCATCTTATGTATTATCGTATATTCCTGTATATAGGAGTTTTGCCAGGTTGAGCCCGCTGCCCTAGTTAAGTGGGTAATCATAGTGCCATACGGTTGCTGTCAGTATGCTAGCTACCTGTTACTGCTCGCAGGCTAAACCACTAAGCCAGTTCAGAGCCTGGTCCCTTTATTTATTCCCTGATGGATATGGTCTCCTACTGCTATCCACAGTTCTTTGGAGTAGACAGAGAATTAGACAGAAAAAAAAGATCCATAAAGCAGCAACAACCAAGAACACAAAACCACTTTTGTTTAAATCATAGCTTCTTAATTTCTTTATTTCTATCTTACATTTACATGTAGAGATACAGGACTGTTTAGGTCCGGCTGAACTGCTCTGTAGAAATAAAACAGTTAGACCTTTTCAGAGAATTAGTTGTGCCTACATGCAAGAACACTCATGATGTAGAGGCTAGAGAGCTATTACACCAAAACAAATATCAAAATCATGTCAAAAGGAGGCCCACTGGATGTCTAAACTAATATAATTTTCTAATCTATTATAATTTAGTGGAATAAGACATTTTTACTCTGTAATTGTTCTTGCAAGCTCATATTTGGTACAAATTTTCACTCACTGTTCTCCTTAACACACTCTTCAACAAGTCACACTGGATGTCAGAGGCCCTTTCATTGAAATTAGTCATAATAACCCACGTGGCTGACACTTAGGAAGCTCTATGTGGAGTTTTCCAGATTAGGTTATGGGTTGTTTTTCACATAAGCTAACAGACTGATAGATGGCCTTATTTTAACATCAGAGAAAAAAAATCCTATATACTTTTGGCAGCTACACTAATCTTTAATAATAACACAGTGAAAACTTCAACTCACAATGAAAAATTGTCTGAAAACTAGTGGGTCGTGATGGCCATTTTCAGTATTCATGAGCTGGAAGGAGACAAAGCTCCATGGAACAGTTGCTGGAAGTTCCTCTCCAGCAGTTCAGGCACTTTCCATACAGAGGGTCAGAAATAGTAAAAGAAAATAAAAAAAATCCTAGAGTGTACCTGGAGTATTACAGATTAGTTACCTGAACCTAAATAGTTATCCTTGGAGTTGAGTTTTTTCTTGCCTTAAACCTTACAGAAAGGTTTTCTGTTGAAACCTATGGGATTTCTTCTCTGGGTAAGCAGACAGCAACACTAAGGGAAATCAAAGTATGAGAGGTTAGTAGAAAACCCAACATATAAGAATTAAAGAATTAAAGCAAAAAGAATTTTTTGCTTTAAATTAGCATTTGTTTCAAGAATGGGAAGATGCACTGAAACAAGCAAGAGAGTAGACAAATAGGAGACAGAGGCCAGGAAAAGCATGGTCTGGACACACTCCTCCCCTAGGTGACCCTGCGTTGGCAGGGAGGTTGGACTAGATGATCTCCAGAGATCCCTTCCAACCCTAACTATTCTGTGATTCTATGATTATGGCAAAAAGATTGCATAAAAAGAAGTGGACAAAACACATAAGCACAGAATATATATAGTCAGTGGCCTGAAATGTAATGTAATGTGGCTTTAATGCTGTGGCATATAGTTTTAAGTACAAACACCTAGAAAATGTGTTCACAGAAGCAGAGTATGGTGGGCTGACCCCAACCAGACGCCAGGTGCCACCAAAGTGGCTCTATTCCCTCCCCCACTGGACAGGGGAAAGAAAACATAACAAAAGACTCATGAGTCAAGGAAAGGACAGGGAGAGATCACTTACCAGTTACTGTCACTGGCAAAACAGACTCAACTCAAGGAAACTATTTGACTTTATTACAAAAAAAGTAGTTGTCAGGGGTGGACCAGAAGAGGCCTACAGAGCATGGAGAGAGATGAAAAAGCGCTGCAAAGAAGGCTCAGAAGAAAGGATCTATTTAGAAGACTTCTAGCAACTTCAGCTGTGCAGAACTGCCTGGGAACCAGCTACAAGGCCGCAGCATTGCAGCTTCAGCAGATTCCCCTGCCTGTGCTCCCAAGACAGTTCTTCCATTGTTCCCCCAGCTCTTCCTTCCCCCTAAGTGACCTGACATATGCCCTTAGCCTATCCCTCCAAGTCCCCATGTCAGTAACCCTCAGGATTTGATTTTCCTAGCCGGGGTCCTACCCCTATTCCTGAACCTTCGATGTTCCCCTGTATATAAGCTGTCTTCTTGTTTTAATAAAGGGCCATTTTGTGGGTCACACATCTAGTGTGTGTGTCCCGTCTCCCAGTGCAAAATGTGCCACTGGATCTTGCAGCAGGTTCCCCCGTAACCTGCTAAAATGGCGCCCAATGTGGGGCAACTCATCTTTCTTATATTAAGGAAGACTGCCCCTCGCTAGAGCTACTGATAGACGAGGATTTCCAGAATCCAGTCTGTTCCAAAGACCCCCTCACAGCAGCGACTGGTGGACCTGCCCACCCGATCTCCAGTCGCTGCCGCTGCGAGAAACCAGCTGCGTGAGACACCTGCCACGCCAGGAGCCAGAACCACCCCCGCCCCGCCGGGACCCCCGTGCCGCCAAACACGCTGCTGAGGCTCGCAGTTATTGCTGCTCCATCCGTGAGACTGCGTCTGGAGGACGTTTTCACTGGAGATATCCTGTGAGTGAAACCTTTTTTCTTTTACTTTAAAAATGGGAAACAAACTCTCCAATACGGAGAAGACAAAATGGAGTTTCAGGAGCAAACTTTTCTCCCCACGATTAAAAAAAAACAGAAAAAAACCCGGGAGAACACTTTTACAGAAAGGCTTCCCCCAGCAGTTAAAAATGCACTGAAATCTGATTCCAAGCCTTCTAGCAAGCCACAGCCGGCAGAGCTGCCGACAGACAGGCTTCCCCCCTCCCTCGCTCGCCTAGCTCAGCCAGAAGAGCAGCTAGAGAGGAGCTGTCCCCTCTCCCGCCCCGCAGAGCGGGGACCAGCGCAGGCATCAGAGCCTCCCCTGCCCCCACGAGCCAAGGACATGAACAAAGATAAAAGCCACGGCAGGAATGCATATTCCACCTCCCTCCAAACTCCTGTGGCCCCAGAAACGGAGCGATCCACGCCCCAAGCCTTTCCCAAAGTGACAAAGGCAGCAACACCCCGGCACGGACCCCGGCCGGCACCCCGAGAGGGACCGTGGGGGGAGGACAAACACAGAGACGGTGGGAGGATCCCACGGGGTGGCTGGGATGGCGAGAGAGAGAACAAAGAAACAAGAAAACCGAACAAACACTTTTCGGAACTTTGCAAAGGAGGGGGGCAGACAGACTGGGCAGTGGCAGAGAAATCATACCCGCCTCTGGACACACCTGCATCTTACGTCCTGGCAAACTCCTCCTTCCTAGGGGGGATAAGTGACTTAGCCCCAGAAGCTCCAGCCTTCTCACGTGACCCAGGGGGGACTCCCTCCACCCCCCCATCACATGACACCGACAGCTATGGCTGCTGCCAGGACATTCAAGCAGCACCAGCTGCACCAATGAGACCTATGCATGTTTCAGTTCCAGCTGCAATGCCTCTTTCATCAACAGACATTTCTCAATATCAAACACTGTCTCCTAGCCTGCTTCAAATGCAGACACAGCAGCAAGCTACATTCCAGCAGCCTGCCTCCAGAAAGCAGATCTTTGCAGAGACACACAGACATCTACTGAAATCTTGAAAACAACCCCTTCAGAGAACCAAGCACCGAGTTCTGCATCTATAAAGCAATGAGCAACATCTGCCACAATTAATACAGCTACAGGTGCTGTCATACAAAGCAACACAGCACCCCACGACACCAAGCAAATATCAGGACAATGGATAGATGTGACTCCTCAAGCTATGGAAGTTCAGGAGAAGATCCACTCAGCCTTTTACACTATTGGGCCAACTCTACAACAGGAACAGCCCAAGAGGAGTCCCCTCAAGAAGAATCAAGCCCTTCCTGGAGGACTCCAGGCTCTCCTGATCCTTCTCTTCTTTATTCCACCATGCACTACCCTAGCCTTCACAGTTCCAGACTGCATGTGACAACCAACAGAAAATGTCTGAATCACCTGGCAAAAACCACCAACACAGACACAGCGTGAGTAACTCCTTTAAAAGCTGTCTCATGGGTATACCTGGCTGGAACAGGTTTATCCAAAACACTTCCCTTGTAGATAATCTCCCTTTGTCCCCAAACCCTCCTACATCTAGGCTCCCTAGACACTGATACCCTAAAATTTACCTTTTAGATTCACCTGTAACTACCACCTGCTTTAGATTCAAACCCACAACTAATCGCTTTGCCCTAAAACCTAACCTATTCCCCAGCTCTTCCATTTATACTCCATCCTTGTCTTCCTTCCCTGTCTCATTTTTTGTGTTAAAAAAATCCATGACTAAAAGTTTTTCCCAACCTTTTCCAGTCCTGAAAAACAGGAAAGGGGGAAATGTCTGGGGTGGACCAGAAGAGGCCTACAGAGCATAGAGAGAGATGAAAAAGCGCTGCAAGGAAGACTCAGAAGAAAGGATCTATTTAGAGGACTTCTAGCAACTTCAGCTGTGCAGAACTGCCTGGGAACCAGCTACAAGGCCGCAGCATTGCAGCTTCAGCAGATTTCCCTGCCTGTGCTCCCAAGACAGTTCTTCCATTGTTCCCCCAGCTCTTCCTTCCCCCTAAGTGACCTGACATATGCCCTTAGCCTATCCCTCCAAGTCCCCATATCAGTAACCCTCAGGATTTGATTTTCCTAGCCGGGGTCCTACCCCTATTCCTGAACCTTCGATGTTCCCCTGTATATAAGCTGTCTTCTTGTTTTAATAAAGGGCCATTTTGTGGGTCACATATCTAGTGTGTGTGTCCCGTCTCCCAGTGCAAAATGTGCCACTGGATCTTGCAGCAGGTTCCCCCGTAACCTGCTATAAGTAGTAGAATAATTAGAAATATGATCGTGTCTTAAAACATCTGCCCACTGTTCCTCCTGTGCTCAACTTCACTCTCAATTTTCTCTATCTCCCACCCTCCAATGGCACAAGTGGATAGGGAATGGGGGTTGTGGTCAGTTCATCACACATTGTTTCTGCTGCTCCTTCCTCTTCACACTGTTCCTCTACTCCAGCATGCAGTCCCTCCCATGAGAGACAGTCCTACATGTCTTTATGAACTGTTCTAGTGGAGGTCCCTTCCACAAGGTGCAATCCTTCAGGAACAGACTTCTCCAGTGTGGTCCCTCAAGGGGTCACAAGTCCTGCAGCAAACCTGTGCTCCTCTTTGCGTGGGGCCACAAGTCCTGTCAGGAACCTGCTCCAGCAGAGGCTCCTTTCTCCAGGGAGCCAAAGCATCCTTCAGGCAGTCATCTGCTTTGACTTGGGGTCCTCCATGGACTTTAGGGGGACAGCCTGCCTCACCACAACCTTCAGACCGGACTGCAGGGGTATTTCTCCTTCAGCATGTGAAGCACCTCTTCCCCCTCCCTCTCCACTGACCTTGATATCTGCAGGACTGTTTCTCTCCCATATGCTCAGTTCTGTATTTGGCTGCTGTTCCACAGCAGATTTTTTCCCCACTTCTTAAATGCATTATCATCATAGAGGCTACCTCTGTCACAGACAGGCTCGGCCTTGGCTGGTGGTGCATCCATCTTGGAGCCGGGTGTCACTGGCCCTGTTGGACATGGGAGAAGCTTCTGACAGCTCCTCACAGAAGGTACCCCTGCAGCCCCTTCACTACTTGCCATGCAAATCCAGTAGACAGAGCAACAGCCATGGAGTTTTGAAAGATGAGACACTCTGAGAGCAGAGAATAAGGATAATAATACTTAGAAGTTTATTTCCAAAAGATACTGTTCAATTTTAACTGGAAGATCAAAGTAAGAATAAACTAGTAAGAAGGAACAGGTTTCCAAATACTGCTGTGCTTTATTACACCAGCAAACTGACAAAGATACACATATGCACTGGGACTTTGACTAGCACAAATTGCAACTTGCAATGGTTGTCCCTCAACCACACACCATTTGTTTTCCGGATTTTCTGGTGATTATTAGTTCGCCTCTCTTGGTTAGAAAGAAATTATTTTAGATGGAATAACAGATGTTTCTTATCCAAACCTGTAGGTAAATTCAGGTCCAAAAGAAGACAAGGTAAACTGAATGTCACAGATAATTCATCATCATAATTGGAAACCCCATTCTGATCCATGGTACACACAAGTAACCTGGCGCTAGCACTGAACTCCAAGATGTATATTAGTGTTCTTCAAATGTTTGTTACATTAAAAGAATTCATAAGGAGGCAATTAAGCAAGATTATTATGGTGTATCCTGCCTTCTCAATAGGTCTAAAAATGAAAGTTTCTCTGAGCGCAGTTATCTTCTCAGGGAAATGCCAAGGGAGTTTTAATGGCCATTAAGTCTCAGCTACAATTCAAAAGTTGGTCTAATGTATTGGCCTCTTCCCATCACAGCAGAATGGGTTCTTACTGTTAGACTTGAATGATGTCTGTTTTCTCCCTCGTTTGCAAAATTTAAGTCTGTGATGTTCTCATCAAGGGAAATTATGATGGAGTTACAGAGGTCTGTGCTTAAATTTGCTCAGCAGCAATCTGTAAATAACCTACAGCATACTGTTTCCATTTTTTGTTTCACTTTGTAACCCGCCGTGAGTGTTGACTTGGAAGTACTGTTCAGCAAAAAGGAAAAGCACATAGCTGACTGATTGGTTCTTGTACTCTGAAATGAAAAATGATGAGCAGAAAGTCGTCACAGGAAACATCAGGAAAGAAAACAATTTCAAAGCAGTGTGTCTTCCCTAGCCTTTCACCTGACTACTGCAAATAGCTTTTGTGCTATGCCTTGTCCTCATCATAGGTCAATGAGGACAACTGCCTTGTGTTTCAGGGGAAGCTGATTGTTAAACTCATAGATCTCCGTAGACTGGGGAGACAGACAAAAAAGACTGTCCATTCATATGTGATTAGAGTGAATCATGCTAGAGCCTCATGTTTTCTTCCTTTATTTTTCTTTTTCTTGTGCATAAACTGAGCTGAATTTTTCACTGGACTTTGGCAGATCAGAGAGAGGAGGGATTCTGCTGGACTCCCCCAGCTTTACCAGTCAAACTTCATTGTTGACAAGTGACTCAAAAGCTGCACTTGTAGGCTGCAGGATAACCTTGAAAACAGTGTGATAATCTAAGGGCACCACAGATTAAAGCAACTTTGTAAAGGTCTCTATCTAGGTGTTTCCAGACCACACGGCATATTTATTTTCTGAGATCTCATCATTGTTCCAGGACTGGAGAGCTGCTTCTGCTCAGTGGAGCCTGGAAGGACAAAGCATTTGGAGATCTTTCTCACCTATCTCTGGCAGTTTTTCATTTCTCTGTTCTTTGTGCATTTGTATTCATGGAATCTGTTATTGTTGCTTAACTTCCGAAAGAATCGTTGGACTGAAGCACCTCTCTTCATTTCTCTAACTAGTGCCATTTGACCTACTAGACAATTCAATCCAGCCTCCACTTCTGAATGGATTTTCTCACAAGTGGCAATCTCTAACAGGGTCACTTTGAGAGGCAACTGCATTGCATTTTACCTTGCACCATAATGAGGGCAATTTCAAAAGGCATTCAATCAAAAGAAAGGGTGTTTTCTGCAAAAGGCTTGTGTCCTAGGTTTTCATTTGTCCTTATGGGTGGCCGAAGCTATTGAAATATCTCAATCTTTGTGTCTAGTAATTGTGTCCATTTTAATTTTTCTTGTTACAAGTTGCAGAACTACAAGGGTACTTTTAGCAGCCACTTCGGAATTCTACAAGTATAGGATGAGCTGAATTGTTCCTAAGGAAATGGGAGGATTACTGCTTTCTCAGGCAGACCTGTTCAGGAGGTTCCTATTTACCTCTGACACATTAACAGATAGGAAGGGATGGATTAAGCAGGAAAGCCAGAAAGTTATCTCTGTACGAGTCAACTTCCTTTGTTTTTCTGAGTTCCTGAAAGGCTTTGATTTGCACAGTATATCAGAGACTAATTTTTCCGTCCATAGTTACAGTATCATTTCTGTTTATTTGCTAATTCTTTGACATACATGCTGCAAGACCCTACTTCTGCCTCTGCCTTTCTTCCTCTCTTTTTCTTATATGAAGTTCACAAAGTGGCTGAGTTGGTGGCTATCAAAACTCTTTGCCCATAGAAAAGGTGTAAAATGAGCGGCTGCGATGCCTCCCTTTATTAAATATTTTTGTCTACCCCTCAGCTACAGTGAATCTCAGGGAGATCAGCAGCAGATAATGTTCTATTATTTCTGTTATTTCAAACTGCAAAATTAATACATGTAGAAGCATTTTATTCAGTTTAGATGTTTTCTACCAGAATCCTAAGAACAGCAAGGGTGGGATCCTTCCATTTACTTAATTATACCGTTGTCATAGGAAAAAAGAAAATCAGCTTATATTAATCAGGAAGTAATACTCTAAAAAATCTGAATATCTCAGTGAGGTAAACCACATCTTCTCTGAGTTTTACTGTTTGTTTCTACCTACATGGTATCCCATGCAGAATAAAAACACCAGAAAATATTTGGTGAGGAACATCTCATCTGTAGCTTCTGAGCCTCCTTCTGTCACAGCGCGAGAAGGCAAGGACGCTCAATATGAGTGTCAGCAAGCTCTCGTTTATTGATTATACATCACAGCTTATATAGGATACATAATAAGATCATTAATATTCTGTAACGTAGCTCTACGATTGGTAACAGCCTTAAGAGTCAGATCCACTCTCAATCCTTGTTTAGGGAAATTCTCAGTTCCTTCTTTTCCCATGATATTACATTGTCTTCACACAGCCGCACTCACACACTGTCTCCTAGAATCTTACATACTAACACTATTCTTAGCTCTATTATCTATATTTACCACTAGCTTTCACATATGATTGGATGTTCACCTCTTATTTACATTCTTTTCCATGCTGCCAGGCTGCAGCCTTGCTGTATCCTCCAACATCCTTCTTATGTTTTCAGAACCAGAATTTATTTTTTAGCAATTTTTAAACTGAATGAGGGCCAGTGGAGCTCCATGTTCCCATCACTGTTTATTTCAGAAGACAGTTACGGGAAGTGAGAAATATTTCCCTCAGAAGGTCAACTAGAAACATGAAGAACTGGATCTGTACAAAATTAAGGTGCACTTTCAAGCCTTTTTATGTGACTAAGAATGATAGAAATGTTGTAGTGTTTTGTGCTTTTTAATACAAAATAAAATTATGTTGGCTTTGATAAAAATAAATTAAACCCTAGTATTTATTCTTTGCGTCTAGCTAATCCTAATTCCACATGGAAAATAACAGGATTTACAAAACAACTTGCCCTATATGCTTAGCCAATATGGTAACATAGGTGAGAAAATAGATGGAGCTAATCATTACATAACAGTTCCAAAGGGGTTCAGTTAAAACTGAATGTGTTAGAAAATTTTTTAAGAATGTTTAAAAAAGTGAAATGAATAAAATATATGTGAATTGCTCAGACATCTATCTGGACAGTTTAGCATGAAATTTTCTTACTTTCAGAGGCAAAAATTATAAGTAATTTCATGTCCTTATATTTCATAGTTACTTCTACCTATATTACTCTACCTTCTACTTATTTCATTTATGCAAGTAAGCGCACTTTTCCTATCACTCCATAAAATAGAATCACAGAATCATTTACTTTGGAAAATACTTTTAAGATCAAGTCCAACCATTAACCTAACGGTAGCAGGTCCACTACTAAACCAAGTCCCTAAGTGCCTCACCTACACAGCTTTTAAATGCCTCCAGGGATGATGACTCATCCATTTCCCTGGGCAGTCAGTTCCAATGCTTGACAATCCTTTCAGTCAAGAAATTTTTCCTTATATCTAATCTAAAGCTCCACTGGTGCAACTTGAGGTCACTTCCTCTCATCCTATTCCTGTTACCTGAGAGAAGAGATTGACCCCCACCTCCCTACAGTCTCCTTTCAGGTAGTTAGAGAAATAGCAATAAGGTCTTCCCCAAGGTTCTCCCTTTTTCCAGGCCAAACAACCCCTGCTTTCCGTAAGACTTGTGCTCTAGTCCTTTACTAGTTTCATTCTCCTTCTCTGGACACACACAGTATCTTGACCTCTTGTAGTGAGGAGCTCAAAACTGAACACAGTAAATAGGTAGACAGAATGACATTTACAGATAAAGATGCCTACCCATACACAAAGACTGCAAAAGAACTACATTTGTCTAGAGATACGTTTCCATCTAGCACTTAAAGGCACTGACGCAGTAATAGATTCAGTCTGACAGTTTCAGTTGTCAGCAGCACTCCTGTGTAGGTTACGATGAGGCAAGGAAGAGGAGTCAGCACTGAATTCACGTCTCTTGCAAACTTTGGTGCAGACCAGAAGGAATGCAATTATCTGTTATGTTCTTTTAGCCTAATGAAGAAGGATATTGAAAGGTCAGTTAACTGATGACTTTGACTACTTTGACAGAGCTAGACTTTTCTCAGAGGTACACAATAAAAGGATAAAAAAGTCATGAGCCAAGGCTGCATCAGTGGAAATTCTAATTAGATACAAGAAAAGAAGTCACAGTGAGGATGGTCAAACATCAGAGCCAGTTGTACAAAGCAACTGGAATATCCTTGGAGATACTTCAAGTTAGACTGAACAACTGGAACAATCTGAATTGTCCTCAAAGTTGATTTTGCTTTGGGCAGGGAAATCAGACCAGATGACTTTGTATATTCCGTAATTTTGTGATTGCAAAAGCTATGCAGTCCTGAGTACCTTGATAAAAGGGAAGCACCTGGTACAGCCAAATCATTTGTGTTCCACTGGAAATACCCTTTTGTTTGTGGTGTTTCAGAAAAGGGACAGATGTTTATTAAACAAGTTCAAGTAATTAGGCACTTAGAGATGGTTTATATGCAATCTGAAGATTACCATAGACATACTGATTAACAGAATAGTGCTTCTGTAGAAACCTATATGACAACAAAATCAAACTTCCTGACATTTCTTCAGTCATAAATACCAATGCTTGGCCTCCAGAAAAGTCAGGGAAATGATGGAAACGAAGATACACAGATCTAAGTATACCCACCAAAGGCCAAAGATAGAGATGGAGACTCTTAGTCCCAGGAAGCTTAGTTCTGGCAAGTTCCCACAGTGCCTAAGTTCTCACCCATCACAACCTTTATGAGGAACACTGGAAGGAATCCGGAAAGCTCAGTACCAAAGCATTTTGAATTAACGTTATTTTCAATCATACTGAGGAGATGAAATACCATCTGAAATCTCACATTGTGTTGCTTCTGCTTCATAGGCACTCAGGGGAGGTGGCAGCTTGGCACCCACAGTTTCATAGAGAAATCCATCACACACTAGCTCAGACCACAAAAGATCACAGATCTCTAAACACTATGTTTCTAATTTTAGACAAAAAAACTATTTATCTATTTGGAACTGGCTGTCCTTACAGCAGCCACAGTTCATGAAGAGTGACAGGGTGACAGTTTCCCATTCCAGAGCATGTTCTGCCCATGAACACAGGGTGCGCTACATAGGTAAATGGATGATACAAACATCCATGGAAGCAGATATGTGACACCTAGAGGACCAGCATTCTCTCACATAGCTCTCTTTTCTCCTTTGCCTTTGATGTTTTTTAAGGGAACTATTCTATTTTCACTTGCCTAGTAAAATTGTAATAGCCATGGTAACCACAATCAGAATGGCAAATCTCACAGTGTTCAGGGTTTCATCACCCTGGGAAGCATCCACATGAATAATCAGCATGAATTTATATTCAGAGCTTGATGTATTATTCAAGCAAAAGAGCTTGTCAGTTATTTCCATTGGGTCTGGGATTTTTTTACAAACTTCTACCTGCTTTGTGAAAGGTATCACTTATATAGGACTCTTATTCCCCAGGGCCTTGTATTGGCTTTGGTGTATATTTATATGTATGTATAATGTACACATACTCATACATATATATATATATGTAGTATATTGCTATGTAGGCATCTGGAGCTCAGGGATTAAATGTTCATATAGACAAGAAAGATGCTTTGATTCAGTGATCAAGACTAGTGCTAGAATTTGTCTCACTGTCCACCTGTCCTGTTTCCATCTGAGACAGAGTTCATTTTCTTCCTAGTGGCTCATCCAGTGCTGTGTTTTGGATTTAGTATGAGCATAATGTGGATAGCACACTGATGTTTTGTTTGTTGCTAAGCAGCACTTACCTTAAATCAAAGACTTTTCACTATCTCATCAAAATCTGCTAGTGAGGGGCTGCACAGAAATCTGTGAGGGAACACAGCCAAGAAATGTCACCTGAACTGGCCAAAGGGATATTCCATAGCATGGAATGTTATATGCAGTATATAAACAGGATGAGTTACCTGGAAGGAGGCTGATTGGTATTCGAGGACAGGCTGGGCATCAGTCAGTAGGTTGTGAGCAATAGTATTATGTATTACTAATTTCTTTTGAGTTCTGTTACCCTTCTCTATTCATCATCATCATTATTTTTTGTTTGGTTGGTTTGTTTCAATTATTGAATTGTTCTTATCTCAAACAATGAGGTTTACCTTTCTTTTCCTATTCTCCTTCCCATGGTGGGGAGGAGGGGTGGTGGGAGAGTGATAGAGCATCTTCATGGTACTTAATTACCATCTGGAGTTAAACAGTGGTACGACCTCATTCCCTGTGCACAGCTGCGTGAAAGCAGTCCTATAGCTACTGACAACTTGATTCAGCTGTGGTATTTCCAGGGTGTAGCAGCATTGCCATTGTCATCGTGGGAGCTGCAAGGTGTCTTGATATGACACTTGTTAGCTGATAAGAGAGGAGGTCAGTAAGTGTCAAAAGTGGGGTTTCTTCTAGCTTGTCTCATGATCAGGTTTCATGCTCGCACTAGAACTACTGCCTTTAGCAAGGAATAAAGCAATAAAGGGTGATCTCTTTTCATGTTTACTCAATATATGTGCTGACCTCCTCGGTAGTGTTTGCTGCTTTTCAAGCGAACTTCCTGGAATGCTTATTACAGATACCTGCTATGACTAAGAGTATTCTCTTACACTAAGCATATGCAGCCTTGGGTACGTTTAGACATACATTCTTTTATATTACATTCTGCTGTTAGTTTTTTTGTCCATAATTATATTGTGAGTATTGAATTAGACATGGTCACACCAGCTACTCAGCTTTCTCCAACACCTTTCTGCCCTTTTGACAGTCTTCTGCCAGAGTTTATTTGTTCTCTTCTTATCAGTGGTGGCAGTCAGAATAAGCGCTATTATCAGGGATTATTTGACTTTGTTTTCTCAATGGAGGAATATTCTGAGGACACTTTTCCTGCCACCAACTCTCCTTTAGTTGGAGGCAGTTTTCCTTCAACAGTAAAGAGATAATGTGATAACAGAATAGCAGAAATAGGAAGAAAAAAAAAAAAAGTTGTAATTTTGACATTTTCAGCAGAAGAAATAGAATGTGCAATAGAAAGTAGATGTTTTATTATTTCCTCCCCTTTTTCAGCCTATTCTTTTGAACTGCAATGTCCACAATCCTGTAAACAGAAGTATTTGGAGCCATCTGATGACGGCTAAGCTAAGACCAGATAACCCACTACTTCTTTTCCATCTGCACATTCTGCAAAATGTAAAGAGACAAGATGTTGTGGAAAGCAGAGAGCTGGGAAAGGTAGTTCCAATACTACCACATTAAAAAAAAAAAAAAAAAAAAAAAGTTTTTATCAATAGTAGATAGTAAGTCAGTACAGGGTTAGTGATTATATTTTAGATCTGGATGTGTAACTTTACCTTCTTACCACAGCAGAAATAACATTCAGAGGTATCTTCAAGGAGACAGCAAGCTAATGGCTGTTACACGCTTAATGTGTCTTCTTATCCACCCTGAATATCTACTGTGTTTCTGTATTTTATACTAGTTTATGGTAGAGACAGTCCTCTGCCTCACATTCTGGTAGTAGTTTAAAACACACCAAAAAGCAGTTATGTAAGTAGGGATTTTTCCTCAAACTTCACAAATGATTCCAAGCTAGAAACTCAGAATAGTTAGCTTTATGACAGTGTGGTTTTTAATAATTAAATAACTCCAACCATGTGGAGCTGATTCTCAGAGGCAATAAAACATTTCTTACCCCAAGACAGTTAACTGAATTAATATTGAAATTTTAGCCTATGTAGCCTTTTGTCTATCTTGTGCTCTGGAGTCAGACACTGTGGATAAGCTGCCCCAAAACTATCTAAAGCATGAAGTTATTTTAGGATCAAATCAAGAACCTCTCACAAGATAGGTACAAAATTCTGCAATAACAGGGGTCATATTTGAAATGCATTAGGGAATAATTAAAACAGGTCAACAGTTATCTGGCACTTGAAAATAAGAAGTCAATTACATGGTCTGTATTTCTACTTTTTTTCAGTAGTCCCCACACTCAGAGATGAGTATCTCTGTGAAAAGTACACTTTGCTCTTCCGGCAAGATATAAGACAAATGATTTTTTTTTTTTTTTTCAGGAGGAACACCATTTTGCTTTCTTCACTCTTTTCTTTTTGGAACAGGTGGCTAGAAGGGAACTATTTGCCAAAGGGCTCCCAGTGGGAGGCAGATTGCCTACTGTTTCCACTAGTACTGAGTTGTGGTACTGCCTAAACCTCATTGTTCATCCTCAGCTGAAGCAGCACCACAAACACAGGTGGAGAAGTCAAATCATCTTTTCCTCCACAAGTCCCCCACAATATCCTCTCTAAACTGGAGAGAGACGGATTCAGTGGGTGGGCTGTTCGACAGATAAGAAAGTGGTTGGACAGTTGCGTCCAGAAGGTAGTGGTCAATGGCTCAGAGTCCTGATAGACATCATGTGTCCCTCAGGTGACCATATCGGGACCAGTGTTATTTGGTATCTTCATTAACGGCATAAACTAAAGGATTAAGTGCACCCTCAGCAAATTTGTAGATGACACCAAGCTGAGTGGTGTGGTTGCCACATCTGAAGAACAGGATGCCATCCAGAGGGGCCAGGACAAGCTCAAGAAGTGGGCCCATGGAAACCTCAAGCAATTTAAAAAGACAAAGTGCAAGGTGTTGCACCTGGGTCTAGGCGACCGCCAGTATCAATATAGGCTGGGGGATGAACTGATCAAGAGCAGCTCTGCCAAGAAGAACTTGGGAGTGCTGGTGGATCAGACAATGGACATGATCTGGCAATGTGCATTTGCAGCCCAGAAAGCCAATTGTATCCTAGGTTACATTAGAAGAAGTGCGGCCAGCAGGTTGAGGGAGGTGATGCTACCTCTCTGCTCCACTCTGGTGAGTCCTCACTTGGAGTATTGTGTTCATCTCTGGTATTCCCAGCACAGGAGGGATATCAGCCTGTTGGAGCAAGTCCAGAGGAGGGCCACCAGGATGATTAGAGGGATGGACCACCTCTTCTATGACGAAAGGCTGGGAGAACTGGGACTGTTCAGTCTGGAGGAAAGAAGGCTTCAGGGTGACCTAATTGCACCTGAAGGGAAGCCTAAAAGAAAGATGGGGAGAGATTATTTACAAGAGCATTTAGTGACCTACCAAGGGGAATGGCTTCAAACTAAAAAGGGGTAGGTTTACATCAGATATGAGGAAGAAAATCTTTAGTGTTAGGGTGGTGAGGCACTGGAACAAGTTGCCCAGAAAAACTGTGGATGTCCATCCCATGGAGTGTTTAAGGCCAAGCTGGATGGAGATCTGAGCAACCTGGTCTAGTGAAAGAGTTAGACCTACTGCCCAAAGTAGTGGGGTTGGAACTACACGATCTTTAAGGTCCCTTCCAACCCAAACCATTCTATGATTCTATGATATATTTTAAAAAATTAAAGATGCATTTTGAGTGTAGTCCATAATATTTGTAATCACCTTCAGAAGTTAAGCACTTCGAATATTGCTTGTCAATTGTGCAGCTACATGGTGAACTAATGAGCACTGGTTGATTAGTAATCTTGTAGCATGGACCTCCACCTCCAGCATTTCTCTAACAGAAATATACCCATAAATGACTGAAAATTCAAGGTCTAAAATCTGATTTCACCAGTCTATTTATAACTTCAAATGTATAAAAATGATTCTCTGGCAACCCAAAATGGATAGAGTACCAGTAACAGCCACGGGCAGTTCCATGCCAAAATTAGTGAAAGTTGTTTTCCCCCTTGCCACTCGAAATGTTAAATTACATGACCTCAATTAACCAGCTGTAGAGGTAGAGAGACTTCATGTCTTTTCAATATCCTATATTTTCACATTACCTGTGTAAACCCCATTTTTTTCCTGGCTTGCATCATGGTTATTTGATCTCCCTTTCTATTTTCTGAATTTCATTGTAATTGCTTAAAATTGTCTTTATTCAACCATTAGATCTAAGAATACTTACATTCCACTACTGTCAAGCTGTCTGTTTTCTTAGGAAAGCTAAGATTAGCAGAAGTAACAGCCCACTAAATGGAGTCAAAAGGACTTTTCACAGCCAGATTCCTCTCTGCCTCCCACCACTTTTCCAAGGACAAGGAAACTCCACTAATTATTTTGTTCAGGGCTTCAGGTTTAACCCTTGAGGGGCAAATCTATAGAATTTCCCATCTATCTGTTTTTGCAACTTGAGTTTAATCTGCTTTACATTATAAGGATTCACGGAAGAAAAAATACCAAAGCTTGCCCTGTTTGGCCACACAAGAAATGAAAAAATAATTACCATAATGAATTCAGATGATGTTGTTTTTGCCTAGAAAACACCTCTTTTATATTTTCATGAGGCATCATGAGATATGGGGTATTTTCGCTGGTAGCAACTTTTATCGATACTCAAAAAAGAAGTTAAAGGAACACAGATCACTCTTAAAAGGCAGCAAAAGATTAATATTGTGACCGTAGGATGACCAGCTGTGGTTTCATGATGTCCACATTAAAAAAAGCCAAACCAAACCAACCAAACAAACAAAATGTTACTAACTTCTGGGCTGTTGGAATTGTAGATTTTAACAGGTGTGTTTATACAACAATATGATTACAATGCCATTGTAGAGTACTTGTAAACCATTATTTCTATGTTATAGATGGCAAAAAAAATGAGAATATGGAATAAAAATTGAAATTTTGGAAATAATCCTTTATTTTGGAGGGCACTGATTTTATGGACATTACCCTAGCTGGCTTGTATAATACTATCATGTGAGATGAACATCTGTATCTTTAGCTAAAAATCAAAAATCAGTTCACCTTTTTTGCCAAATACTTTCTCAGAGCCAACCAGAAAATGCATTGTTTAATTCAAGTTTTTGCAAATCATGTCTTATTCTTTATCAGTACTGGCTGGGAAAGCACACCACATACTTTGCTTCCAAAGACAGATCAGCTCTTCACATAACAGTTTTTACATAGGTTATATGAGGTTTTTCTCCTTCATGTCACAGCAACATGATCCCTCCTCAGAAAATGGCCTCGCAGTTCACCGATGTAAGCCACTGTTAAACTTTTTAACTAGCATGCTATAACTCAGGTGCATTTTCAGACTAAAATCCTGATCTGATTGTAAAAGCCCTATGTTTCAAAGATGCAGAGGGACCCACATAACTCCCTGAGTATGGATCAAGATCTGCAGCCAAGTTACCAACACTGATTTTTTAGTTTAAAAGCTATACACTTTATCTTTAAAGATTGGAAGGGTAGAGTTGCTTATTGAATATTTGTTGGATGTATGTGTGAATGGGAATATGCCAATAAAAACATTTTTATCATAACATTTACATCATAACATTTACATCATAAATTTGACTAGACACTCATCAGCAGCTAGAGATGTCATAGAAGTGTAGTGGATCACATTTTCTTTTCTTTTTTTAATGCCAATTATTACTGTATCTCTTCCTCTGAACAACATTTCCAGTGCTAAGTTTCTTCATATTTTGGCCTTGTATTTTTCAACCAGTATGTAATTCACTCAGTGAGAAGTGTTTAAAAACTCTGTTCTGTAATTGTCTTTATCCTTGCAGCATTTTGAAAGAGATCTTCTATTTTTCTCCCTGTGATTGAGCATCACATTTGCAAAAATGTGTTGGCCCATCACACAGAACAGTTAACTTAGTAAATTCAGCAAATACAGTTTGGGGACTACCGTAGCTGTAAATCTCCAAGAAAACAGGATTCAGAAATGCAGTAATTCTAGCACAAGTTTCACTTGAGAAAAGATTGTAAGATAGGATTTGGTATGGAGGGAAATAAAGACATTTTTCATCATTCTCTGTATTAATACAGGAGTGAGGATCTGGGACTAACTTTAGATTGGTATTAGATGTTTGTAAAAGAGATGTCAAAAAATTTGTAATTCTTAGTTTTAATTTTTGAGAAACACATGTCAAACTTATTTTGGGCTTGAATGCATATTTTTAAAGCTGCACAGGTAGTCTTCTTTTTTCAAGGTAACAGTATATAACAAAAGCATATCTGTAAATATTCATAATTTTCATGTCAGAAGTTTTGAAAGGTACTGTTCTGATTCTAATTAAACATTCCTTTCTGCTTATGTTTAGAATGGTTTCTCCCAATTTCAGAAATATTTCCAGTACATTTTGCACACAGGGTGAGGAGTAACAATGCAATATCATTGAATCAAATCTCCATTATGGCAGGCTTTGCAATGAGCCTTTTAAGGCACATCATTTTATAGATTGTTATTAAATGTAATTAATTACTTCAGTTATATATCTCCATGTGAACATGTATAGGAACTGAAACATGTGTTTATATACAAACGCATGTAAGTAAACATATACACTATGGAAACACATATCTGGGCAGAGGAGGTACAGATAGTACAAAATTTTGTTTTAAAATTCTGCTCTGTCAGTATCTGAAAAAGTCCTAGATAGCAATGCCATTTTCTCTCACAGCTTTATTCCTACTTTTTCTGCTTCCCTGTCCTTTCTTACAGCATGAGTAAGTTAATTGTGTGACACTTGTATCATAACTGACGCAAATTGTGAAATCAATATTTAAGGCTCCTTGTACAGCTACACCTGACTTTAACAGCTTCAGTCTTTTCTTTCCTTGGTCTTTTTCCATGTTTGGAAATTTTTCTGCATGCCTCAGTTTCATCACTTGTGTGGTCATTTGCCTGAAAGCAAAAGGAGTAAGTTCCTCAGTTTGTGCTGGTCATGGGAGCAGTGAGAGATTGGTGGATCTAACTGCTCTGCTAATGCAGATGTTGCAAAGGAGTACAAATCAGGATCACATATGTTCTTCCTGCTCTGCTGAGCAGCATCTCTCAAGACTCACCTTTGTGTGTGGGGTGCTGTGAAGAAAGCTCACTTGCAGCATTTGAAATATCTAAGTATCCATTCTAGAAAACCACTGTATTAGTAAAGGCTGCTATTTTCAGAGTTTGGATAGATGAGGTCTTAAAAACAAAGACACACAGGAAGAGATCACCCACACCTTGACAAAGCTTAAGTTTGCAGTTACCTTGCTTGGCAAATGAGCAACTGGCAATACCTTCACAGGGCCTTAACCTTTGTTGTGCATCAAGAAAAAAAGTAGAACTATTAATGGCATGTGAGAGTCAGGACTGCAGTTCCTGACCTCAAAGCCTCATCCATAGCCATGATAATCCCTCCCCTTTCCCTTCTTCTCAAATGGACACAAAATATGTGTTTCTTTTCAGTCTTCCAGACAGTAGAGCAAGAGCTGTAAGAACTGGTAAGACTGACACAAATACCTACTTCTATCTCTACCACCACTGCAATGTACTTCAAACTAGCTCTGCTTTTACTATCCCAAACGTTGTAATATTAAAAATGCTGATACATTTTTTTTTAAAAATGTAGTAGTGGCTGGAATTCTGATAAATTACATCGGGTGTTATTTTTAATAATTTAATATAATGGCTGCAGCCGTTTCACTAAAGTAGCAATTAAGTCATCAAAGTTGCCTGGTCTACATGGATTTATTGTGTCACATTCTGTTGCTCATACCTTCAGAACTTTTCTTTAGCTTGTTTTCCCTATTTGTTTTGAGCAGTAGTGATAGTAGTGACCAAGAAGATCAGAATTCTTAGCACTTTGACCATGATTCCTCACAATGACTGCATGCCTTGGCTTCCATAGGGCTTTCCTAGGAATCCCAAATTAGATATAGATAAAATTTTTCCTTTTTTTCCCTAACAATCTTAGGATATCTCAAGGAAGTTATTACAGTCATATATTTCTGATAAGAACCTCCAAGTTACCACTCTAGGTTTTAAGACCATTTGAGAAATGAGTGTTCATATGTGCCCCAGTGTATAACTCCATAGTAAGAGAAGAGAGTCACAGAAGTCGAAAGGTATCTTTTATGGCAAACTGTAAGTGGCCTGTAAGTGGGTTCAAAGTGTTTTCATAGTTTCTTTGATAAAGAAAGCCTCCTTCATTCAGAAAGAAATGGTACGAAAGACATTACTGCAGCCCTGAATATTCAGGACCTGTCCTGCCTTGACAGTCTGTATACTGCTCAATGGAGAGTTGTGTGAGCATAAACACAGTTCCACTCATGTACTGAAGGTAAGAATGTGAACATGGGCAAGGACCATCAAGTAGGCAGTGTGTTATCAGTGAGCTTACCTTATTCATGTAGCCATGCTCTGAGCTACTGTTAGAATAAACCACTTAGTAATAAAGCATTAATATACAGCAGGTGCCTAATTAGGTAGACGAAGTTACAACTGGCCCTCATTTTCATATGAAAAATTGTGTTTTTTGAAAATCCTAGCTGAAGGCTTTGCAGAAACAGTATGTTGTCACATCAAAACCTAGTCACATCATGTATCTTTGGTACAATACAAGACTCAGGGGGACTGATCAGTTTAAAAAGAGACACTAGTCCGCTCCAGGCAAAAAAACCAATTCAGAACACTAATTCACACTATCAAGTGGAATAAGACAGCAAGCATCCTGCTCTATTGGTAATTTTGCTCTCTCTTCAGCTAACCTCCCCACACAATTAAAAAAAAAAAAAAAAAAAAAAAAAAGAAAAAATCTGCTTCTACCAGCTACTGCAGCTTCAGGGGATTATTATTATTCCCCTAAACACCTGTTTAAGTTAGAATATTCTTCCTACCACAAAAAAAATTCCACATATATATGCTGGGTAAACAGGAAGCATTACAGGAAAGACGTTTTGTTAATCGTCTCTTGTACGGGTGTACTATCCCTCATTTCTGGCCAAAGTAGGTGCTACCCCCACAGATCATTGAAGGAATTAGATATGTTGGTTTTAATTCTTCTAAACCCAGTGAAAGGAACTCCAGATACATTAATGTTTCACGTGTCCAACAGCAACACCAGTTCAGGCAGTAAAGAAGCTCTGTTCCTGCAATAAAATCACAGTGTTACATAGGGTGGTGTGGGTCTTTCCTACCCCCCGCCCCCATTTCCCTTACTGCAATCAATGGCTAAATTGATCTGACACTTCATCCATACAGCAAGGACCCTAGGGAGAGGGTACATATGCACTGTGTGGAGTGCACTGGGGAAGAGAGGACCTGCGTGGGGGTAGGGAGTGGGGAGAAGATAAAGGGTTCAAAAGTAAAGTCATCAAAAATAATGAGACTGTTCTGCCCAGCTTCCACTGCAGCAGAGAAGAAAAGTGCCCTTTCAAATTGGGTGTCCCAGCTCCACAGCTGAAATAACTGGTCATAGAAAGCTGCAAGCAAATTGCCTTGACAAGGCTGTTACTGCTGTTAGGAGTTCAAAGGTTTTGGACACTAGGTCAGCGGCTGCCAATCAAGCGGACAGAAAAAGCTGCTCATTGAGCCTGTGATTTCTACCTAGGCCGCTATTATCCCTGACTATTTCTGTACCTCAGCAGCTTCTCTGATTAAACTAGCCTCCCTTTTACATCTCTTTCAGAGTGAGATTCACACACTAATTAGTTGCCTGCTCTCCTCTGGGATGTCAGACCCTCAGTCAATTTATCTCTATTTCAGCCTGCTCAGAGTGACTTCCCCAGTTATCAAAATTTAATCATGCCTTCAAAAATGTTGAAAAGTGGTCATTAGAGGCAAAAGGCCACAGGATACAATATTCATTTTTCTCTATCTTCCAGTCATCCAGCTGGCATCTATAATGGATATCCTGGGGGCTGTGAGAACACGTTGATTTATGCAACCTTGCTCTTGCTCTCACTGTGGTGCACCAGCCTGCTTTAAAGAACAGGTTTTAACAAGGTCTGAGGTGGGAGGACATTAATCATGGTAGCATTGTATGTGAAAAAGGGTGCTGTGTAGTCAGAAGAACCCCCTACAGCAGGGCAGTTAGATTTTTTTTACCACCTTCTCAGAGATAAAGGAGAGTTTGACAATTGATTAGACCTTTCTGTAACCTTGCAGTCCTGTGAAATGATGAGAGAGAGAAAGGGAGGGGAAAGAATGGTGAGAGGGGGAGGGAGAGAGAGAGAGACAGAGAATGATTCTCATACTGACGGTCTTAAATGTGCAATAACTTTATGATTCTTGACTGAAACTGGCTATCAAAATCAGTCCCAACTCAATACAGTCTAAAAAAGAAGATCATTCTTGGAATAAGAGTCCTTGCAGTTGCACATGTCAGAGGCAATCATGGGCACCAGCAGCCTGCAGTGACTTCCCTGAATACTCTGTATTGCACAGTGAAACCCTGATAAAAATGGCATTGGATAACATCAATCCAAGCTGTAACGTTCCAAAGTAGGTTTCAGCAAAATCAACAGTGATGAATTGGAATTTGTTGACAATAGGCTGGGGTGTGAGAGGGGGCAGGAGTGGTGGTGGTGTGATTATTATTCTCTCCCTTTCTTCATTCCAAACCAGGGGAACGATTTCCAATCCTGGGTGCACACAACTGAATACATACATTTGCATGTGATGAGCCACTGCAGAATATGAAGGTAAAATTAGAGTGTGCAATTCAGATCCTTTGCCTTTGCCCATGGGAGGTTCCCCAGTGAGCAACATGTATGCAAATGAGCATTGAAAACAGGACTCACCTAATTTGTTTACCATGACATCAGGTGTTTTTGCCCTTGGCCAATAGACGGGAGCTAGAGCAGGACACAGTATGTTAGGCCTACTCCACACTCGCTCTGTCAACGTGACCTAATCCTCAACCGCAATCCTCCTGCTATTTCAGTCCTGAGCTTTTCTCTCTATCAGATGCAATAATTGCCATTTTCCATTATCCTGCCCTGGGATCTCTCAAGCTGAAGAAGTCTCCTGAGCTCTCGCCCTGCCTCCTTGCTGATACTTGAGACCCTGGGGGTAAATGTTCAGCACCGTATTGAGGCATTGAACTGAACAACTCATTACTGGTATGGGGAGAAGAATGCAACCAATCCTTGTATCATGCTGGAAATTTAACCCTGGATGTCATAAGAGATTGTTCTTCTCCACAGAGAGAATCAAAATGAGCTGAAGAGAATGTGGGAAAAAAAATTAAAAGCAATTTCCATGTCCCCCTCTTTGCATGGGTGGACTGAAATGCCTTTCTTGGCTGTGGCCAGCCCTGCCAGTCTAGCTCAGTTTTCTGTTTTCAAAAGCAGGTCACCACTGGCCACTTTGGTAGGTACCTGTCAGGGGCAATCTTTACCCATATTAGATACTAAACTAGGTATTACAGGTCAGTAAAGTAAATGACATCGGGTCTTTAAAAGCTTTGGAGTCACAAAATGCAGGGGCAATTTTTTTTTTTATTGTACAAGGACATTATCCACAACACCTTCTCCCAGCAGAACATGGGGATGTCTTCCAAGCTATGACTCAGTCTATGTGTTTCAAACGTGCACAGTAACGCTACATAATGACTTCTGCATTAGGTTGCTAACCTGTTTCTTGGTCTTCTCTGCTGCAGCGGGAAGGACATCAAGCACCGGTTATTCTTCAGCATGTCAGCTACTCCAGGCAAGCAGTTCACATGTCGCAAAACAGCCCATGTTATGATACACCATCAGACACATTCAGAAGGATTTAGACTTAAAATTTAAAGGGGGATATTGGAGTTATGAACAGGAGAGTGCATATGCCTAACCACATTAATTTTGGGCTGGATCCTTTGAATTCAGGGGTACAGGTTTACACAAATAAAGTCTGAGTACATTAGTCACATGCAGTCAGACATACTATGTCTCTTGGACTATAGTAAACTGAGTGATACTGAAAGGTCGCTCAGTTTTCTAAAAAGACTGAGGGAGTTCTCCTACAGTTTCTACCCAGCTTCGAGGTGGGATATATGAAAAGCCCCCTGCATCTCATGCTACCTGTGTTTCAGGATGAACCATGAAAAAAATATAGCCAGGCTAGTGCACAAAGGCCCTGTCTTCAGGCTACCCCACAAGGCACATCTACCCCATGGAAGAATAGGTTTGCTGAACTCCATCCTCAGTACATTTGAGAAACCCAGACATGATGGTCTTGAGAAGAAACCCTCTGTTTCTTGCTACGCTTTTTGAGCATCCTGTCAAACATATTCTACAGGCAGCAGGTATGTGAGACATCTCTCAGAAAACAGGAAAAAAGATTTTCAAGGCAGCAAGAATGAATTTTGAATTAAGCACCAAAAAAGGAGTGCAGGTGGGCTTTTCTAAGACACAGATTTATCATGTTTCTTTCTTGGTTGCCTCAAGATTATTCAAAGAATATTCATGAGGAAAAATATAATTTCTTTTTCTGGACTGTTACAAAGTTGACAGTGCATGAGAATGAAAGGAAACAAAAATTCCTGGAAAATACTGTGTGAAGAGTAGTAGCCTAATAGCCACTAGTATTTTGGAAAGCAGATATTTTATGTCATCTTTCCACACTGTATGTCAACAACATAGAAACAAAGGCATTAGCTGAGCTCTCTGTTTGGTAGAACTGAGTGGAAGTACAGTATTAAATTATGGTTTTGCTCCAATTGCTCTGTCTTCATGGCACTGTTGTCAAGCATGAAAGCTGTAATTTTCATTAGAAGACTCATCCAGATACTTGGCAGCAATTATATGATTCTTAGAGCCACTCAGTCACAAAGAGAAAATTAACCCATAAAGCAGTGCTCATATTAGATTTATTTTAATTTTTGTTATATACCACTCGTACAAAAAGAAAGAAGAAGCTGTAAGGATGTTTCAAATAAATAAATAAATAGAAACCCCACACAGCAAGACAAGATAGTGGTGACTGTGGACGGTTGCAGTTCAACCCCCATTTTTATTTCAATAATACAACAGAATGAAATCAAATTAAGACCTACAGCAAAATCTATTTACAAAATAGAAGAAAATATCCAGATTACAAGAACTTGAAGAAATAGTAATACACTTCCACTATTTTAAAAATTCTGACTATAGCTGATGATAAAATTTGAGGAATGTGTATACATCCATTTGGTTGTGGGTTTGCATATATGTTTATGCAGACATAACAGCCAGTTCATATAATAGCAGAACTGAAAACTGTCAATTTAAAGAGAAGGAGCTTACGATGTAAATAAAGCACTTCCAAACAAAGGCTCATGCTCTGTTTTTCCTACTTAAGGTTCCAAACTGACATAAAATAAGTTGTTCAAGAGACACTGTTTTTCAACTGGAAGATTTCAGGTAGTGGACTATTAGTCAGATCCAATAAATAACAATAACAGTTATTTACATACCATGGCAGTAGCATAGACACAGTGCACCAGAAAAAACAAACAAACAAAAACCAAGCTAAGACTTTTCAAGTCTTCAGAGCAACTCATCACAAGCCATGTGACCCTGAGCCACTCCACAACTCTGTAATTTCACTCTGAAATTATCATTCAAGCAAATATCTAATCCCAAGCAGTTTAATTGAAACTGCAGTTTTCAACAAGAAAAACCCTAAAACGTCCTGGCAGAAACTGTGAAGAGATTAGGAGTTCTTGTACGGTTTTCAGGCAAAGAGCTTCCTTTCTTGAAAACTGAATTGTAAATTTGTTTGGTTTAAATTATAGGACAGACCCACACTGATAGGCATAAAAAAGAAAATTATTAAAGTATTTCAAAATAAAAGCTTTTAAGAGGAACAACAGCCATTATTTTTCACACATTGCAGTAACTGGGAGGAGATTGCACATTCAAAAATCCAGACACTGTCCATTTCACAAAAACTACTAAGCATTTAAAGCAAAATATTGTTTGTAAATATGAACTCAGAGATGTTGTCTTAGTTATGATTTGTAAAAAGGAAATAATTATGTCCAGTTGTTTAATTTTTTTAACTCTGTGTCCTTATTTTCCATTTTTTACTCCCGCACAAGGTAACAAAGGTAAATATTAGGAGCCATTACTAAATCCAGGCAAACAACCAGACAATAATATTACTTACCACAACAAAATACATGCTTTCAAGATAAAAAACCTCACATGTTCTAAAGTAACCCACATATAGCAAAATTATGATCCTGCTATATTTATACACACGGGTGCAGTTTTCATACACTGTTATAGTCTATATTGTATATCTTTAAATCATGCTGCAAAAGTTCTGTCTTCCCTTAATGTTGGCTCTAATTTAGGATGAACAACTACTCTCATAAAGAAAAACTGCTGCTGCTGCTGTTTATTAGGCTGCAGAAAGGTCTCACTGACTAATGTCCCAGGATTAAATGAATGTGGAATAATAAGATCTGATTTATTTGTGCTCCAGCAGGATAAAGCTGCCACTGATTTTACAGGAAACTATTCATCTGAGGGCTACTAGAGCTAGTAAATTGTGGCTGTTGCTGAAATTAGTCTCCAGACCTTCGTACAATCTACAGAGTGAAGTAGCAATGTGATAATAAAGCTATTGTGAGTACTTGGTGCATTTAAAGGGTCCCACTTTCATTCCAATCTTAAGGGATTCTAGAAGTCAGCTTTCAGAGATTCCCACCAGAAGCTGTACTGGTCTTTGCTTACAATTTACATTTCTACCTTGGGAATGTATGAGAATTAAAAATGTATAGGTGGTGATAAAGCAGAAGAAAGCTCATGATTGCGGGATTTCAGCTTTTTTTTTTTTCACAGCTTGGAGTAATGTTTTCATTTCAGCACTACAGTGGGTACACAGGTTTCCATACAGCCCAGAAATTTTAATAAGAAAAAGAGCAGAGTGAATCCTCAACAAGATAGCAAAAAATTTTCTGATATATGCACTAAGATAATAATAAACTGATAATTACCCAAATCACATTAAAAGATAAAAAATTAATTTGACTGAACAGAAAGGAATTACCAGAGCCCTTTTAAAAGAAGAAATAATGGGAAATTATGTAAATAGGAATCTAAAAGTGAAAACCATACTTATACAGGACTGGGAGCATTATATCCAGATCCAGTAAAAGCCTGAAAAGTAGTGTGCCGAACAGAAAATTGCAGGGATATGAACAAATGGCTGAGCTCTATGGATACCCCTTATACTTAAAATAAAAGTGAAAGACTTTTCATCAAATTTATAAATTTATAAATTTATAATTTTATTTAAAATTAAATACATTTTTATCTGTCAGGAATATTTCTTCCAGGCCAAAGATCAGATTATATTTCTAGAGTTAACTTTTATTCTCTGTCTTGTACCTATTCCCTGAATAAACTACAACAGACAACATTATTCTCCAACAGTTCATATTAAATCCACTTCAGATGGAATAAATGAACACACATGTTCTGCATACATTTTTACCTTAGAGTGTGACAGCCTCTATTTCTTTCATAGGAAAACCCTGTTAAAAATATTGCTGTAGTGCTGTTGGCATGATACACATTTCCATGGAAATCAGTATGAGCGGCATGTATCACCTGAAACTCCAACAACAGCATGCACAACTGATTTTGAAATAAAAATGTGACTGTTACACAGAGGGCTCACACAAGCCCACACATTTGGAGTCCACACTCCAAAAGGTAATGAACAAACATAGTCTTAAACTTTACGGATGAGAAATTACACCTCCTATGAAGGATTCTGCTGCACTGTTTTACCCTTCTTCCTATTTTTATTGCCTATTTTTGAAGTGAGCACAGAAGTATATAGGATCTATTTAGGTTTGGCATGAAAATTCAGGCTGGGATTTCTCCGGGTAAAGAGTTAGTGAATTATTAGTGAATTATTCCTAGGCACTGAATAAGCTGAAAGAGTCCTCTACCTCCAGTTCAGAATTTGCTAGATAACACTGCTCGCCTACAGTGTATTTCATTGCTTTGTATTGTAACTATAGTGACAAATTTTATCCATAAAATATATTGCACTCAGCACTAGAGCTTTTTGTTTTCAAATGAAAGGTTATCAGCTTTTTCTTTTTATGCAATGCTTTATAATTGAGTGTTATGCCTCCCATCTTCAGCTATACCATTCCAACTTCCAGGCTTAGTCAGCCTTTACTGTATATTATAAATATTGCTCATTGTGTATACTTAAGAGTGCCCAAAGCCCTACAGGGGAGGACTATTGTGAAGACAGTACTATAACTTTAAGTGCCTTTTCAGGAGGGGAGGTGACAGTGATCCATATACTTGAATACCAACATCCATAATAATTGTAGGAAAACTTACCACTGCCTCTAAGCTGTGAACTCAGGTACAACTGAACCAGAAAACTAAGATTCATCTAAGCTGTTAGGTACTAAAATTATTACCAACCTCAATTCAAATTACTAAAACTATGATCTGGCTTTATACAGAAGTAAAAAACATTAAAAAATTATTTCTATTAGTCCTCTCCATTCAAGAACTTTTGAACTTCTAGTTGTTGCAAATGGACAGGAACCATGCATTTTGAGGAAAGGGAAGAAATGTGATTGAATATATTAAAGGATACTGAAGATAAACACTAAGGTGTCCCAGGATAACAAAATAAAGTTAACACACTGATTTAGTCTTGGTGATATTTGGTGCAGAGCCTGTCAGAGCACAGTTTTAATGGTGATTTCAATGCACATATTACACCAACAAAGTATGATAACTGCTGTTTCGAAACTCAGGTACAGTAATGCAAATATAGCCAACATGTCAGCAATGGTTTTAAAGCTTTCTAGATAAGTTCTTTTTTTTCCCCTACATTTTTCCAAGCATTTTTGTAAATTGAAAAAAAAAAATCTACTTACTTCATCAAGGAACTATTTCAATGAAAACCAAGTTATTTTGAATAAATGTACACACATACCAGATAAAAATTAGGAGGGGAGCAAGGGGAGAGGGATGTGGAGGGGTGTCAAAGTAAAGCACTAACAGTGCTGTTTTCAAAAAGCAACAAACAACAAAGTGAAAAAATCTGAAGATTTCTTTATTAGCTTCTGGCATTGGATTTTTACAAAACATCATCACAATTAAGAAACATATATTTTCTCCATCACTCATAAGGTGCAATCCCAGTTGGTGATCATCTTTGTTATCATGTCAGAATAAAATGGCTACTGATTAGATGCTGCTGTTTTATTGATGCTGAAAGGATAAATTAACTTCTTAAAGCTCCTTTGTAACGCTAGCTGTTCTTGAAGTAAAGTAACACTAACTACAGTATGTTTCATCAATTTATCACCTGTGGTCATATTTAGTTCTATTTGTTTTTTTGGTCATATCTAATATTGAAATAAAGTCCCAGATCTGGGGGGCGAGGAGGAGGAAGTTTACCTGTATAAATTAGGATTATAAATTACTGGGAATAAAAAAGCAAATTTCTGTTTCTCCGAACACCAAAAAATCCAGTGAAGAAGAGGGATTTTTTTCACTCTATTCAAATCATTTTGGTCACAACAATCCAAAACCATCTTTTCTCAGACTAAGCTCTCTCAGTAGTAGTTCAGCTTGCTACTTGTTCCCTATGTTTCTTTTACTTCTATTAGTTTTTCTGTGATGTTTTCTTTGATTTTTGCTTTTTTTCCTTTTTCTTTCTTATAAGCATACTTTGAGTACATATTAAAAATGAACATGATGAACAATGTATGGTGATTATACACAAAATTGGAATGTTTTTGTTGGACTATGTTTGCTGAAATTAGTGAGAGAGATCAGTGTTTGGGGTCTAAACTGCTCTGATATCCCAAAGAGTTTTGACATTTCATATACTTACATTTCCATGCATAAACATATGAAGATCTTGGGAAGGGTTTGCTGTGTATATGCAGCATTCACAAAGGTTTAATATAAGGAATTATGTTTATTAAAATTAATCAGTTTTTTTATTTGGCAAATATTGAAGGATAATAATCTAAGGAATTTCAGTTATACTTGTAATGTAAGGAGGAAATTCAAGCCACAGCCCCGTTCCAACCACGTGTCAAGTTGTGCTTGTGTGCAAACCTTGCACACCCAGCCATCAAGTCCCCATGTCATCCAGGAATGCTTCAATCAGCTATGGCATAGGCGTGAGAGCAGACAGACCTAAGGCACTGTGATGGACTTCCCTTCTAGCCATCCTTGTGACAAAGCATTTGACTAGATGCTACAGGACTCTACAGAAGAACTTTGGAATCTGGAACATTCCCCCATCAGCTGTGCATAGGCCAGCTGATGCTCACTATTTTTACACTAACATGTGTTGATTAATATCCCAGGTGGAAATTGGCCATCCTAGATATGCCCCTGGACAGCTCCAGCTGCAAATCTGATGAAAGCACACCTAAATGAGATACTAGTAAATTTCAAAAACTAGTCCTGCAGATACAGAAATACCCATGTAGGATGACCTTTTCTGCTGCCTATTTGTATATATTTGTGTTGTACAAAGTTTAAGGTAATCAGGGGCGATGGATGATTTGTTCATATGTTGGAATGGTCACACAAAACCACTGACCAGGTAAATTATAAGAATTCATCGTAACAGTTCAGGGAGTCTTAGCTGATCCAGCTGAAGAACCCATCACAAAGCCCTTTACCGCCCAGACAACTGACCACTGGGTTCCAGGCATTCAGTTCTACATTGTGATCACTGGCCTTTGCAAAAGAATAAATACAGTTAGTTCTAATAAACAATCTACCTGTGAGTGATTGTGGAACAGAAAAAATGTGGAAATCCATCCTAAAGACTACGAATTCATACTGAAAGATGGCAACACTGAGCAGGTAACCTGCAAGACTAAAACACTGCTTCTGAGATTGTCCTTACAATACTATTTCTGTTGTCTTACATCGGTAAAACTCTCAGCTAATATTTTCTTTTCTGAGATACCTTGAAAAATATATGAAGTAGCATTCAGAAATCCACAAAAGGACCATAAAAACCTACTAGATTACTTCATCAGGGCTTGGTAATGTATTGACTTTTGACAAAATATTTCACTAATAATTCTGGAAAGAGTTTTTGTTGTTCAGGTTAGTGCATTTTGCAACTTCTTTTTTTTTCTTGTGAGCAAAAAGTTAGGTTGCTTTCTTCTATATTTATATCCATATTATTGTTCAAATTATGATAGACTAAAAATATAGTATTATGTTAGCATTGAATAGGAAGGAAGCTGTTCATCCTAACTGAAATTCAGGACATATTGAACCCAACAGTTAATCCGCTATAGAGAAAAATTCTCATCTCAACTCGTTATAACATTGTGGTATAAATTAAGAATAAGAAAATCAGTCTAGCAAAAAAAGCTACTGACAACAGTTCTATGGAAGTATCTGCTCAAGTTCCTAAAAGAATTTTCTTCCTATCAGTTTATAAATGCCATTTTAGTTTTGGGAGTTTTTTGCTAATATTGTGGTAAACTTCTATACAAGAGAGTTCATAGAAGACGTCTGCAACTGATTTGCAATAGAAATCTGAGTAATTTATTTTTTATTTTAAAAAGCTACAGTCATCATTAATATTTAGTTGACTGCTGTTTCAGTCAATATCACAATATTGTTAAATGCAGTCTGATAAGGAAGAAAAAAACAAGCTGCTTTGCGTTACACAGGGACAAAAGAGGTCAAAGAAAATTGAAATTCTTACAGCTGTGTGATCAAGGTCAAAGATGACGAAAGAAGAAAAAAGTAGCAATATGGACACTGTGAAACTACACTATGATTAAAATCTCATTTTACATCAAGGAAATTGCTTGAACACAAATAGAGCCTCTTCCAGATAACTTTTTACTCTGTAAACCTTTTAGGTGTTCTTGGAATGTTTGATGAAATTTTCATCCCCTGTACAATAGCCTTTTGTAGCTTTTCTTATTAGTGTGGGCCTGCCGCCTGCCAGCATTAAACATTAATCCTCTGCATAATGAAAGTGTGAGAATGGATTTCTATGAAATTTCACACATTTTGTAGTCTGGTGAGGAAGATGCTCATTTTCATGTCTGGCTTTTCAAGGTTTTCTGATTAAGAAAAGCATCTTTAAAATCAAGATTGGTTGGAAACTGTGAATACTTGCTTTTGTTCTTATTGGTGTTAATGTTTTCATTTGAAATTTAATGAAAAAAATTCAAAATATTTGGTAGGAAATACTTGATTTCAAGTGAAGCATACAGCATGTAGTGAGTTATGCAAAACTCACACTAGGCACAGCAGTAGCATATGATCAGCGCTATCAGAATATGCCAGGTGATAATTCACAAGAAGTACATCATAGCTCATACCTGCTTAGCATCACACTTTCCGGCATTTCTTTGCATTTGTACAGATCTAGTTCGTTTTGATATAAAAACTAACAGGATATACACATGACTAGTACTTCCAGGCTCAAGATGTTTAGGGGTAGCGTGTCCCAGATTTTAAGGCTTAGACTATTTAACTTCACATTAGCAACACAGGCATGTCCCTTTGGAGATGAGGGATAGTAGGTCGCAGTCATATTCACCTGGGAGGAGACAATTAATGAGAAAATAACATAAGTTGTGGACTAGGTGAAACTGCATTCAGTTATATTGTTCTGGTTTGGTTTTGGGAACCAAAGACCTCATGGACAGAGGTGCCCTGGTGAATCTGTGGTTAAATGCAGTCAAGGTGATAATACTCCTAGCCAGTCTTTTGAGGTCATAATCCAATGCCTTAGCAAGGGGTAAGAGCCATCCCTGGCAGAAGTATTTCTGGCTTCAGCAAGCATCTCCCATGAGTCAAACAACCATTACAGAAATGCAGCAAAAATGGGCTCTCTATGCATAAAAGAGCCTTTGTGTCATTTTTCTTGACAGCACCCCAAGTAACCTTTCCAGTAAGGTGAAATAAAAAGAGTCACTGGATTTGACATAACTAATAGAAATTGAGATTTTAGAGCATAACATTAGCATACATATATCAACATTTACTCTAGCTGGGCTTTAAGCCTGTATCTAATCAGTTGTACATAATGTTCCTTAATAATGGGACACAGTCACAGTGCATTTTAAATGCACACATAGACATATATGTTTTTAGTTACAGAGTGAATTTGGAAGTGTTGGTCCTGGAATGCTTTCTTTGAAAGAGACAAATGGTTTCTCAAATTACTTCAGATGTCTGTAGGGCAGAGCAGATCAAAGCAAAACTTTGCAAATCTCTAAGAGAAAACAGCTACAAGTGCTGTAGTAAACTAAGAAGTAAAATGAATGCTCACAATGTTAGAGATTTAAAGCTGTTAGACTGTTTCTGAGAGTAGAGGTGAGGAATTAGGAGGTATTGCAGTTTTTCAGCATTGAATGGGATCTGCCAATCGCAGCTCCCTCTCTGGATTTTTTGCTCATGTCAAAAATGCTTAAAAAGGCAATTTAAAACTGAAATATAACTTATAGAGTTACAACAGCAGTCAAAAGATTCTTTTCCTTGGACAAGACAATAATAAAAAATAGCCACAAGTTAAGCACAACAGTGTAAAATGAGATTACCTAAACCATACAGAGTACACTACACTTTGAAGTTTCAGATGGGATAGAGATAACCCTTTGGATGGGACTGTGATGTCATTTAGAGTTAAAGGCACTTAGAATGCACAAGATTTTAAAACATGAGCTGTTTCTCAGGTATCAAAACTGAAGAGCTCCTGCTTCAAAAAGTAAATTAAGATATGTAGAAAATAGAATACTAACATTGCTAGTTAAAAGAACAACAAGACAGAACCAATTAACCACATGAAAACACCAATTTGATGACTAACATAATCATAGAATCATAGAATCATAGAATCATAGAATCATAGAATCATAGAATAGATTGGGTTGGAAAAGACCTCCAAGATCATCAAGTCCAACCCCTGATCCAACTCCAATTACTATATCATGGCACTAAGGGCCACATCCAATCTCTGCTTAAAAACCTCCAGGGATGGTGAATCCACCACCTCTCTGG
>NW_020955221.1:639231-675633 GCF_003031625.1 Empidonax traillii
CCTATGATGATGTCGGCCTTGTTGGTCTTCCCCCTGATTCTGACCCACAGGCACTCAACCTTATCGTTGCTGACCTGAATTTCAACAGAGTCAAGAGACTCCCTAACATATAAAGCCACCCCTCCACCCCTCCTACCCTGCCTGTTCTTTCTGAAGAACTTGTAGCCTTCCATAGCAGCACTCCAGTCATGTGAGTCGTCCCACCATGTTTCTGTCTTTCATTGTTCATAATCTTATAACTTCTTGCTTGTTATACTTCATTCACTCCATAATCATTCAACACCCCCTCGCCTGTTCCTACATTCACTGTCATGCATTTTCTATTACTGGAAGCTCTTTCAACAACACCTGTCTACTAAACAATTTCCTTCCCCCTTTTATATATGAACTGAACAACAGGATACTAAAATGAATAGATAAATAGATTGTTTAGTTAGCTGGTCACTCCTCAGCTATAAAAATGTGGGTTTGGGGGGAGATTTCACTGAGAAGCTTTGTGGATTAACTTAAGAAGGAAAGACATAACGAAGAGAAAATTGTAGAAGAAAATTTGCATGAAAGGTATTGGATACAGACAAAATAAGAGAATGAAGTGGAAATATTAAGGTAAATAAGATCGGAATGAAGCCCTGTGTTTTAAGAGATCTGAATTTAACATTGCAGCATGTAGGTGATTGCAAAGTAGCAGGAATGTAGCAGCACCTGTCTGCTAACCTCAGGAACTGCTGCTGTTAAATCTGATTTCATTCATTTAATAGGTATCAGTAAGAATCAGAGATACTAATATGTTGCAATGTGGGGGAATAAAATGGTACTTATTGGCAAATTAAAACATCTAAATGGGTCAGTTTTCCAATTCGGGATTCAACTCACCATAAACATGCTTGAAAACTATCTCATTTTCCATGCTCCTTCACCTTTGTGACATAAAATTAGAGAACTCCAGATTGTCACAAGGAGTCACACCTGTATCATGTAGGTGAAGACTGTAACAAAATGCATAGATAAGTATTGAAGGGAGAGACTTTCTGTAGAGACTTTCTATGGACAGAATGATATAAAATGACAGAATGCAGATTTGCCAAGACACTGGATATGTTCTGTAAAATTTCCCTGCTTAGATGTCTGAATCTAAATAGTTAACCTACATCAGTGCTGGGGGCAGGAGGAAATTTTGCCATTTTAGTAAGAAAAGTACACATATATTAAAAGAAATGTATAATAAAGAATAAAATAATAAAAAAATAGAGTCAAACCAATGTTTCCTTAATTTTTAAAATCATTTGTGTTTGAAGATAGCATATTAGAAAATGACAAATAGAAACCAAATGGATAAAACAGAGAATTAAAATGTTGTTATATTGTGTGGCATGTTCTGACAGTCATCAATACCTATAAATTAAAACTCATCACTTCAGTACAACAGAGAGACACAAGAAGTTAAGCATAATGGTAATGTACATTCAGATTGGTGCCAGAAAGGAATTTCCCAGCACTTACATGACTACTGCAAGTCATATAAAAATGTGCCAATATTCAGCTGATCAACACTCCGAGCATACATATAGTCATAAGAATTACTCATTAAAACAAAAGGTGCCAAGGAACACATTTGCATTACAGTTTTTTTCTCCAAATACTAGTGGTAAAATTGTCCAAGGTGCCATAAGGATTTGGCTCTTTCACAGAGAAATTATTTGGACACATAAGGCCAAGATTTGTGGCGCTATCAGGGTGCTAGGGATGCCAGGAAACTTAATTATTGAACTCTGAAGGATTTCTGAATTTCCAAGGTCTGCATGCCTCGTACAATATCCATAGCATGCATCCACATCTCAGTCTAGAAATGTATATGGTACAAGGAACATAACTCTACAACTTCTATTTAACCAACTCAGAGCCTACTTAGGGGCTATTACAAACCATGCAATTAAAGGTGGTGTAAAGATCCTGAACAGTCCCTGAACTAGCTCACCTTTCTACACAGCACTGTGAAGAGCCATTCACAGGCATTTACTGGTGTCCAAGAACCTAGTTAAAAGAACGAGCATTGCTAGGTAAAAGAATAGTTAGAGAGAACTAATTAACCCAGAGAAAATGTTGCTAGACTACTTTGGTGTCTAAAGATCCTGCTGTCACTGTATGGCACCATGGAGAAGTACAGTAAGGTTTTCCTTTCCCTTTTGCATTTTTTTTGAACTTCATACCTGCTCACTACTATAAATCTCACCTGCAGTTCTTAAAATCTCATTTATTTTTAAAGTATTTCTTCTTCAGAGCACTGCAGTGCATTTCATTAGGCTAAAACACCTGACATAAAAATAATAGCCACAACAAGGATCCTTTGCTTCAGCAGGGTACAGCTCCCTGAGGTATTGCTCTCAAAAATCATAGAATCATCAAGATTGGAAGAGATTTTTAAGATCATCAGTTCCAATCTATCACCAAGCACTGCCTCTGTAACCCTTAAACCACTAAACCATATCACTCAGTGCCAGATCCAGACACCTCTTGAACACCTCCAGGGATGGTGTCTCCACCACGTTTCCAGGCTACCTATTCCAATGCCTGACCGCTGTACAGTGAAAAAATGTTTCCTAATATCTAATCTGAATCTCCCCTGTCGCAGTTTAAGGGCATTTCCTCTTGTCCTCTCACTGCAGGCACAGTAGAAGAGACCGGCTCCTGCTTCACTACAACATCCTTCCAGGTAGTTTTAGAGAGACCAGGTTCCCCTGAGCCTCCTCTTCTCAAAACTAAACAAACACATCTCCCTCAGGCATACCTCACAAGACATGTTTTCTAATCATTTCATGAGCCTTTTTTGCTCTTCTCTGGTCATGCTTCACCACCTCTATGTTCTTTTTGAAGTGAGGGGCCCAGAAATGAAAACTGACCGCTGCTGAGTCTAGAGGGATGATCACTTCCCTACTCCTACTAGGAAGTGCTACAGTATTGTTGATATAGACCAGGATGTCATTTGCCTTATTGGCCATCTGAGCACACTGTTGTCTCATGTTCAGCCAGCTGTCACCCAGCATGCCCAAGTCCCTTTCTGCTGAACTCCTCTTAAGCCACCTTCACCCCTGTGGTGCTGCAGGGCCTTGTTGTGACCCAAGTGCAGGACCAAGCACTTCACCTTACTGAACCTCATGCAGTTGTCTATAGTCCATTGATAGAGTCTGTCACAGGCTCTCTTTAAAGCCTTCCCACCCTTGAACAGATCTCCCACCCAAATTGGTGTCATCTGCAAATTTACTGATTACACTCAATCCCCACATCCAAATCATCAATAAATGTTGTTCTTCATTTATTTTCTATAAATACTAGAAAGTCTGGGTAAATGCCATTTTTAGATGGGTTATTAAGAATATTTATAGGACTTCAATAGAGAGATACAGCCATTTACGGTAGCCAGACCCCTACCCCACCATAGGTTATTACTTTTGACATTACTGGAAACCATGCAAGCTTTGTTCTCATGATCAGTGATTGCACAGTAACTGAACCTTCAAAATGGCCCAATTTCTCCTATTATCTTTGTAAGTTCCATAGCTAACAGAGCCCATTTGTATAGCTCTTTGGCTTCAAATGACTTATGTAGCATCTTCTCACACTGACTTAAACACTACACTAAAAGTCTAATCCTTATTTATGGTAAGATCCTTTTCACCTCTGTTCATAAAGTATGAACTCATTTAAATGTCCCTCTACTCCTTGTCAGAGTATAGAGGAGACTTAGCACAAATGGAAATCTATTCCTAAGTACACAAGGAGATGAAGTGACTGGGTAATGTATTGAAATCATTTTCTTAACACTGCAGACGATATGCACATATATCCCCTTCTGCTTGGGTGTCTATTGCTACATGCACACAAATATTTTCTGCTCTTCTTTAAAGGGCTTCATGCACACTTATCACAGAGATAACAAAAATAGCTGAAGGAGACCACCAGCATGGTTTTTCCTCATGGACCAATATCAATAAGGACAGTAGTGGAAAATCAATATCATCCTTAGGTCAAGTGCACTTGGTAGTGCAGAGCTGAAAGCTGTGTCTTGCCCACTTTTACACAGAGTATCTGGAGAGCAGAAATCTCTGCTCATGAAAATCCCGAGCCCTTGTGACCAAGGAAGTTACTATACAGTACTTATTTCTACAATCATAGTTCTTCTGTCAGTACATTTAAACCATGAAGTGCTTTTGCTACTGATTTGACTATTATGGAAGAAAATGACCTGTAAAATGTTTTGAATAGCTAAGCATTTTGCATACATTGTGGCAATGAGAGTCATAAAGAAAAGTGGTAAAAATGAAGTTTACTGAAGTCAGTACAAGCAGGTTTATTTTCCATATCACAGCGAAGAATTCATAATCTTCTAAACTAAAGGGAAATGGGTCTGTCAAGATCAATGCAGAATTTGGGATTTTCAGAATCAGGTAGAAAATGTTTTCCATCTTAAATATATATATATATATATATATATATATATATATATATATATAATTAACATTACAAAGGCAAATAGCACAAAACTTCTTAACTTCCCATCAATGTTGCCAAGCAAGAAGCCTACACATGAAAGATAGTATTGTAAGGGCAGGTCTCAGTGTTCCAGAAACACCTCAATTGCTTGTGCGATCAATTTTCCAAGGACTATTATGAGGGCAGAGGGTAGACAGCCTAGAACCATGTTTCCCATGCCAGTGTAGACCAGTATCTAGCAAGTGGTGCAAGGACTACAGTTTTCCCAGGCATTTCCTAGAGATGGACACTTCTATAGCAGTGCTTCTTAGAGACATGATCCTGTCTGTATATGGCCCTCTGCTGTTCTTCAAAGGAACTGAGTCCCCAGGCAGAGCCAGCTCCTTCTAGATTTTATGTAAGAAGAACTCCTTATGATTTCAATCCTGTGCTCAAGGGAAGCCCACAAGATGACCAGAACGCTTCCTCCTTCAGCTAATGCTGTCAAACCAAACTGGTAGTAAGATACATACATGATGAACAATGCCCTTCCTAGGAGGTCGCATAAAATGCTAAGAAAAGTCTTTTCATGTGATCCATTGGGTTTTGGTTCAAGCTTTCAGTCTTCTCAGCAAGTTGCAGGAATACATTGGTCAATAACAATTCTTACCATTTTGCACCAGCAATTAACTCTATTGTTACTGAACGGAAAAGGTTATTAAGGCATTAAGAGACTTTCTCTCACTGATATTGGTTGAAAAATGAATGAACTTTTTGTTTCCCAGGCATATTAAGATTTATATTTTGATCATATCAGTGCAGCTACTACCTTATGCTCAACATCACTCCTGGAGGACAGAGAAACATATATGATTCACAAGAGCTAGAGATTTGCATCGTTACTTTTATTTTTTATTGGCTTTTGTGAACATCACTGCAGTTAAAGGTCTGTCAATACTTCCATTAAAAAACTAAACTTTCAGCAGTTTATGTCTCAAGTGTAAGAATTCACTCCAGTCTGCACCTGGGCAAACAAATCCTTACTTGAGGAGTAAATACAGATTCCTTTTTCTTTTTTGGGATTGGTTGGTTATTTTTTGCTTTTTTTTTTTATTTCCTGCGTTTAAAAGGAGCTTTGGTTTCCAAAGAAAGTTTTGCAAACAAGCTATAGTAAACAAAAACAAGTATATCTTGGTATTTTAATAACAAAATAAAACCAGGATAATTATTATTTTTAAACATTTAACATCAAAGTTCTATGAATATATCTCCACATCAAGGTCCACAATTGAACAGCTGGCTAAGTAGCTGCTCACAAAGTGTGCCTATATAACATTTTCAGATCTTGAATCAACATTATGTTTTGTGCAGCTTCCAAATTTCTTCATCCCACCTTCTGCCTTGCTCAGATATAGAAGACAAATATATACAAACATCTCTTCACATACAGAAGGTGAAGGTGTATGGTTGAACAGGGAATTACCCCCAGAGTTTTCAAAAACATAATGTTATTAGGTATCATTTGCATTTACTATATGTCACATATGTAGCAGTTGCAGACAGAACTCCCAGCTGTCTGTGGCCACTGTGTGGTTGCATTCAATAGCAATTCAGCTTTTTCATTAAATGTACTTTGCAGAACAGAGAGGAAAGTTGACAGTAAGATGAACATGACCATAAGGACCAGTGTTTTAGCTGAGACAAATGAGGGATCCAGGAAAAGTGCTACAAAGCTGAAGAAGACTGAAAAAGTGTTTAAAAAGCCCTCAGGTAAAGAAGAGAAACACAACATGAATGGAGAAGTTCTGTGAACAATAGTGGGGCGGTTAAGAAGAAAGTGTGTCTTATGCTTTTCATTATTGTTCATACTACAAGAAAAAAGAGTTACAGAGAAGTAATATAAACAGCTATGGAAAACTGCTTTGCACTTGTACATATGATCTTAGGACCAGATGTTACCTTCTCATTGAAACTGAGACCAAACATGGTGAGTAGACATGGGCTTGTTGATGTATGAGCAATCTACTGTTAAAAGTTGTCTACCACAAGCCTTCTGAACCAGAGACTTTCTTCAAGGGAAAAAAAAAAACCAGAGAAGACAGGTAAAAAGGGCAGCTGCTGAAGTACAAGCATTCAGATTTACAAGCAGTTGTTGTGCAAGAGGACCTTAGTGATCAACATTTAAGAGAGCCCAGTGAGCTCCCTAGACTGAGCAGATGGATTTGCAATTGTTTTTCACACTGCCTAATTAATATGAAATAATTTCCCAAATAGCAGATCTGAGCCCTGAAAGTCACATAATTAAATGAGCATGTAAGATATATAGCTTTAGCTTTTGTAACTAAAGTTGCTCATACACACAAACATATACACATTTAATTGTTTCTCCTGTACGCATGTAATGTACTATGTAATGCATTTTCTTTTCCTTCCTTCCTCCCTCCCTCCCTCCCTCCTTTCCTCCTTCCCTCCTTCCCTCCCTCCCTCCCTTACCTGAATAGTTTAACTCTTGGAAAAGTATTTTTTTCCTTTTATTCCTAAAAGAACAAAAGTCAATAATTTTTCAGCCTTTCATCTTATTTGTACACATTGCATCACTTAATAAGGAAAGGAGGTATTTAATACAGTCAGAGAATTAAAAAGAAAGCAGCCCTTGAATTAGCAAAAGGTCTTCACTGGCAAAGAAAGAATTTTCTCAGTTAGCTAGTGATGGTTAATCCTGCTTTACCTCTTCACTATAAGAACATCTGTTTTAGCACTATGCTAAGATACTGTGGTTTCTTTGCATCTAATTCACTGAATGCAAAGTATTTCTTTGACTCGCTCTTTAGCAACAGCCTCCTATATATTTTATTTTGTGAACTCAGACTATGATTTTCTCTTGCCTTTTTTTTTTACTTTTTAGTGAAGTATCAAGCCAAGATAATGTAATACAGTGTCTAAAATTTCAGTTTTCAATAGTCATATAGCCATGTGTTGCTTAGCTTGGATTTATCTCAAGCCTTAGATACCACAGTCCAATCTGAGAATGCGTGCAGACAGTAGTCATTGGAAAATATGTCCTTGTGTAAACACAATATAACTGAGCCTGTTTGTCAGGATGGAAAGGTGTATGAAAGGACACTGCATTTGGTGCCCCAAAGGGAAAATATGATGTACTATACAAGGCAGATTATTAATCATAGCTGATATTTCTGGACAATAAAGTAGAGTAATCCTTGTGAACAATCTTTCTTCAAGGATAAAAAGGGAAAAAAAGGAACTGGCAGTATTATATGAAATGACATAACCTGACATTGGACAAAGCAAGAACCACCTCAGAAATCTCATTTGGAAAACAGTTTAATAATTGCTACATGTTTTATTGTGTCTAGGGTAATTTTTTTCTCCTGTTGCATCAGTCTTATTTCTTTGCTTGCACGACAGGCACCTGGGCTCCCTGTAAAGTTGGTAAACCTGTAGTAAGTGAAAGCACTTGTCCATTTAGACTTGCAAAGTTCACAGGGTTAGACTATTTCTCCCACAGAAGGGAAATGCTAGAATAATTTCCAAACCCCAGGAACTGGATGTGCAGACAGTGATATTATTACCACTCCTACAAGACACTTCAGCTGTGAGATGTCTGATATGTACCAGTATCATGCAATGAAACACAAACGACATAAATGAAAAAGGTCACAGCCATTTACTGAGTGAAGGGCTCCTTTCCTGTTGTCTCACTTCATGCCCCTAAACTTAGTGCCCCCTAGATCCATATTGCAAGGGGTAGATAAGCTCAGGCTGCTGCCAATGTTATTACATACCCAAAAAGTCAACAGCAAACTGTCAAGCGGCCCTTTCAAGCACTCCACAAATGTAATTTATTTTAAAATATTTGTTTGGGTTTAAATATTTCATATAAAATACAGAATTAATGTTGCAAACAGTGAAAGCAAGAAATATTTTATGAACACATTTTCCATGATGGAGCATTTTAAGAACGTTCCTATAATACTTTGCTTTGTTGCTTGATCCAGAGCTTAATGTAGTAGGATTTCATTTGTAATGTCACCATGAAATACAGTGTGGAGCACATGAAATGTTAATGTAATGCATAAATGTGCAATTAAAAAAAACAAGGTGATGTACATAAACAAATATTGAATTGGTGAAATATTCCACAGTTTGCAATGCATGATGCACAAGAATAGAGGATTCTATGACCCATTGAAATTTTGACTTGCCTAATTCCCTGCTTTTCCTTTCTTCTGGTCTCTGAACTAGAAGAACTTCCAATCTGAACTGAGAGGAACAAAATGTTTATTAAGCCAAACTTAATATTGCACTGATTAATGCAAAGATCACTGGACTTCCTACAGATGTGAACCAGTCTACCTCCAATGCCGTCAGTGAAGCTACACTACTTAAAATCAGCTGAAGCTTAACTTACTTGGGCAGCAAATACAAATTAGCGGCACCCTAGAAGGACAACAAGAATTGTTAAACATTTTTTTCCTTCTTTTTAGAGTATGAAAATTAGGAGGTTATTTTGTTTGAGATTCAACATTCTTTTATCTGGAGCTTTCCCAAAATACTCTTTGCACCTTGATTTGCATGAATGACATAGCCCCAGCATGTATTAAACTTGTGTATTTTACCTTGTCTTGACTCAGAATCTCACATATAAAACCTACATTTTGCAAGATTTCAGCAACTTCCAAAAACATGTTTTCTCCACTTCTGAAACAAGGAGGGTAGTACTTTCCTGCCTCATAAAGCAGGGTAAATATACTGAACAGTCCAGGATAACAGATACTAAACAATATGGTCATTTAAATGTCTATGCTATAAGACAGAGGTATGAATAGAGTTCAAAATGGCTTGTAATTATAACGAATAAATAAAGCAATATATCCATAGGATGGTCTAAGTCAAGTAATTATAGAAATATTTTCTCATTTGTATGTTTGGACTACAGTTGTGTTGTCTGTACATACTGAAATTAACCAAAACTGGTTTTTAGTGTTTGTCAGCATAAGAAAAAATTACTGATAGAATATACAACAAAATATTTTTTCTCCGCTATAAATGAATAACACTGATTAACATCATGGCTGGGTCTGTAGCACTTGTTTCTGATAGAGCATGTTATTGTAATGTTTTCAGGCCAAGGGGTAAAGGCTGGCTTATATCTTTTTGGAGCTAAATCTATGTTTGACCATTCAGGTCCACACACTGCACAGGGTTTGGTTCCGCTGTCCTCAATGCTCTCACTTAAGAGTGTAATGTAGCATGATATGAAGCATGATAGGATATAAATGACAGTACAGCCTGGTGAAATCTAATCTTTGTTGCTTGCACTGAGAGATTACCATAGTGCCCCATAGGGAAAAAGCTTGTTCACTCTAGAGGGGCCTGAGCAATGAGGTGCCATACATAGGTTGCTGTTGTGGTTTAAACCCATTAGGCAGCTGGGGATACAGCCACTCTCCTCCTCAGTGAGATGAGAGAAGGTACAGAAGGATAAAAGTTGAAATGCTCATGAAATAAAGACAGATTTGTAATTTTAAAAAAAAAGAAGGGAAGGGGGACGGGAAGGGGGAAAAACAAAAACCAGGAACAACAAATGATGCCAGCGAAAACCATTGCTCACCACCCATTATCTGCTGAGCATGGCATCACATGGTATGTAAGTTCTCTTTGGTCAGTTGGGGTCATCTGTTCCAACTGTGTCCCCTCCTAATAACTTACTTGTACACTCCCAGCCCACGCACTGTTGGAGTGAGAAGCAGAAAAGACCTTGATGCTCAGTAAACGTTGCTTAGCAGTAATGAAAACATACCTGAGTTACCAACACTGTTTCCAGCACAAACCCAAAACACAGCTCCAATACTAGCTACTGTGAAGAAACTTAACACTTTTGCAGCCCAAACAAGTGCAATTGTGAAAAGTTAGAGGATCTGCACCCATTCACATCTCCTTCTGGTCTTGTATATGAACACAAGAGAAATGCAAAAGCTAGGACACAGCATAAGATTCTTGCATAATTTCAAGTCCTCTTTAATCTAAATATATTGTATATTTGTCCTTGGTTTATTTGTTTTAAATATCTGATTTGGGGAGTAAATTATAAAGTTATGTTTTGCAACAAGAAGGGACACACAATGATCTTTGGAGGAAAAAAAAATTGAAGTTCAAAACCAAAAAATTTCTTAGTAATTGGGTGTTTACCTTACCTTAGTAATTGCGTGTTTAAATATTTAATAGTGCATACACATATAATTTGAAACAATAACCAATCTACATAGGCTGTTTTAATAGGCAGGTGGTAGCAATGATTCATTTCTCTTCAAAAGATAGTGACAATTTCATAGTCACCGCAGTTAAGATATTATTAAAGGCATAAACACTTTTGATATGCTTCTCTGTTGCCCACTCATTTCAAGAAAGTCATAAAAATAACATTAAAAGTATTATCTTTGTATCACAAATATGTTCATATCTTGATTTTATTCCCTAGTGTTTAAATTGTGACTTTCACTTCAAATAAATTAAAACATTTGCTTTAAATGTAAAGGTCTAGCTAAATTTTAGTAAGATCTAGACCAACACATTTAAAGCTAGGTTCACCATGTTTTTCACTTTTGCATATCAACATTAAATTTACCTTCTTAATTTCTCCAATATTTTAGAGTAAAGAAAAAATTGGGATTTTTTAGTCAGACCTAGTTCAAGACCTCACACAATTGACACCAAGTAAGTCCCACAAAGGCAAGGTTCATATCCCACAGTTGTCAGCAAAATTGGATCTGTCTTGTTTGATGCATTGTGAGCCAGGAAATCTATATTCAGACAGCAGTGGGTGGGCCTAGGGGTGAATAGAGGTGATCAGCATCCACAGAGATGGAGACACTGGGTTTATCCCTGGTGAACCAGTTTTCCACTGCTGGAAGTGAAGCAGGAGGCAGGCAACATTTGTGACCGTGAGCAGCAGCCCCTTCAAACCCAGCAATCTCCTGTCCAAGCCCTCTGCCCACTTGTGTTGAGCTTCACAGTCAGTCCCATACCTGACTCAAGTTAGTTCTTCAAACCCGGATATTCCTCCTTCTGCTCTTGCATAGAAACTCTTCCAAGTCTTATTTCATTCCCGAATATTAAATTCCATGGCTAACCAATAATATTTTCATTATCTGTAATATTAGTAGTAGCAACAGTATCTCTGTTAACAGTGTTTAAAAACTCAAGTAAGCACATGCTAATTCCAGAGCTTTGGCAGTAAACTTGGGAACAGGAAACATTCCTGTTGGTCCTGTGAGAGTATTCACCTTTCAGCAGTGCAGTATGTAGCCTTATCAGACTTCAGTGAGCCCATGGGGAAATGCTGATGAAACTTGGCTACTCCTCTGAAACTTGCTTTTGAAGTTTTCTTTTGCTCAAAAACTCAAGGTTTAGTTTTACACTCCTGACTTCTCTCCTGAGATGTCTTTGACAACTCTGTCTGGAAACAGAATACTAAACTCAGATCTCTGTTGCAGTTACAAATCTCTGTGGAAGTCATTGTACAAGATCACTTTTTGTGCTATTTTTACTGTACAACTTTAACCTTGCAACACAAGTTGCACATATGGAATTGATTGCAGCAGTATTATCTTGTATGTTTATGAGAGCACACTTGATCCAGCAGTCGATTTTGCAAGAGATGAGCAAAGCAAAACCCTGTTAGCTTAAGAAGGAGACAGTTTGCACCTTACAAATCATGAGGTCAGACTCGGTTATGAACTGGATTCTAAATCTTATCAAGCATACTTTTCTGTAACAGTCTGCTACAGAAGGAAAACCTTTTTTCCTCATGTGCAAGCTATGCTTTATGTTGCAATGTTTTCTCCTAGGGTTCTACCTCTTAGAAGGACAGAACAGTCTTCTGAAGAAACTCAAAAGAAATATTTTTCATTTAGAATAAATAATATGCACAATGGAATAGTTATTTAATTACGTTTAATTATTTATAACAATTCATCATTTATGCATAATAAATGTTGTTAAATAAAATATTTTCAAGTCAGATCAGCTCTGGTCAGAGGAGTTTCTATGATGAACCTATTATATGCAAACAGAAAAGATGGTGAAGAAGAATTGCAAGATCTATTTGAGAGTATAGATATTTTTTTAGTTCTTTCAGCTCTTCTTAACCACTTTTATAAAACTCTTTTACACTGCTCTTCCTTCATGTTCCCTCCTACCTCATCACTTGCCCTTCGCTGATTTTCTTTCCCCTATGCTTATTTTGACTTTACTCAATTTTTTTCTGATACAAGAAGAGAATGCTAATGTTTCTCTGCCAAAGATTTAAACAGAAACCCCTTGAACTATACAGATACTCTCCATTAACATCCAACTCTTTTTTTTATTGGGTTTTTTGTTTGTTTGTTTGTTTGTTTGTTTTTCTCTCCTTTGTGTAATCATTCTCCATTATCTGTTCCATTGCCCATCTCAACTGTATTGATCTCATGAGAAAGATAACATCTTGAAAAGCACATGGGGTTAATTCACTCGTTTCCAAACTACACAATGACTTTTCATTCAAAGCTGCTGCTTGGCCAAAAACATTAGGTTGGCAAACTCTTGCCAAAAAAGTAGGCAGAATTCCATCAGAAACTTTCCCATTTTCTCATCAGTTCACCTGATGCTTATGGATCTCACCACTCCCAGAGACATGGCTGATCTCATGGCTGGGGAACCCAGAGCTTCCACACTCAGAGGTGGAAGAAAGCCCTGTGTTGAATGGACGTTAATAATGTGCCTGAATTTTCCCCAGTCTCAGACCTGATAGCCCGGTATGGCAGATCACTGTGACACCAAGAGGCAGCAGAAGTTACTGGTATGGACAAATGATATTTAGATAGTGGCTTACTCACAGACTGTGCCTTGACCTTTCATGCAATCTACAGACTACCTATGCCATTGCTTTCCAAGTAGAAGCTGCAAGATTTTACAAGGAGGGAAACAATGGCATAAAGAGATGTTTTTTTCTAAACGTGTGTGATTAAGAAACCCCTTTCCATTGAAAAACATTTACCAAAGCCCAGAGAATCTCTAAGTGCTTGCAGATAATTAATACAAACTAAGGCATTTATTCTACTGAAAAGCCCCATTCGAAAGCATTTCTGTGCAACAGAGAAGTCCAGAGAGCACCTTATGTGGCATCCTTCAGCACTATGGCTACTAGCATTTTAGATGACTCAAGCAGCAGATGTGCCTAAACCACATCCTTTGGGAGGCAGTTTCAGAAACCAGAAGACCTCGCACAGGAAAGGCAGCTTAATATGCCCTCTCTAAGGTAATCTTTCACTCTGGCATACCCTCCCAGCCTTCTCGCAGCATTACAAAGAAGCTCCTCTCATACTTCACATAACCAGGTGGAAATCAGATGGAAGGGGAGGTGCTGTCAGCTCCACAACATTTATAACATTTTTGTCATGAAATGAGCTTTTATAATTGTTATGCACTGAAGCTAAACTATGAGTTGCAGGGAGGAAAGAACAATCTTGCTAAGACATACTGTTCAGTTTTTACAAGGCTGTGTTTAAATCAAGGAGGGAGAAATGGCACAAGTTTTGACATTTGTAGTCATAAATTGAAACACCCAACAAACAGGCAGGGATTTTTAGCCCACTAGGAAGAAGGCATTAAGCAGAATTCAGTCCTGAAGGGCTGGATCTTTGAACTTGATTTGGGTTTCCTAACCAGAAATACTAGAGAGATACTTACAAATATGAGAACAGTAACCAAGTTAAGAATGGTATGGAGAGAAAGGAGAGGAATCTGAAAGGCAACCAACTAAAATTGCCTACATATACCCACAACAAGTACTGAACATCTGCAGGAGACACATATGTAAATGGATTAGATCCCCAGAATAGTTAGTGAGTTCTCCATTTCACTGCAGTATATAGAATAGATAAATAAATAGTGGGCATATGTGATATATATTTAGATGGTGCATTAGACTTTAAAATCTCCGTCTAACTGAATGCATTAGCCTGTATTTTCTGTTTATGCCTCTGGGATACCATGGAAACACAACACTGAATCCTAATGGGTCTCTTCTGGCAATAAATAAACAAAGTCTTTGTCTATTTATGTTTCAATTTCTTTCTTTTCCTTTTTTTCCGTGTAATTTACAGCTTCAGAAGGAAAACAGTCTTACCCCCACCCGTTTTCTTCAGTTGCAAAGCATACTGAAAATAAATGCAAAATGCACCTTCTAGTGGCCACTGCAGCCTTCTATACAGCTGCTACTACCATGGGTAAGCGGTGAACACTATCTGTTTTTGTTGAGCTTCCTTCTAAGGAAAAATGTGGAATTTATAATTGAACTTTGAGTCAGGGTTGCTTTACTAAATTGCAGCCTAACCTAAAGAGCACTTTATATACTTATTGAAATTGAAAGCTGTTTTTTTAACTTGCAACTCCAAGAAGCTACAGCCAGTCCCTCTTTCTTAACAATGTTCATTACTTTTAAACTGCTTCTCCAAAGCAATGACACACTATCACTTCCCATGCCCAGAGCTTATTAAAGCAAACCAAAGCAATCATCCCCATCAGGCTAATGCACAGGAGCAAGGTGAAACTCGAAGCACCAAGTGATAGAAATACTGAGTATCACACAGCATCGGTTTGCCATCTGGCACCTGCTGTCGCTGTCTGATATGAATAAAGTCATCGAGAGGGAATGTTGTGCAGTAACATGAGTAATAGAAAGGCTGATAATTATCTGTGTGGAGAAGTAGGCAGATTTAATTAGACTACTCAAATCTGAAGAGTCAACTGAATCCAAAGGCAGCAGTCTCAGCTGTGGAGGGCAGCCATATGGTTGCTCTCAAGCTTTCAGGTCAGACTGAAATTCAACAGGGACTTTCATCGTTAATATAGAAATGCAGATCCACGTGCTTGACTCTGCATCTGTCAGGCAGTTCTTGGGCAAGAACTACAGCAATACCAGGTATGCAAGTTTGGTGCAGGGCATGCTAGAGTCCCTATTGTACTAGGTCTGAATAACAAGCTGGCTTTCCAACCACTCCAGCAAAAACAGCAGGTCAGCCCTGGGAAGACAAAAGCAGGACTAAGCAGCAAGAGTAAAAATGCCCTTAGGTGGCCCTCAAGTGTATGGCTTTTCAGTATAAATGTGAAACCGGGACACTTTTTAGCAGCCTTCAGCCTCTAAAAATACGCAGGGGCTGATAAACTGAGGCAGATCACCTAGGTGGTGCAACTGATTTTAGTATGAATCCAATTCATATTAGGACACATTACTGTGCAGGGGACCAAGTGATGAAGAATCAGTCTTGGAAATGATGGGTGCAGCATGTGAGTTTTAAAAACCTTCTCTCTTACCCTTCTACAAAACTGAGTATATGCACATAAAGTAAAATTCATGGGTTGCTTTCTATTCATGTTTTTCTTTTTTCTTCTTCCTGGAGGTTGGGATCAGCTGTTTATTCCTACTCAGATTTTCTTTCTTCTGACCTGACCAGCAGGCTAGCATAATAAATATCTCAACCTTAAGATATAATAATATACTTAATGATTTTCTGGTAATTCCTGCAGAATAAAAAAATAGTTGTCATAATCTGCATAGTACATAAGAGAACAGACAGACTGTCACAATATATATTGCAGAGAAAGATGCCAACTAGATCCAATGAAGGATCTAATCATGAAAACTCAATGAGAAAGGTAAGTAAATAGGTGAACTACATTTGGTTTGTTTCTCTAGCATCTGCAAAATCTGTAAGACCTTGATTTCATTTCTCTTTTGGACATGATGTTGCACCAGAAAGAAGGAGATCGTGAGGAATCTACCACACAGGGAATAATCATTCTCATCAACTGCCTTCCTCCTTCTGTGTCACAAATGGCCACATGTATTGGGTCTGGCTGAGCTGGAGTGCATTTCCCCACAGTAGCCCTCACAGTGCTGTGCTTTGCATTGGTAACTAGAAGGGTGTTGATAACATACTGGTGTTTTGGCTACTGCTGAGCACAGCACCAGCACAGCAACATTCCATCCTCAACCAAGGGCAAGTTCCTGTGAGGGCATCCCAGTGGGCCAGCTGACCCAAACTGACCAAAGGGATATTCCAGACCATATGACGTCAGCTCAGATATAAAAGCAAAGGAAAGGAGCAGGAATGGGGGCATTCATTGTCTCCAATGGCTGCCTGCTGAGGAACCATCAGGCATGCTGAATCCCTGCTGCTCAGGAGTGGCTGACCATCGCTGCTCATGGGAAGTAGAGAATAAACTGTGCTATCTTTTGCTTTGCTTTTGAACTCACAAGCTTCCTCTTTGCTTCTGCTTTAAATAAACTGCCTTATCCCAACCCATAAGTTGTTTTCCACCTTACTCTCTCCCTTTTCCATCTGGGAAGGGGACTGATAGAGTGGCTGGGTGGGCACCTTGTGTCCAGCCAAGGTCAACCCACTACACTGCAACACAGTCTTCTGCCCTGCTCCTGGTCAGCAAGGAGGAGGAGGAGGAGATGCTCCCAGAAGAAGTAACGGCTATTTGAGAAGATGGCAGCGAGACAACCACCATGGGCCAAACGTGATACTGTATGCAAGAGAATTTGAGACTTTGCAGTTGAGCTTGAGTCAAAGACAGATAAGAGGGCTCAGTAAGCAGCACAGTATGAACTACTCTTAGCCCAGAAAGCTATAAATTCTGGTTTGCCACTAGCATACAACCCAGATAGTCAGGGCTTCTCATACCTTCTGTCATTCAGCACAAAAAGGACTGCTAAATTTTAACTGGTTAAAATATGACTTGGTTATGGTTGCCGTCTCTCATTTTGCCACTCTAGTCAGATACAAGTTTTTCAGTGGTGACATGTCCCTGCGGCAGAGTCAAGAGGACCTGCTGTCTAAGGCACTGACTTTCATATATCGGAGATCTGGCAAAAATTTCCAGTATAAGAGGAGCAATTGTTCAGAAATCTCTCACATTCATGACAGAGTCTGTTTCCTTCAGTGTCCATGCTGCACTAGATTAGGTGAACCTCTCCATGACCCAAAAGTCAGTCTTATGTTCTTCCCAGGTGTCCTTTAAACGTGTAGTTCATAACACCTTGTATAAGCAGGGAATACCAACACAAAGCAGCTAAGATAAGTGCAGAAGGTTCCAGGCATTTGGTGCTGGAACCATCTGCAAACAAACAAGAAAGCATGACCTAATCTCATCTTCTTTGACAGAGGGAGCCAGATAGCAACTACACCAGATGAGGTTAACAGAGTCAAAAATATACTTTTCAATGACTTCTTTTCAGGGAAAAGAAAGACAGACAGACGGCTACAAAAAGCTGTTACACTGCATCAAGAACTGCGGTGGGTTGACTTTGGCTGAACACCAGGTGCCCATCAAAATTACTCCATCACTCCCCTCCTGAAATGGAAAGGGAGGAGAAAATATAATGAAAGCCTCATGAGTCAAGATAAGGACAAGGAGAGACCACTCACCAATTACCGACCAACATGAGGACACAAGTTTATTACCAATGAAATCAAAGCAGGATACTGAGAAATATGACCAAATCTTAAAAACACCTTCCTATCACTCCTCCCTTCTTCCCTGGCTCAAATTCACTCCTAAATTCTCCAGCTCAGGAGGATGGGGAATGGGGACTGTGTTCAGTTCACTACACATTGTCTCTGCCACTCCTTCCTCCTCAGGGGGGAGAACTCCTCACAATCTTCCTTGCTCCAGTGTGAAGTACCTCCCACAGCAGACAGTCCTCCATTAACATCTCCAGTGTGAGTCCTTCCGCAGGCTGCAGTTCCTCATGAACTGCTTCAATATGGGTCCCTTCCTCAGGAAGGAACCTTCAGGAGTAGGGAAGTCTGTCCTTCAGGAACAGACTGCTCCTGCATGGGTCCTCCAAGGGTTCACAGTCCTGCTAGCAAACCTGCTTCAGCGTGGGCTCTGCTCCTGTTGGGGGCACAGGTCCTGTCAGGAGCCTGCTCCAGTGCACGTTTCTCTCTCCACAGGGTCACAGACCCCCTTAGGCATCCACCTGCTCTGGCGTGGGATCTTCCATGGGCTCCAGGTGGATATCTGTTCCCCTGTGGACCTCAATGGGTAGCAGCTGGACAGCTTTTCACCATGGTCTTCACCATAGGCTGCAGGGAATCTCAGCTCCTGCATGTGGAGCACCTCCTCCCCCTCCTTGTTCACTAAACTTGTTTTCAGCAAGGCTGTTTCTCTCACATATTTTTAATCCTCTTTTTTGTCTGATTTTTGTGCCATAGGCGGCATAAATACAATATAAGCACTTGCTTTGAATTCACATGAAGCACTGAAGTTTCACAGGGAACTTAATAATTTGCCTGCACATACACTTTGCCCCTTTTTTTTAATTAACATGTCCAGCTCAGGTTGTTAATTAGCATAAAGCGGTGGCTGGAAATATAGCTCAGATTACTTTTAACATTTGGTGTGCAGCACAACAATGCTGATTAAACTTGTAGAAACAGATGAGGAGAAGGTTGAGGTTCTCAACAAACTTTTAGCCTCAGTCTTCAATGGCAACCTCTCTTCCCAGAGCTCTTGAGTGGATGGACAGCAGGATGGGCACGGGGGGAGCAAAATCTCTTCCATTTTAAGTAAAGATCAGGTTCATGACCACCTGAGGAACCTGAACATACAGAAGTCTATGGGACCCAATAAAATGCATCCCAGAGTCCTGAAGGAATTGGCTGAAGTAGTTGCCAAGCCACACTCCGTGATATTTGAGAAGTCATGGCAGTCAGGGGAAGTCCTGGCTGACTCGAAAAATGGAAACACTGTACCTATTTTTAAAAAGGGTAGAAAGGAAGACCCTGAGAATTATTACCAAAGTGTCAGCCTCTCCTCTGTGCCCAGGGAGATCATGGTACAGATCCGACCTGAAGCTATGCTGAGGCACATGGAGGACAGGGAGGTGATTTGAGAGAGCCAACATGGCTTCATCAAGGGCAAGTCCTGCCTAACCAATTTAGTGGCCTTCTATGATGGAGAGACTACATCAGTGGACACGGGAAGGGCTACAGATGTCATTTATCTGGACTTCTGTAAAGCCTTTGACATGTCCCCCCACAACATCCTGATCTCTAAATTGAAGAGAGATGGATTTGGTGGGTGCACTGTTAGACGGATGAGAAAGTGGGTGTATGGTCACATCCAAAGGGTAGTAGTCAACAGCTCAGAGTCCTGGTGGACATCAGTGACAAGTGTCCCTCAAGGGTCCATACTGAGAACAGTGTTATTTAATATCTCTATCAGTGACATAGATGAAGGGATCAAGTGCACCCTCAACAAATTTGCAGCTGACAGCGAGCTGAGTGGTGTGGTTGACACACCTGAAGGATGGGATGCCATTCAGAGGGACCTGGACAAGCACAAGAAGTGGACCCATAGGAATCATATGCAAATTAAGAAGACCAACTGTAAGGTGCTAAACCTGGGTCAGGGCAACTCCCAGTGTCAATACAGGCTGGGAGATGAACAAATTGAAAACCAGCCCTGCCAAGAAGAGCTTAGGGGTGCTGGTGGATCAGAGAATGGACATGAACCAGCAATGTGTGCTCCCAGCCCAGAAAGTCAATTGTATCCTCGACTGCATCAAAAGCAGCATGGCCAGGAGGTCAAAGGAAGTGATTCTGCATCTCTACTCTGTTCTGGTGTGCTGCTTCCAGTTCTGGGGTCCCCAGGACAGGAAGGATATCAGTTGGTCAGAACGAGTCCAAGGAAGGGCTTCCAAAATGATTAGTGGAATGAAGCATCTCTCCTTTGGTGAAAGGCTAAGAGAATTGTGATTATTCAGCCAGGAGAAGAGAAGGCTTAGGGGAGACTTAATTGAGGCCTCCCAGTAACTGAAGAGAGCCTACCAGAAATATGGAGAGAGCCTGTAGTGACAAAACAAGGGGGAATGGCTTCAAACTAATAGGAGGTTTAGATTAGATATTTGGGAAAAAAATCTTTACTATGAGGTGGTGAAGCACTGGAACAGTGACCCAGAGAGGTTATGGATGCCCCATCCCTGGCAGTGTTCAAAACCAGGCTGTATGGGACTCTGAGCATCCTGATCTAGAGGAAGATGTTCCTGCCCGTGGCAGGGAGGTTGGAAGGAGATGATCTTTAAAGTCTCTTCCAACCCAAGCATTCTACGATTCTATGAAAAAAGCAAGATCTATCATTCTGATGCCAAATGGTGCAGAAGGATAATATCAACCACAACTTGTATTTACTGGTTTATGGCATTTGTCATCACTATGGTTCTGGGTGCTTCCTAGCTTTAGAGAAAGCATGACACTTGGTTGAGTTTGAAAAATCTGAACTGAATTCTGAATTTCTGTGTTTTCTATCTACGTATTGAAGGTTTGAGACGTTTCAAATGCAGATCTCCAGCTAAGGTTGAATATTAGTGGAAGAGTTTACTATCTATGTATGAGACAGAAATGTTTTCTCATCTTCCTGCTGAGTCTTATGGCTTCTAGTTCAGTAGAATCCAAAAGCAAATAAACCTTCTCTCCATTGCTATTAACATACAGAAATGAGTATCATATCAGATATATGTCTCACAATCCCTACAAGGGGTCTTACACTTTACTGAAATGATTCCTCTGATTATGTCCTTCTTTCCTGCCCTCAGCCATTCCTAATAAGACCTGGGCATTGCTTCCAAAAATTCTGTGATTTTTTTTTTTTTTAAGGAAATACCAAATAATTACATCATTCACACACTCAGATCCATTTTCTCCCTGTGTACTTATGTTTCTCTCTGACTTCTCATTCCATCAGTTCTCCTCTCCATGCTTCACCAACCATACGCATAGCCCAGACATATTAAGTTGAATGCTTTTGATAACAGAAAAATGTTTTAGATGCATGGTTTTTTCTCTAGTGGGATTTTTTTTCTCAGTCCTTGAAACAAAAGGCACCATTTTTCTGGCCCTCTGTGCTTAATACCTCTGACACACAAGGGCAAATCCATCTCAGAAGATCAGCAGAAGCTTCTGAAACCATATCGGGTGCTTGCTAGAGCTGTCTGGTGCTGATTACTCATATCTGTGAACTGGAGCTACTCCAACAAAGGTGAAAGATAGGACACTTTTTCTTCTTCTTTAATTTATTCAGTCATCAATTGTACTTGCCATATATTTTCGTCTATTCTGAGAACTTCATGCCTTAGTTCTTAAATCAAAGGGAAAATTTTTTAAATAGTTGCATTTTTTCATATTTTTAATTGCTCTCCCACCTTTTCACATGGTAATATCTTTAAAACAGGTACATGTATATTCACATTAAAAAAATTATTTAAACCTCATTACCCAGTCCTTATGCAACACTGATTGTCTGTTCTCAGGCTGTTCTCAGACTATGTTCTTTTGAATGTATATGATCCTTTAAAAATGCTTCTGAGACTTATAAAATCGATGCCAAACTGACTCATCTAATTTCCTGCAATTCTTTTAGATCCTTTTCAAAAGTAATTGGAGTGCTGCATTAGTTATTTCTCTGGCCTCCAGAGATTTGTCATTTTTTCTAAATTTTTTTTCCAGTTTTAATTCTAACTTTCTCTATTCTTTGTCTGCATCTTGTACCTAGTCATATTCAAGACCCTTTAGGGAGTTCAAGACCCTTTCTTCAAGACACTATCAGCTTAAAGATTGCACTCTGTCTACACGATTTTCAAGTCCCTCTGTTGCAAATAACACCAAAGGTATCTAGAATCAAAAGAGACTAGAGAAAAATATGCTTCCATTTTCTTTACTTTGTACACTAGAAAGTATTCCTTCTGCAACTAGTTTTATGTTTTTCTCTCATTTTAACTAGCTGGGTTTTGTACAGATCACTCATACAGGTGCATGAAAGAGAACAGCACCATTTAAAATCAGAGTAAAAAAGTTTAAAAACACCTGGAAGACCTGGGAGTAAATGCAGGGGTAGGAATTTTTTTAAACGCATTTTCTAAGCAGACTGGATTTGAGATTATTAGCAGCTGTTCAGGTGGAAAGGAAATAGGTGAGAGCAACCAATGCTGCCAAAAAGGAACAGTGCTAAGTCCTCTATGAGATATGTTCCCTTGCAGATCTACACAGCAGATGACAAAGGCCCCAGAATCTGTCCTCCTCTGTAGAGTTATACTGGATACACAGCACCTACCTAGTTGTTTGAGCATCAGTACGATTCCTTTCATCTCTTTCTCTTTGTTGACAATAAAATTTCTCATTTGCCCTTAACTTACTATCCCACAGCCAACAGCACCAAGAGAGCTGCTGATCACAGAGAAGCACATTTGCCATCCCAGGCTGGGCAGGTAGGTCACCCTAACCAAGGAGCTGGTATCCACAAAGCCACTGGGGCTCCACAGAAACTCTCCAACACAGGCAGTATGATTAACATCTGCGTTGTAGAGCTGGCCATCATGGACACCAGGTGTTCACCCATATCATAAAGAAATCCAGGGTACTGCTTCCCAGGAGTTGTGATCTGAGTGAGCAGATTGTAGCTAGACCCACTTTACATCTCCCCAGACAGTGCAAGCTGATGTCTTGGTTTAAAGACAAATGCTGGAACAGAGACTCCAATACATGAGCTCCCTCCACTTTTTAAAAATCTTTCCCTTTTTCATCAACACAGAGAGACAAAATGCAAGTAGATACAAGTGAAAAAAAGTAAAGTTTATTGACAAGACATATAGCAAAAACAATAATATGAACAGAACAGCTAAAACCAATGAATCACCTCTATTCTCTCTCCTGCCCCACCACCATCCCAAAAATCCAGAGACAAAGAAAAAAAAAATCTAGGAGAAAAACATTTATCCAGAAGGAACTATGCTAATAAACTGCCCACTCTACATCACCCAATCAGGCTTAGATCCTGACTGTAGCAGCAGTGTTTGTGTAGAGGCTCTTTGTTGCCTGCTTTGTGACTGTCTCTGACCCTGGCGTTGTCCCACTGGGCTTGGCTGGGGTTCAGGCTCTGGCAGTGACAATCAGCTGTGTGATGGGCTCTCTCCCTCCTCTAGCAGTGGTGGTGCAGTCCCAGTTGCAAAAGCAGTGGCAAAACCTTCTCTGAAGCAGCAGTATCCATGGGCAGCAGTGGCATGGGATAGTCCCAGGTGGCTCCCAGGACTAGGATGGCAACAGGGACAGTAAGCCGCACAATGTGTGAAGAGTTAGTTCCACTTCCATTTAAAAAAAAAAGAATTTCAAAATAATTTCAAAAAAGGGGGTCAGTGTAGACCTAGGATTTCAAAAATATCTTTGAATAACCTTGGCTACCAAAAGTAGCCTAACACACAAAATTAGGATTTCAGATCTAGAGAACCTTTTACATTATAAATTTGTTAAATTTTATTTTTAGTTTCTTGATACATTTTCTTGGAGTTGGCATTTTCCAATAAATAAAGAACTTACTCAAGGTCTTGACATTTGTTTCTGTACCAAGTTACAAATACAGAGGTTCCCAAGCACAGAATTTAACAGATTCATAGAATCATTAAGATTGGAAAAGACTTCCAAGGTCATCAACTCCAACCTCTGACCAAACATCATCATCATGCCAACTAAACTAAGCCATAGCACTAAGTGCCACATCCAATTGTTGTTTGAACATTTTCAGAGATGGTGACTCCACCAGCTCCCTGGGCAACCCATTCCAATTTTTAAACATCCTTTCAGTGAAAAAGTTTTTCAGATGTCCAACTTGGAACTCCCCTGGCACAGCTTGAGGCCATTTCCCCTTGTCCTGTCACTAGTTGTCTGAAGGAAGAGACCAACCACCACTTTGCTGCACTACCTTTCAGGTAATTGTAGAGAGTGATAAGATCTCCCCTGAGCCTTTTCTTACCCAAACTAAACATTCCCAGCTCCCTCAGTCACTCCTCACATGACTTACTCTCTAGACCCTTCACCAGCTTTGTTGGCATTCTCTGGACACGCTCCAACACTTCAATGTCTTTCATGAAGTGAGGGGCCCAGAACTGAATACAGTACTCAAGGTGCAGACTCACTGGAGCCAAATACAGAGCAAAAATCACTTCCCTGGTCCTGTTGGCCACACTGGTTTTGATATACACAAGGATGCCGTTGGCCTTCTTGGACAACAGGACACACTGCTGGTTCACGTTCCGCTGTTGTTGATCAGCATCCTTAGGTCCTTTCCCACCAGGCAGCTTTCCAGCCACTCTGCCCCATGCCTGTAGCACTGCATGGGGCTGTCATGACCCAAGGGCAAGATCCTTGGTTGTTTTCAGGGCACTTCACCTGATTGAATCTCATACAATTGGCCTTGACCCATCTATCCAGCCTGACCAGATCCCCCTGCTGAGCCTCCAGCAGATCAACTCTACCCTCCAATTTAGTGCTGACAGTCTGCAAACTGACTGAAGATGCACCTGATCGTCTCATCCAAATCTCTGATAAAGATGTTAGACAGAATGGGCCCCAATTCCAAGCTCTGAGAATCACCACTGCTGACCATCCACCAGCTAATGCAGTTCCATTCCCCATCACTGTCTGGGTCCAACCATCCAGCCAGTTTTTGACCCAGCAAAGAGTGCACCTGCCCAAGCCATGAGCAGCCAGCTTGTCCAGGAGCATGCAGTGAGACAGTATTGAAGGCTTTACTGTAGTCCAGGTAGACAGTATCCACAGCCTTTCCCTCATCTGCTAGGTGGGTCATCTGGTCATAAAACGAAATCAGGTTGATCAAGCAGGACCTGCCTTTCCTATACCCCTGCTGGCTAGGCCTGATACCTTGGTTTTCCTGAACATGCCTTGTGATGGCACTCAAGATGATCTGTTCCATAACCTTCCCCAGCACCAAGGTCAGGCTGATAGGCCTGTAGCTCCAAGATTCTCCTTCTGACCCTTCTGGTGGATGGGTGTCATGTAGGTCAACCTCCAGTCATCTGGGACCTCCCAGGTTAGCCAGGACTGATGATAAATGGAGAGTGGCTTGGCAAACTCCTCTGCCAGCTCCCCAGTAACCTTGGGTGGATCCCATCTAGCCTTGTAGACTTATGAGTGTGTAATTAGTTCAGCAGGTCACCAACTACTTCCTCCTGGATTGCAGGGGGTTTGTTCTGCTCCTTGACCCTATCTACGGGTTCAGGGAACCAGTTGCCTTGAGAATAACTGATCTTTCTGTTGCAGACTGCAGCAAAGAAGGCATTAAGTACCTCAGCCTTTTCTCATCTTTTGGTAACAATATTCCCTTCTGCATCCCATGAAGGGTGGAGATTTTCCCTGTTGTTGTTAATATATTTATAAAAACACTTTTTATTATCTCTCACAGCAGTGGCCAAATTGAGTTCTAGCTGAGCTTTCACCTTTTTAATTTTCTCTCTACATGACCTAACAACATCATTTTTGTTGCCTGCCTCTTGTTGCAAAGGTCATGAGCTCTTTTTTCCCTGAGTTCCAGCAAAAGCTGCCTATTCATCCAAGCCGGTCTGCTTTCCTTCCTATTCCTCTTTTGACACTTAGGGACAGCCTAGTCCTGCATCTTTAGGATTTCCTTCTCTCTTTCCAGCCTTCTTGGACTCCTTTGTTTTTAAGGACTGTTTTCCAAGAGACTTTCTGAATTAGTGTCCTGAACAGGCCAAAGTCTGGTCTCTGGAAGTTAAAGAAAAAGATTTTCTTGACTCCCTTCCTTTCTTTACTGAGAAATGAAAACTTTCATTTTGTGGTCTCTATGCCCAAGACACACTTCAGCCACCACACCTCCCACCATCCTCTTTATACCTGCCTTTGAGATATTTATATGCATTAATGAGATCCCCTCTCTGTCCTCTCCAGACTAAACAGGCCCAACTCCCTCAGTCTCTCCTCATACAAGAGATGCTGCTGTGCCCTAATCATCTTTGTGGCCTTCTATCAGACTGAAGAGCCCAGAACGGGATACAGTTCTCCAGATGTGGCCTTACTAGAGCCGAGTCAAAGGGGCAGGATCTGCTCCCTCAACTGACTGGCCACGCTCTTCCAGATGCACCCCAGGATACCACTGTCCCTCCTGGCCACAAGAGCTCACTGCTGGCTCATGGTCAGCTTGTCATCCACCAAAACTCCCAGGTCCTTCTCTGTAGAGCTACTCTCTAGAAGATCAGCCCCCAGTCTGTACTGGTTCTTGGGGTTATTCCTCCCCAGGTGCAGGACCCTACACTTGGCCTTGTTGAACCTCATTAGGTTCTGTCTTCCCAGCTCTCCAGTCTATCAAGGTTCTGCTTGATATCATATATTTCAAATCATCAGCAAGCTTTCTGAAGGTACATTCTGTCCCTTCTTTCAGGTCCTTGATAAACAAACTGAATAAGGCTGGACCTAGTACTGATCCCTGGGGAATGCCACTGACTGCAGGCCTCAAAATAGATTCTACTCTGCTGATCACAACCCACTGTTCATTCATCTAACCCACGTGGCCTCAGCTTACCTATGAGGATGTTATGGGAGACAGTGTCAAAAGCCTTACTGACATCAAGGTAGACAACATCCACTGTTCTCCCCTTTTTGACCTATCCTGGCATGCCATCATAGAAGGCTATCAGACCGATCAAGCAGAATTTCTCCCTGGTGAATCCATTCTGACTACTCCTGATGACCTTCTTGTCTTCCCCATCCTCAGGAATGACCTCCAGAATTATCTGTTTCATTAACTTTCCAAGGACTATGGAGAGGCTGACTGGTCACAGTTTCCTGAGTCCTCCTTCTTACCATTTTTGAAGATGGGAGCAACACTGACCTTTTTTCCAGTCATTGGCAAAGGACTCTCCTGTTCTCCATGATTTTTCAAAGATGATGGAGAGTGGTTTAAGAGCAACATCTGCCAGCTCCCTCAGCACCCCTGTTGTTAAGTGTACCTCATCAATCTCTAACTTAACCCTCTACGACCAAGGGGAAGTCTCCCTTTCTCCAGCCTCCTTCTCTTTCCTCTGGTTCCTGAGGGAGAGCCTCAGCAGTAAAGACTGAGGCAAAGAAGGCATTCAGTAATTCTGCTTTCTCTGTGTCTTTCATCACCATGAAACCCACCTAATTCAGCAACAGCCCCTTATTTTCACTACTCTCCCTTTTGCTGCTGCTGTCCTGGATATCCCTTGTCAGACTCAATTCCAAGTGTGCCTTGACCTCCCTTATCACATTCCTGTATACTCTGACAATGTTCTTATAGTCCTCTCATATAGTTTGTCCTTTTTTCCTGATCTCTTAAATTTCTTTCCTCCATTTGAGATTTTCTAGAAAGTCCCTGCTCATCCATGCAGGTCTCCAGCCCCCTTTTGTCTGATTTCTTGCTCATGAGGATACACTGGTCTTGGGCATGGAGGAACTGATGCTTGAATATTGACCAGCTCTCTTGGATTCCCTTCTCTTCTAGAGCCCTATCCCATGGGATTCCTCTAAGTAGGTCCTTGAAGAGGCTGAGATTAGCTCTCCAGACCTGAATGGGTTTTGTTAGATATACAAGCTGCAGCAACCAGTGCTATGTTCAGGAAAGTCAGGGTAAAAAGTCATCAAAGCAATTACTTTAGGAATGTTAACAGCATATAAACAATGCTTCCAAGAAAAGAAATTTAATTTCAATCTTCCCCGTAACAATCACAATGACAGCTTGAGCTTTTAACTCACTAAAATGTTTTTGAAAAATAGTAATGAGAAATACTATGTTGTCCTTTCTGTGACCTCTTTCTACCAAACTAAATAGCTCAGACTTTGAATATTCGTATTCGATAAATGGAATACAGCCCAAAGTGTTTGTGCCATACTGTCTAATAATAGAAGCATTTGAGGAAATCATGTAGTTTGAGAGGAAAAAAGGCTAAATTTAACAAATTATTCACTGGAGATTACTCACTTTTCTCTGATGAGAGCAGGAAAATATGACAGCATGAACAAAGTTTATAAGCTCATTCGTGTCAGCTGAGCATAGTTTTATGTCAAAAAGAATGAATGATAAAAGCCACAATACAGAATATTAAAATAAATACCTTCAGGGGAAAAAGACAGCAAAGATTACAACAAAAGAAAAGGACTGCATAGATAGAGCCTCTTCTTACAGCACAGCAAAGAATTCATCAGTTTATTTTTTATTTCTAATTAATGGAAACACATAGGCACTGAAATGTTGGTAACATTGAGCAGTAACTATTGTACTTTCAGAGTTCCCAATTCTTTAGGGAAGGAGGCGACCAAAGGATATGACACTCTACCTATCTATGGTGACATAAATTTTCTTTGACCTAGACTCCTTTTCCCCAGAGTACGAAGCAGCATTGAAAACAATGTGTCCAGTGACCAACTAGGTGAAAACGTAAGCAAGCATTTCACAAATATTCCTTCATCACTGCAGAAAACTCTGGTAGATTTTTGATTCCTAGTAAAACAAAAGTGAGGTTTTTCCTTCAGTGAAGTCAGGAACAGTATCCTGGTGCCACAGACAATGGACAGAAGATTGATCTCAGATTCTCCTGACGTATCTTTGAGAGTTGCCTGCTTAGTATTTCACTCAAACACCTCCTGATCTCTCAGGTTGTTTTAATATTAAGTGTTTAAAATTCTGCTCACTCACTGAAAAGTAATCTGAAGTTGCTTTTAATGGCTAGGTAAAATACAGTTTTATTTTCATTTCCGACAGTGAGTAACTTGATTTTCTGTCCAAGGTGGTTAATTTTTCTGGATGGATTACAAACACTCAGATAGTCTACGGCAAGTTTTTTAAGATTTTTTGCTGGTGATAACAGACAAGGAAATACATCTGACTCTTCATTAGCTTTACTGGATATATCTTTATGACCCCTCAAAACTCATCCACACCCTCTCTGAGCAAAGAAAGAGACAGAGAAGTGAGGAAAAGAGTGAGAGGAAACAACATTGTTTGAGAGGCTTTAACATTTGCTTGAAGGAATGTTGTCATTGTCATCCTGTTATAATCCAACATGACAAGCTGAAAGGGACTGTTTTTATATGTTTGCTTAGAAAAGAAGGCAGAGGTGTCACATACAGAATAGAAAACAGGAATCATGGTCTGATCTGGCCAAAGTATTCAATCATTTGCCAAGCAAGCCCAACACAAACACTAAGAGACCCCAGAGGTCCTAGTTAGTTTTCTGTGCCTCACCTTGAGAACTAAAAGAAAGAAAAGCTTACAGGAATTCCTTCTTCAAAATGAAACTACCAAACCATTTCCGTATATAAAACAAAAACTCTCAAGGAAAGAGAAAAAATTATTCACAGGTTACAGAATTGTGAGAGTTGCCAATATGCAAGGTTGGGGGTTACTCAGGTCCCAAAGGGTCTTTCTTCCACAGGCTTGTAAGGGGTCACTTGCTTACTATGGATCTTCTTCCACAGGGTTACAGGGGACTCCCTGCCTTTGAGAGAGTCAGCAACTCCTCTCAGTTTTGTGTCATCTGCAGCTTGGCTTAGTATCCCTTCTAGTCCTGTGTCCAAGTCATTTATGATGATGTTTGAAGAGCACAGGGCCTGAGATGGAGCCCTGTGGAACCCCACTAGTGACAGATCAGCAGTCTGATGTCATCCCATTTACACATTACAGACCAGAAAAGAGATCCAGCTAATGTAGAAATATGAGTCTTTGGGACTTTTTCATGTTCTCTGAATTTATAAAACCTGTAAATTGTGACAATCTTTACAAGTAATTTATGTACTATATGTATGGTAGCATTGTGCCTCTTGATAAAACAGGTTTTTTGTTTTTTCTGGTGTTCCAAACATCTCCACAATAGGTTTCAATTCCTGGTAGAACAGACTTTTAGTTATTATGTATCTACCAAGAGCTTTGAAACAGATTCCCACAGGGGACACAATAACCCCGAAGGATTTAGGGCCTACACTGGTTTGTCTCTTGACTCCAATGTTTCTTCCACTGTGTATGTAACATCCTTTCAGGCTCAAGAAGTCCATGTGTTGTCTTTTGTCAATATACCTGCCTTATGGATACACTTAAGTAAATCTTAACATTTCATCACCCACCTATTGAAAGTTTTTCTGCATTCTAAACTGTATCAGTGATGTCACTTGGACTCTTTGGAGGCTGACTCACTCTGTTTCATCTTCTCTGGATACAGAGGGAAGGCAATACCTTTTCATAATGTCCAATCCAAACTTTCTCAACACAAATTCATTCCATTTCCTTCTGTCCTGTCACTGCTCACCAGAGAGAGGAGATAAGCAGCCCCCCTTCTGCTGCCTCCCTTGAGGAAGTTGTAGTCCATAATGAAGTCACCCCTCAGCCTTCTCTTGTCCAAGTCGAACAAGCCAAGTGACCTCAACCACTCCTCAGAATTCTTGCCCTCAAGGCATTTCATCACTTGGTCACCCTCCTCCGGACACACCCTAACAGTTTGATGGCCTTCTTATACTGAGGCACCCACAGCCTCACACAGGACTTGAGGTGAGGTTGCACAAGTGCAGTGTAGTGTGGGACAGTCAGCTCCTTCAACTGGCTGGCAGCGCTGTGCTTGATGCACTCCAGGACACCGTCAGCCCTCCTGGCTGCCAGGGCACAAAATTCACTCATTCAGTTTGCATCAGCCCAACCACCTTGATCTCTTTCTGCAGTTCTGCCTCCAGCCTCCCATGCCGCAGTTTGCCCATATAACCAAGATTACTCAGTCCCAGGCAGAAAATCCTGGATTTGCTCTTGTTAAATTTCATATGGTTGCCAAGTGCCCAGCTTGCCATCTGTCCAGATTGCTTTGTAAGGCCTCTCTACCCTCCAGGGAGTCCAAGTTTCATATCGTTTTCAAACTTTATGACTTCTGATTCCAGCATGCAGAACACTGACACAAACATTTAAGAGCATTGGCCCTAAAAGTGAACTCTGGGGACTGGCCACCAAACTGTTGCAACTAAGTTTACTATACCCCTTTGAGCCCAACCTATCAGTAAAATGCTCATCCAGTGTGTTATGGACTGGTCTAGCTGTGTGCTGGACATTTTTTACAGAAGGATATTGTTAGAGACAGTAACTAAATCAAGAAATTTTCATGAACTGAAGCAGAAAAAGCCCAATCATTTACTGAAGATGGAGCTTGAATTCCATGTAGTTCCCAGCACTGAATGTGCAAACATCTTGATTTTACTCTCAAATAGTATTGGTTTTCTCAATATAATTGAGGTTTGCTGAATAGCAGTTTTTGCCCCAGCTAGCATCGCCTCATAAAAGCATAGTTTTTTCTAAACATTTTCTTCTTAGTGCAAGTCAATATATGTCGTTGTATGCACAATAAAGGATGCTAATACGCCTTTTATTCTTAGCTCACAGAGCATACTTTTTAAAAGAAATTATCTAATTGTTTTACAAACTGGCTATTGTCAGGCTTTCAATGACTTGAGATGCCTCTCCTAGGAATGTGTTGCTCTGTGGCTTCGTGACACGGCAGCTGCACTTGTTAAAAGATCATTTTGGACACCACACTTCAGAATTTACCTCAGTTTTAGAGCAGACACTGGACTTCCAGTATTAGAAGTAAAACAACATAAGCTTTAGGCCATCATAGATCTTGTATTCTCCAAATGGGTAGAATACTACAATTTTTCCCAAGAACAGTTCTGTTTTTTAAACAGAAATGCAATGCACTTGACGTCTGTTGCAGGTAAAATCTGCATTAAGTTACATTTCATCACTTCAGATTTTGGACATTCAGCCTTTGTGGACTGTTTTACTCTGCATATCACCACTGCGCATTCAAATGAGTAACATATAAGTTTTTATGACAGGATTGTGTATTGTAAACTCCACAACAAAAGGATTTTTTTGCCCTGTAAGTTAAAAGATAGAACTCAAGCATGGTATTTACAGAGAGTCTGAAGTTTGTAATCTGTTCCTCAAGGTAATAGAATGGCATACATCCAGTTGAGCATATATTCTTTTAAGTTATAGCAAAATGCAATTACAGTTTAAAGGGAATATTTATGTACATTAGTTAACAACATCATTGCAACTTAGTGCTCAGACATCAACACTTAATTAGTGTAAGCATAAGTGACATAATTGCTACAAGGCATGCATTACCCATAATGTGAGGTAATTTCATGCGCTATGCGCATTTTAAATATCTACTCTGTATTTTTCCGGGTTGAATTTTTAAGTCAGGAGATGTTTTCATATAAAGACATCTAAACTGATTTTCCATTGTACTCTAATGCAGAGTGTTGTCCATCAATAGAGCAAAAAAAGTTTCTTTCTCCTTAAGGAAAATCTAACCAACTTTCAATATTCAAACGCGTCTAAATTCAAAAATGTTTGATTTCAGAACAGCACAACTATCTACGTGAACAGTATTTTTGTGCCTTTTCCACAGAATAGTCAGCCTTAACATGCTGTTGATATTCTTCTGTAAGGCTAACTATGCTTTTGTCCAGTCCTACTCTTCATGTGAAATGCCCTTGTTAGCTGACCAGCAAAGTCAGTAGTCTCTTCAACATTCATGGAGTGAAGAAACCTAAATGCTGTTGTAACTACAAGAAATCAGTGAACTAATGAGTAGAGACAGCATCTGGAACTACATTATGGATATATAATGAAATAGGTTCATATATACAAACAAAAATGCAGTGATCCATTCCCTGCTTTATTTTGTTTTCTACTTTATAAGAGGATTGTCTCTTGAATTTTATTTTCTGTTTGAGAAGGAATGACTCTACCAGTACTCTATGGAAATGAAACATATTCTGCATACTTATGGAAAAGAACTAGTTTTATAATCTAAAGAGAGGAAATAGAAAATGCATATGTATTCCTCTGGAATAATTTGCAGATGTTACATATGATCAAATTGAAGCACGAAGGAACCAAGAAAGTTTTAATATTCCCCTGTCATGTTACATAAAGGGCTAGAAACCTTCAATAGGATTGCTGTTTCCTGCCTAAACTTAATATCACATACAGCAATTAGTGCTTAATAGTTCTGTTGAAGGGATAATCTAAACTTAAGACTCTCCTTCCCTCTCATTATCCAGAATTTATTATAAATAAGATCAGAGTTTAAATATCTGGAAGAAATTAGCATCAGATATTTCTTTCTATTTTTTTGGCAGGAGGGCATGAGTGTAGTTAGCACAGTTGTTAGAATTTTATGTGTAATCACTGTTGCTCTTCCTTGGTCAGTTAAAGCACTTTTAAAACTGGAAGAAATTTTACCAGAAGAATATTTTCCTGATAGAAAATGCTCTTTTTTATCATATATAGTCTTCTGCAACAAGACATGAATGTTGAATTTTTTTTAAAAAATAGAGAAAAAGTAATTATTAGGTTGAGGGGTGACATTTCACCTATGCTAGAGCTGACAGAACCTTCACTGCAAAAAGACTTTCATTTCAGATTTTAGTTTTTGTTATTATAAACTGAATAAATCTTTTAAAGACTAAAATTAAACCTTTTTCTTTAAAACTGTTCTTTTTTGAGCATAACTCAAAAATATTAATGTCATTGCAATTTGTAATAATCAAATAACATGAAAAAAAATTCCAGAACCTGCACAAATCCATATGCAATCTTACAGAAAGAGTTTGTACAAATGCTTGTAGAATTAAGACCTACAAATAATAATTTTTTGCTTACATAAGTGTAGATTCTTAAGTTCATGACTTACCAACAGATAAGCACCCAGCATTATAGTTTCTTATTTCTTGAAATAAAGATTTATACATATGTTCATTTTAGAAATTCTTTACTGTCATTGCCACGAACCTTACGTTTTTGTATGTACTGAAAGGATTAGTCAAAAAGTCATCAAAATTTAGGAAGATGTGGTAACTAGAAGCACCTCATAATAATGCATTGACAATTAAAATACCTAACTTCTCTTATAGCCCTTTTTTAAATCATCCACAAGCTAGATCTGGAGAAAGCTTGATAGATCACACAAGAAGTCCCACTGTAAAGTCCCTCCTTATATTTACTGAACTCCGACAAGACAAACAAAAGAACTATTATTTTTCCCAAGGGATGTGTGTGTTTCATTATGCCCAAGTTGTACTAAAGTCTGTTTTCTCATGTTGGGCAACACACAAATTTGCAGTGCTGTTTTTGCTGCATTCTGTACCTTCTTGTATACCAACAGTAATCTCCATGAAAAAGATTTTCTCAGAGTTGCAATGTGGTAATAATTGTAAATACAGCAACCTTTTTTTTTTCTTGATCTATCAACCCAAAACATTTGGTGTCTTTTGAGACATCTCCTATTTCCTAAACTTCCCAGTGTCCCTCTTCTACACCCATTCCAATTTGAGTACACCTCTCTGAATAACCAGAATTGGACATGGTTACTCGTGCCACCAATACTTTCTAAAACAGTATTAGTACTGCTTTTACTTTTACTGAAAATATCTTGTTTGATATATACTGTCAGATATAGCTGGTTTTTATGGGTACATCATATTAATGACTCACACTTACTGGAAGATCAATACGCACATCTGAATTCTTATCCTTCTGTTTTGCACACAGTGATGAACCTATCAGTTTACAGCTTATTTTAATTTGAAAAGTATTTTACAGTTTATTTTAATCTTAAAAATACGTTTATACAAATAAGAGCCATCAGGTATGTGAAAGATGAGACATTAGCTTAGAATATGCACTGGTATTTGGCAGAAAGCTTACATATAATCTTATATGAATATAAATATGTATATCCACATATTATTATGTATTTTCTAGTATGTAAAACTGGTTTTATAGTTTATCATTACTGCTATTATTATTTATGTAATTAAATGCATCCTTCATACAGCTCCTCTCTCTAACCTACCACACACTCCTATAAAATCAGATCTTCTGCTTGACAAGATAATATATTGCTGTCACTCCACTGAATATTAGTATAATTCTGATTTTAGTTTACTAAAATGACAAGTGCAGCTACTTTATAGCTGCTTTGGACCACAAAACATTTTGAAAGTTGTTTTGCCATTGAATCAGCACTGAAGTAGATATGCATGAAGATTTGGTATTTAATATGTGTGGTGGTTTTGCCCCTTTTCTGTTGTGGGAAATTTGGTTATAAATTTTTCATGACATAGTTCTTTTATCTGTCAGCACTTTTACTTTGGGAAAAAAGTCTTCTTGACAGCCACTTTGAGTCTGCTCCTCCAGAGCTTTCAGTCATCACAGTAAAAAAGTTGAGGAATAATAATAATAATAATAATAATTAAAAAAAAAAGGTAGGAAAAAAATAAAATAATTTAAGAAAATACTACCTTCTTTGTTGTTCCTTTTTTAAGGTATGAGATATAAGATATCTCTCTTCTGATAAGATGAGATGAGGAAATAATTTATGGTCCAGAGAAGAAATCAGAAGAAAATGTTTATAGTTGCAGGCCAAAGGGTCCAGGATTTTCTGCGTTCCATATTGCATCCAGGCTTAAAAGTCTTCCATTTGGAGGAACAGGCAGAGAAACAGAAAGGCTGTACCCCATCAAAGAGTTATACCTATGCTTGATCGTATGACCTGTGACACCTTCCACCGTTTTAAAAGGAGATCATATTATGATACAAATAAATCTAGGTGTATACAGAAACAGTCACAGGTCAAAACAAAGCTTAGACTTTGTGATTAGCTGATATATACTGCATTACTATCATTATAAAGATAATTAATGTAATACTAGCTTGTCTCTGTACATATACAAGAAGTTTGTTATATAAGTAATTAGATCATGAAAAGGGAAAAAGAAATATATAATTAAGTGCCCTGAGTAAAAAAATGTATGAAAGAGTTGTACAGAAGTAGTCACCTATACCAGTCTTTAGACTATGAGTACATTTCCTCAGAATACAGTGCAAAAGACTCAGTTTTCAGTGCTAACAAACCGAGAAAAAGAGCAAGGTCATCTATTGTCTTACGTGGGTAGTGGGGACTTAAGTGCCCACATGTTGCATCACATTTATGCTTGC
>NW_020955221.1:675753-697090 GCF_003031625.1 Empidonax traillii
ACACAGTGTGCGCGGAACTGAGCCCACCCTTTAATCCTGAGGTTCATCTGCCGGGGCCAAGCACGCTTGGACGGTGGCAGCGAGGTCCTCAGGACGTAGATGGATTGCCTTACAGGGCTAACGAGCTCCATCTGCCCGGGGAGTGTCCTAACCAGGAATCGAACCCAGATCTCAGCGTTGACAACGCTGCGGTTTAGCCACTGCACCACCAGGGACACCGCTCTCCTCTTCCAGATAGTCCATAACAACTTCTTTTGTTTAATCTAGAGTGGATGTTTATTGACTGTTCTCTCTTGACAACATGCCCCTGACTGCCATTCCAAGGAAGTGAGTACCTCTGTTCTCCGGAGGACATCAAGGCAAGGCAAACATGACAGCCTGCATACAGATCAATGCCACAGAGAAAGCCGCTCTCTTTCCTCAAGAGCAGTGCCATCAGCATTGCTGTCATATTTCTGAACCCAAAAAATTCCCATTTCAGAGCTAATTTGAGGAAAAAGGTTTGTTTTCCAGGAGAACAAAAAAATAAATAAATGAATCTGAACACTTTCATAACTTCCATCAAACAGGCCACAGATGTAAAGCAAAACAAGAAATACAGATCCAAAAGGACCCCTTTTTCAAATTCTGTGTGTAATTAACACTTGGCCACAGCTAGTCTCCAGTTTATTAATTACAGAGTTTGCCCCATGTATTCAATTTTCCCTTTACAGCATTAGCACCTTTTTTATAAAAAAAGTTAGCTGCCATATGGCTATGGAACAATAACCACTATAAAGTAGTGAAAAATATGGATATCCAGTCTGTAAAATTTGATAGGAATTATTTTAGCAGTTGAGTATGGCTAAAAGGAAATAAAATTTCATTAGACCTTTTGAGGGAATCGCAACTTCTTCTCTTCCTCAGAACTTGGACTTTAATCTTTCTCATGAAATTACTTATGTTGCTCAAGAAATGGGGATTTTCTTGTGTCAGTTGTTTTCTGGCTTTGTCTTTCCTTGCCTGCAGTCCTTCCTTCACTGTCAGAGTCCTTCAACAGTCCTTCCTGATAGTCTTTCCTGTCATCATTCTGTGATCAGCCAAGTCTCTCTAACAATGAAATTCCCATTTTGATGGAAATTTCTGATAGTTTTGGGGGCTTGGGGAGTTCTGAAAAAAAAGAACAAACACAAGGAAAGCATAAATTTTATGGTGGATAAGGATATTGTTTTGCAACAACAGCACATTGCATTCTACACTTGGAGCACTACAAAACACGTAATTTGGAAAAAAAAAAAATCACAAATTCCCATCATCAAAAATGCCAAATGTTGAGATTTTTATTCTTTTTGCATTATTATATAGACCAACTTTTCCTTAAACTTTTATCAGAAATTCCTTTAACTGGTTTTAGTTACTATGCAGTTATAGAAAAAATTTCCTAAAAATTTCTGTTAGATCACTGAAAAGGGAATGATTCCACTCTTATGAATAGGAAGAGGCCCCCTTCACCTAAGGACTGATGACTGACAGAGAGGGATGTTTCAACAGCAGAACAACCTTGGCTGCTTCTTCCTTCTGAAAGGAATGCAAATTAATATGCTGAACTCTGCAACATCAAGTTTAAAGCCTATATATGAAAGAAACTTCCTCATCTTTTTCCTACTATATTCACTGTGTATTTTACAAGACTCTTGACAAACATTCCCCTGTGCTCTTGGATACCATCTTCTGTACCATCTTGGTTACAAGACTCTGCAATGCTCTCCTTGCAGAAATGGAGAGAAATTTTATATTATTTAGAAACCCATTTTTCTCTATGTGGATTCTCATAGCTCTTTGTAGGTCATATTTTCTTTTTGGTCAAGAATATTATAACATTAATATTTTTTATTTTAGAGTTTTCTTTACCTTTTGTTATCCTACTCACTTCCTTTGTCTGTTTCTATGTGTCTAGAGAAAACTTTCACATTGTTTTTAGATGTCCAAATTGGTTTTTTGCTAGTTGGAAGAGGAAGTGAGGGCAAGGAGAAGATAATTATTTTCTTCTCAAGTTCAGTATTATGCAACCTGGGTGTGTTTCTAGCACAAACATTGATCTTTACTGGGATTTGATTAATATCAAAGGTAAGCAGTGTGACTTCCTAAACGTAATTCAGCTCAAACACCTGACAGACCCCAAGCAAGAACTTGCATTTATGTCACACTAGCATTTCAATACCAATGACATTTCCATGAATTCCATATTTTTAGCAATAAGACAGCCATGAGCTTGTGCATAGAAATTTCTTTTGATGGCATTCTGACCATGCAAAAAAACAAAAAGAAGTTAATGATTTCCAGTTACAGCGAATACATTTTGTTATGAACTGAATTCTTATTAAATCTTTGGAGAATTATATCTCTTCCTTACTCTGTCTTACTAAACCCTTCAGCTACATTGGAATAAATTCATGTACTGAAACAGAAATTACAGCCAACAATAAGCTGCAGCTTATGTTTTTATTACCACTGGAATGAGGAACAATGCCTTTATGAAATCAACATTTTAGTAAGTAAGGTAAACTAATTATTTCCACAGGAAATGCTTTGCATTTCCAGGATTGTCTCTGTTTTCCCCGCCTAAACTCCAGGCAAGGATTAACAGTCTGCAGCTGTAACTCCAAAAACACACCCAGCCTCTCATCACCTTTCCTCCCCTGCAAAAAGACCCCTCGGTTACACATGCAAGCAAACTCCTCCAGAGGAGATTTTCTCTGTCCTGAGACTAAGCTGTTTTCCCTTCATCCCAGTTTAATGTTAGGTAACTACTGATGGCTCTAACAAGTCTATTTTCCTTTCTGTCTCCAGACTGTCATACTCTTAAATTTGCAAGTAATCCAAGTCTGTAACACCCATCTAAAAGTTTGATAGGTTGGACTGAGAGAGAAACTCAACAGATAAAAATTATTGGACTTGCTAATAAAGAGAGGGATGGCAAACAGAACAAATAGCTGAAAAGAGGGGGTTTATTCTTCACTTTTAGTACCCCACATTAAATGGCATTTTTCCTCCGATAAGCATAACAAACGACCCTGTAGTCATTATGTGGAAATATGAAACAGGGGTTTAAAGATAAAAGTCTGACAAAAAGAAAAATTTAATTCTTTTACATTTCAGATTTTACTTAATTATTTTAGGCTATAGTAGTAGGTGCAGTTCAGCAGTTGTAGCATTTTTAAAATGGAGCCAATCTTGCCAGTCTCCAAATCCCCCTGGCTTACGTTTTGGGGAGGATACATTCAAAAAAACCACGGTGCATTACATCATTAATTTCTACAAACCCAGCACACCTTCTGTTTAAGTAAAGGAAACACTAGAATGAGAACGTTCTATCCCTTAAGTGAAATTGAGACTGCATCTTTAAATCATAAAAAAGTTTGTCTATTCCTAGTGTGGACTGAGGTTTTTTATGGATTGTTTGGGACAGCACAATGTGTCTAAGTGAGAAACCTAGAAGGAAGACAACCGTGGAAGGTTTGTTACTGAACTGAGTTCTCTGGAGTAAAAACAATTTCTCCTCTTTCAGTTTTCCCTGTGCTCCGGCACGTTTATTTTCTGTAATTTTTCTTACAAGGCTTCAAATAAATCAGTAGAGACTTCCCTTTCTTGTCAAGCTGTTTTTGTAAAATCAAACACACACATTCAGTGATCCCTGTAAAGTTCTCCCGTCCTCAAGACACAGACCCTTGCGCGCGCGCGCACACACACACACACACACAGCACCTTGCTTACCAGACAGAGATAAATTCCTCACCACTGTGATCGTCAGACACTAAGCCAAACTCATCTTCTCTTCCTTCTTCCCCACCCCGCCCCCTCCCCGATTCTGTTATTCATTGAGACCACAGGTGAACCAGAAGAAAATTATTACAGTGTGATGACTGCTGAAATGATAGAAGGTAAAGAAGATGGATTATCACGGGGCTGACATGATTTGTATGGATTTCCAGAATTAAGCTGTTCACTTAAAGTGACCGTCTTCTTTGCACCCACGATATTGCAGCTGCCCTAGTAATAACCTTCATCTGCACTTGTGAGCCAAGTGAGCAGAGCACGTTTCCCATTACCTGTCAAGCGAGCATGTAGAGTTCTTCTGGCCCCGCAGTAATAGCAGGGCTGCTGGTGAACAGAGTAATAAACACCTACTGAGAGGGATGTAGCGTGAAAAGATCTCATCACCTGCCATTAGCACGCTGATGAATAATGCAGCATTTTCGGTGGCAGATGTCAGGGGTGGGAGGAAGAATCACTTCTGTAAATGCTCTGGTGAGCACTTCAGCACAAAGTGAGAGGTGATAGCAACAGATGCATGTGACAAAATTACACTTGCTATTGTGTTTTAAAAGAAATGGGAACATTTACTTCACAAATAGCTTGCAGGCTTTCTCTCTTTCTCTTCCCCCTCCCGTCCCACCCTTCCATCCCTCAACTCCGCCCTCCCCTCTACCCCTTGCCTTTTTGTTCCGTCAGAGTCAAAGGACTTTGCAAAGTGGCAAACTAATTCACATACCGCTAAGCATTTTCAGCTCCTAACTTAACCGCTGCATAAGGGCCAGTGAGGCTTGGATGTCCAGCCATTTAAAAGCTTTTTCCTGCAGACCCAAACTGGTAAATTGATTGAATAGGTAAGATACATTAAAAAAAAAAAAAAAAGAAAAAAGAAAGAAAAAAAATTTCTATTTAAATTCCCCTCTCACTGAATCTTTTATCTTTCTCTTTCAAAAAAATCTACAACCCACTGTAGAAATGACAGTGCCAAGTAAAGTGACAATTCCTGTATTCCAGTATATATATATATATATTCCAGTTAAATCCTCCAGAGGCTCCGGCAACAGGAAAAAAAGTCTCACTAATTGTTTAGGTTATCAAGAAACCTCTTACTACTGCTCCCGTTCCACTCACCCATTTTGCTGCTGCAAAAGAAGTAAAGAAGTGATAAAACTGTAACACAGCTGGTTGCTGTCTGTGATTTTAAGCACGGCAGTCCCTCTCAGGTAATCTAAATCAGTGCAGGTATTGTTAAATTTTGACAATTATTTTTTTCACTTGACAGAAAACACAGACCCGAACCAAGTCCGTCTTAATGCCAAAAGGTTTTGCATGACAGGGTAGTAGAGGACTTCCAAGCTGCCACAAGGACTTAATTCCCTATACCTAAAGAACAGGTCTCAGAGAGAGCTCAGTTGAATTTTACATCAGTTTTATGCCATTGTTTTTCAGAGAGAGTTCCTCGGGGCTAGATATGAATGAGGTTCAGAATCTGTCATATCTGACACCTACATACATAGGGGGAGAAAAAAGTATGAATTCATAACCAATAATAATATTATGTGATTGAAATATTGTTCTTGGCACATGCTATCATCTTGTCTGGGGAATCACAGATTCAGATGATTTGAAGCAATTTGTCCCAAAACAGAAATGTTTTCTGATTCAGTTTATCTTTAGACTTCTATTTTCAGCAATATTTTGAGCCAAACAGCTCTTTTCGGTCAATTGCTGCCGCTCAGCAAAGTAACTTACTAACATCAAAGGTCATAGGTAACAGATGGCTTGATGCCACAAATAGAGATTTTAACACAGAAAAGACTTGAGCTCCTAAATGACTGCACTCTGTGAGCATTGTATACACAATGATCATCATGGGTTTGATGCCTGCATGCAGATGAGAAGAGAAAGGAAGTACTATTGAAAGCCAGATGGTAATGCTTAAAAACCTCACTGTAAGAGGTGAGTCACAAGATGCCATACATGTTGTCGTTGCTTAGTAGGGTCTTTTTCGTATTCAGGTGCATTGCACAAGCCACAAAAGTAAAACTTATGTCAGGTGTCCTTGTTTCCTGCTCCTCTACATGTCATGCACGCATTTATATTCTCATAATTTTTTGGCTATGAAAGCCTAATGGACAAGAAAAGCTGGGCATTAGAGAACTCTAAGGGGGTGAAAAAAATGCCTCCACTGTTCAGCAAAATCCTGGAAAATATACTGCAGGACAGAATCTCTCTTCTGATCATCTGTTGGTTGCAGTTGTTGTTTAAGTTCTTCTGCACTGCCTGTTCACATACATTTCAAAGGTCAGTACTCTCTGGTTAGCCAGGGCTTTGTCAGAAAGAGACAGTGAGACTTAGACAAGGATGCAACACTTCAGCAAGACCTGTGAGATGAGAAATACAGTGGGGATTTCCTTATTATAGATGTGGCCTTATAAGAAGTAGAGTAGGCAGAGCATATATTTCAAAAGAAAGAGAGAATATTCTTTAAGAAGAAAAGTATAGAATCAACATGTAGCAGAGATAATCAAGACAGGGAAAATACTCATAATAATCCCGTATCTACATAGTTCTTCTTAGCAGAGATTTAAACTGTGATTCAAACACAGGGTAGAATTGAGAGGAATAGAGACATAGTTACCAATAAATCTGGCACAGTGGAGCTGTCCCTGCTACCATGGAAAATTTCAAAGGATGTATATAAATAACAACAGTTTCCTCCAAGCAAAAATCATGAATAAACCGTGAAAAAAAATCCCCGCCTCCTTCCCTTCATCACCCAGCCCATTTTTCTGGACTATTTGTGCCAAACCCAAGATGTAAACCAACTGTAGTTTTTTTGGCATTTCTCTTTGCAGTAAGTCAGATTAGTATGGAGGTAGTCTTGTAAACTATATTCTTGTAAGTGTTTTGAATGGAATGGGAAAGTTGCCAAAGTAGAATGAAAAGACACATTTCTTCAAGATTTAGGCTTGAGTCTCCTGCAGATACTCCTTGGTTAGCTAAGATTTTGCTTTCAGAACTTTAAGTGAAAAAGAAACATTATAAGTTGGAAAACAAACATTACTGTAAAAAGAAAAGTAGTGGTTCCATATGATCTCTTTTTCCATTGGGGATCAGCTTGAGATTCTCTAAAAATCGGGGTTTAACCATTTTGGTAAGTATATACCTGCTTGGAAACTTGCTTTATTATAATATTTCTTTTTTTACACATAATTTTATAGCTTTTTAAGGAGAAAATATACAACATATACCTTTTAAATTTGTAATTCTTCATTGTTGCACTTACATTTCAATAAACTTCTCAACAGGTAGTATTCAGAGATGTTTTGTAAACATCACATTAATCCAGAAGAAAAGACATTAAAAGCTAAAAAAGTTTTGATAAAAAGCAACATTTGCCCTGTGTTTTGTGCTCTAGTATTATTCCCACCAATATGTAAGGCTAAAAAGGGCCACCTATTATTGCAGTGATGTATCTAAAAAAATCTCAAGCTCCCTGTAATAATCTCCATTATGTATAATGACCATTTTGATAATAGTCTTTAGAAGAGGTAATGGCCCCGCTGAATGGTTATTACCTGTCTGTTCTTGCTGGAAGCAAGATGCAGAAGCCAAAGGGGACAGTGAAATGGTCCTTGTAGTGCAGTCTGAAGGAATAAGAAATATTTAACAGAACACAAGAAACAAACAAGCAAGCACCTTTGGCTATAAAACTGTCCGCAGTGGTGCAGTAAGCCACTGTGAATTTTGTGAGGTAATAGAAATACAAAACAGTAATTAATAATAATAATAGGCAAACTATCAGTGTGAGACTTATTTTAATTTCAAGTGTCACAAACTCCATTAGAAAATGAAATATATCTGAATGTTAAACATAGTTTGGTGCTTTGTGGAATGTTGCCTTTTGTTATACTCCAATTCTATACCATGACATAGGAGGAATATCACTTTGCTCCAGAGAGGCCTCTGCACAAATCAAAGGTTAAAAGCATCTACATCTTCCATACAACCACTGCAAAAACCTCGCTTTATACAAAAGTATGCAGCTGTAAAAGCAGCAAGTCAGTCATGTCAGTGCTACAGGGACTCAGGCTGGCTTTTAAAGCCAACAGAGTTGCCTTGTAAATGAAGCCTGAGCACAGACAATCTAGTGCCACAAAAACATCTGGACTTCAACAATTTATGTCACCTCTGCCCAGGCTAGATGATAAATTCTAGAAGTTAACTCTTAATTCTTATCTATGAAAGTAGTAAGTTCTTCCAAGCAGATATTGCCTTTAAAATCTACACAGTGTTTAATAAAATTTAGCCCTGACTTCAGTTCTGAGCTAAGTGATTTACCACAAATTAAAAATGCCTGTAATGAATAAATACAGAATTATGAGAATATTGATTATTATTCTGGTGTCATGCTTTGAAATTATGCTGGAGATTATTTCACTCAATACAATTGGGTTAAAAACACAGAATGAAAACCAAAGAAGTTTCTGTCTTTGAAACTAAAAGAGGCAATTAAGAAAATCTCAGTTTAACAAAAAAAAAAATGAAGTCTTAGTTCAAAATTCAAACCATTATGAATTCTGCATCGTTTATTCCATGTAGATTGAACAATACCACTGAGCAGTGGTATTTCAAGAACGCAATACAAAGGTGTGTGTTTGCACATGTTACATTTTCCTTAAAACTTACACCGTTTTCATCTCTCAGCAGCTCTGCTTGCAAGAGGAAAATGTGAGTATTCAGAAAGAGGGATCTCAGCCAGATCAGTGATTATTTTAAACAAGGAATGCTTGTAGCAGAGATTCTTTTTGTCAGCAGCCTACTGAGTTCAGAGAAACCTGGAAGTTCCAGCAAGAGAGCTCCCACACCCTTTAACATTTTATTGCATCATCCTACAGGTTGATCAGGACAGGATGAAGGAATGTCAGCTGCAAATATTCTTTTGGTGCCTTATTGGTATTCGTGCACTGAATGGAGACACTCCATTGCTCATGGAGAAAGAGTGACTTGAGCAGACCAGTAGGCACTGGGACTTCTGGACTGACTAATATTGTGACTTGAAATGAAAATTTTAGCCTGCAGTGATGGTGATGATATTACCTGCCTTGCTTTTCTCTCTTATTATTACATTAGCTTGCTATCACTAATAAAAAAAAAAGAGGATAAATTACAACCAAGATGTAACACACAGCAAATGTTTCATTTACTATTACAGACAATAGCATAGAGTGATTTTTTTCACCCTCTCCTCCCATTTTTACTCCCTTTCTGGTTTCAAATTGGATTCTAAAGGTCATCTCTCACTTTTAAAATAATTTCCTTCACTGCAGTTTTACAAAATGTCCCAGAATTCTTGTTTCTTGTTACCTGTGTGGAAGCACTTTTTCAGTCTTGTCTCTTTACTTGAGTAATTTGCCTCTGGCTGAGAAGTCCATAAACATTAAATGGACCTAAAAGAGTGACTCAGGACATCTTAAAGTGCTGATTAATTGAACAGATTCTGCATGGTTGAAACCCTGTGTTGTGAGGAGTGTGTGAGGAAATAACCATGATAAAAAGAAAAATAACAATATAATAATTTATACTAGATAACGTAATCCAGAATAAGAACTCACTTCAAAGAGAACACCACACTCAGTGTCAGAAAGAGGTAATAGTCTTCACCAGCATGAGAAAAAGAGGACTACCCTGGTGTTTCTTCAATTTACACTTGCTGGTCGTTTCATCTGAATTTAATCAGAGAGTACATACTACTGGTCCACAGTAAGGCACAATAAAAACAAATTACTAGATACCATCTGAAATCACTAATGCTTAACACAAGTAACTTCACACAATTACAACACAGAAAAATGACAATGTGAAAACCCAGCTTGAAATTGTACAGCCTTGGTTGTACTATAATTAATGTCACTAAATAGAAAATAAATAGAAAATAAAATCCCTATTACTAGTACTACCAGTCCAAAAATATTGTTCTCACAGAAAAAAAACTCCAAGGAAATAGAGAAGGAAGATGTAGTGTGGAACTGCCCTAATAAGTTACTGGTGGTCTGCATTTCGGAGGTTTTTACAGAAGTAATAGACATTGTTTCAGGACAAATTACAAGACTGTATAAAATACAGTTACAGCAAACTGCCTTTCATTTGCTGCCTTGTCACTACAGTTTGTGAAGTGTTCAGGATTTTTCTAATCAAATTAGGCAATATATGACTTACATAAGAAAATTCAATTATGTTTGTTTTATCTGTTAAATGGATGGTAGATTTTGAACTACGTCTATATTTTCTTAGTATCTCTAAAATCTTTGCCTCAGTAATAACCTCCGGCATTTCTTTCTACTGGGCAATTAGGTATTTCCAGAAGAAAAAAAAAATTTATCATTTATAAATATAATAATTATTTGTCTATAATTCAATTCTTCTTTTGATATTGACACTAAGACCATCTCAGATATCCTATCAAGAAAAAACATCCTTTTGGAGAATACAAAAGCTTTACAAATGCGCTTTCAAATCTGAAAAAAACCAAATCTGTGATCATTTGAAAAAGAAAGGCTATAAAAGTGCTCATAAATACAAATAAATAAATACACAGATTAGTTTTACATTACAGAAGAAAGAGTGAAAATAAAATTATTTTTACCTCCTCCTTTTGGTGTATTAAAACTGAAGTCACAAATGTTAAAAATTCCACTTGGAAATGTTATTTACTGAGTAGGATACAATGGCTTCCTTTTATTATTCTCTAATGACAGTTTTCCTTTTAAAAAATCACAGACAAAAAAACTTTTTTCATATTAGATTTATGTGTGTGTGTGTCAGAAATAATTTCTTTTCAGAAAAAGGCAGATGTTTCAACAACATTTTCACTTTTACAGTTTCTGACACGAACTTCCTCAGTACTTTGGAAGCTCAGGTTCATATCCTTGCCACAGGCCTTGTTGGAAAGATTTTACTTAGCTTCATGGTTCATCCATTAGTAACACTGGGATAATAATACTCTGCTGTTTTGCAGACTTCTCATCTCTTTAAAGACTGCAGTGTCCTCCTATGCAATAATAACAACAGCTAGACCCTGCCACCTCCAAGACATATGGGTATCATCAGCACTTCAAGATGCCTGCTTGCCCCAGGTTCCCTACTTATCAATGCAGCATAAGAATTTCCTAGCCTGGTGTGCTAGAAAGGAAGCCAGCTATGTACCTGGGGATGGAAAACGGGGCACAGTAGGTTGGGTGACCTGACATGCTTCCCCTTACGATCTTCTGTGTAGTGCTGGTTCACCTTTCTTGCTCTGCTGGCTTCACACGTAGACCATTTCACCGACTAAAGTCAAGGCATAATTAGCAGCCAGCATCTCAGTGCCAATGTTCACCAGCATCTCAGTGCTTGGGAAACTCTGGAATTTTCGCCACTCTATATTTTTCACAGCTGAAAATAGCAGATTATTATCAGCCAGCAGAGATCTGAATGTTCCAAAAATACACTTAGTATATGAGTCAAGCTCAGGCTGACAGGATGGCCTGCTCCAAGATCTGTCCATCCACTTTTACCACTGCTTGCTATTTATATATTTTCCCATTTATTGAAAAATTTTGTTAACCATCTTTGAGGTACATTCACAATGAAAAAATATTAAAACCGTATAATCATAGAATGGTTGAGATTGGAAGGGAACACTGGAGGTCAACTGGAGCAGCACCTTGCTCAAGCAGGACCACTCAGTCTTGAATACTTTGGCCAGTTGCCCAAGACTATGTGCAGATGATTTTTTAATAACCTCACATAAATGGATACCAAATTATATAGACTTTATAGTAGATACTTGTAGAACATTTGGGTTCTGAAGGACGAAGGAAGAAATAACATGACTTTTTTTTTATGTGGCTGTAACACCATATGTGTCTGTGCACATAAAAGGTACTGATGCATTGTAAAAAATATAAGGTTCCTATGAAGTCAGTGAAGCAATCAAACACACCTCCCTGAAAATTAAAAAAACACTAAGGGATAGATGTGTCTATTTTTCCTGGAACAGAGGATGTGTAGCACCCACCAAAGAATCAGGCTCAGTTCAGGTCTTTTTAAATCCTAGTCCTCCTTGGTGAAGAAGAACAGGAATGAAAAAGAGGCAAACACAGTAACTACCAATTAGCAGACAAAACAGGCTTCTTGGCCTAAATATATATATTTGAACAGATATTATGGCAAAATTATCAATTTCAGATTACAATAATTTTTTTTTAAATTGTCATAGTCACAAAAATTTTAAATTATATCTGAAGTGCAGAGTGAGTAGAAGAAATATGCATTGATAAAGTCTGAGGAGATTATAGTGTACAGTCAAGCTTAATTCTTTCAAATAGGGCTTAAAAGTTTATTCTCTGAAAAGAGAATTATCAATTCTCTCAATTGGTCAAATATGTTCAGTTCAAACCTTGGTAAAAAGGTTTTGAAGTGTTAGTGAAATCAGAAGACAAGTAATAACAAAAAAATTACCAAATGGTAGTTCTGTGTTCAACATTATCATTCATATTCTCTCTTTCCTTTGCTCACACACTTTAAATCTTAGATCATATAAGCCTTTTAATTCAACCTGATCAATATAATACATGAACTTGCCTTTTGTTTACTGCTTCCTTCTTTTTGGCAACAACAAAGAATTACTGTGATGAAATAATTTCTGACTGGCATGGTGCCCAGCAAACTTGTGGAACCATTGAGACTGGTTTACGCTTATTCCTCTCAACAACCATTTAAGTACAAAACTCTGGGATGATAATTTATTTCTCTTGCAGTTGTATGACATTTCAATGGCATGAAATATTCTACTTGATGGCTACTTGTATCACTATGGGTCTGCCATAAATGACGTAAGTTGACATAAAACGTGGGGAAAGCCCTACATCACATTTTCATCCAAATTTGTCAGTGATGACGTTTGCATTTGTTCAAGGTAATTTTAATCATTTAGTTGCAGAAAAACATCTTATCAGGAATTTCTGGACAAGAAATTTGGGAGTTTTGGTGCCTAATAAAATAGGGCAAAGAAATAGAATTTTTTTTCCAATGCAGTAAGCACTGACTCCCGAGTAAAGAAAACTACATTGATTCTGACATTGTTTGTTACCAGCTAAAGAGAACCACCTACAGGTTTTTTGGTTGGTTTTTTTCCTCTCCCTGTGGAACTCCCATTGTGGCCAGATTAACAACCCTGATACTTACTCCTATTACTACTACTACTACAGTTTTAGAAAAGAGACTTGCCTCTGTCTAAATCTCACTACAGATTGCCAATCTCATTTGCTGCCTAGCCGTCAGAATTTGAGATATCAAATGTATGAGAATCTTTGAAGGAAAATATAGGTAAGCTGTAAACAGTAACTGTATTTCTGTTTGGTGATATACTGTCTAGGAAAAAAGATGGTCTGTCGATTGGATATAGGGACTTGACTGCCTTTCCAGCTGTCACCTGGCATTTCCAAAGCCCTCTTTATTTTCATATTAATAGTAGTGAACTCTGTTACTAATAATTAATTTGGCTAATTTGCCAATCTTTGATCCTGTGTTTAGATTTAAGACAACAGTTGGTCCAACGAACACAGTTATCTGAGAGCAAAACTGGAACAAACATGGCCAGCTAGTACAGCACCAGCAATGTAAGCACCCCTTATGAGGAGAAATGCTAACCAGGAAATAGCACATGCATTCTGACTCAGAACAGGAAAAAAATACAACGCTGTGATATCACTTTCATCTAAACTGAATACTATCCATATCAGTAGAGCTGATATTCTGAGCTACACACATTGTTATGAACCTGAAGTAACTTCTTTGAAAACAACGGGATAGTCCAGGGTTTATGCCAGTGTAGTGGAGATAAGGATCTGGTCCAGTATTCTGGGAGAAGCTCACATGACATCACGCCTGGACATCAAAAACAAACCTCAGAAAAAGATAAAAAACTGAAAGCTTGTTTCAGTTCTCAAGTGTACATAGTTGTTTTAGGGTTTCCAAATAATTTACTAGCTTTCTTAATTTATCTTCAGAATTAAAAATAGCTTGAGCACATTTACACAATTAATTTACTGCAGTTTAGCATCATTCTCAAAACTATCTGCTGATGTCTGATATGTGAATAACTTTGCCAGTGCAGTTACAGTGGGGTTATAAAAGTAGTATCCCATGAAACAGTTACTTAATAAAAGAAAGGTGCTGACTTAATACTGATTATCAGAGAGTAAGTCTATCTAGATATCTCATCAGTAATTCTCTCTGCTCTTTGCCTGATAATACTCTACAGTAGACCATCTTAGCATATTTCTTCTAATACTTTTCATAGTGTTGCTCACATCCCATTGATGAGTAATGATGTTCAGACAGTTTTGTAAGTTGCTGCCTAATTTGCCAAAAGGTCTAATTTAGTGAGTAATCATCCCTACTCATTATACTGATTTGAGTTGCATTTCACTAAAATCCCTGACAGTTAAACCAATGTTACCTTTGGATTTGCATTACAGTGAATGCAACAAATCAGTTATTTGCAAAGAAACACTGTGTTTGCATCTAATCCTGCAGACCAAGTTACAGATGACACATATCAGTAGTAGCAGAATTACCAAAAAAATCACGATCCATCACCAGGCTGGCAGAGAGAATAAAACGCCTCCCATTTCCCAGCAGAAAACTAATTCAATAATCCTTTAAAAGCAAAAATTCATAGTTGTGTGCTTGTATCTTGTGTATACAAATCAGCCAGCACACGCATAAGTTGTAAAATGCTGATTACCCACTTGTAATCATTCATTAAGTTTGATCTGCATGAACATTAGCTGTGCTGGATTAATTGTTTAGTAAGTTATTACCAGGAAGAAACTCTGTGGTTTTAATCCTTCTTCCTACAAACCTCAGACAACATATCCAGAAAGCATTTCAGTGACAGAATCCAGATAAACTCCTACAAGGAATAACCCCCCCATTTTTATTATTGTGAACATTTACATCAAATGATGTAAATGTAGCAGTGAGTAGGAGTACTGGCACTTCTTAAATATCCTGGGATGAACATAATCAGAACCAAGGACAAACTCAGTTCCTTGTTCTTTGCAGTTTTTTATTTCAAAATACCTTTAACACTAACAGAAATATTCAAGGAAATGTACAAAATGAGTTATTTTTGTCGGTAGTGATAATAGAAACATAAACAGGAACATGCTGAAAAGTTTTCCAACACTGTAACTCCATACTACAGGCTAACTCCATTTATGTATCCTATTTCTACTGCATAGCTTCTGCTGGTGAGAATTGGCCGTAAAGCTGCCCAGTGGAATTTGGAAAAGGCTCCCACCAACATCAGCCCTCCTGAAGGCTTAGCAAGGATATTCAGGATAGAGAGTCATACTCAAAAAAGTGTGGTAATTTCCCATTTGGAGCATGAACTTTTCTCTGGAATAAAACTAAGAAAACCCAGGAAAACTAGAGAACAAACCATTTAAGATGTTTTCTTTTCCTCATTATATCATTATCTGAGGGGCTTTTAAAAGTAAAAAGTGCCACTGTGATACTTTCTTAAGAAGACTGAAAGGCAATTCACAAGAAAACTCTAAAGCAGACCTCTAAAGATCCCAAATTCTAACTGGAAATACACCTCTGGTATCCAGCATGAGTGAGAACCCACGGGGACTGAAAGTCATGCCCTAACACTGTTGCAGGTATGAACAGGGAATATGCCACAGTGCTGGTTTAGAAAGTGAATCATCACACAGGACCTGTGAAGCAAAGGCTGGTTTATACCTAAGGGGATGAATGTGTTACTGATTATTGTGACTTCTGTGGAGGAAGTTTCCAAGAAGGTGGTGTGATAGAGCTTCTCTGACTTGCTCAGAGTAAAACAGATTTGCTTAACACCAAGAAGCTATATGGTTAGGTGGGAGAAAAGTGCTAAAAATGTAATCACAATGTACACAGACTTCTTTCTCTATGGGCAATAAAATTTCAGACGTAGCTTTCAGATGAGCAGATTATGAATTATCACTTACTGCAGTGGGTTGCTTCTACCAACTTTGTAGATAGTCCGCCAACAAGACACAAATCAACTTCTCTTTATAATATTCAGATAAAACAAAATAAAATAATAACACTCACTGGCATTAGAAACAAGCAACATCACTCTCCAGAATAAATAATAAGTACTGTTTATATATCACTGCCAAAATTAAAGATTTTTTTACTGTTGTTCAGATGAGCAGTGGTACAATGGAACTATATGAGATATTTTTCCAGGTTTCAGACATCCCTTCTTTTCACATCTTCTGTCTGCTATGATCTCTGAATAAAATCACAGAATTATAAAATCATAGAATGGCTTGCCCTGGAAGAGACCTGGAAGATCATGTAGTTCCATTCCCCTTGTCATGGGCAGGGACATCCTTCACTATACCACGTTTCTCAGAGTCCCATCCAGTCTGGCCTTGAACCCTTCCAGGGGTGAAGCACCCTCAGCTTCTCTGGAAAACCTGTTCTAGTGCCTCACCACCCTCAGAGTAAAGACTTTACTCCTAATATCTAATCTAAACCTACTCTCTTCCGCTTTGAAGCCATTCCCCCTTGTCCTGTCACTATATGGTCTTGGAAATGGTCTCTCTCCATCTTTACTGTAGACTCCCTTAAGATACTGGAAGGCCTCGATTAGGTCACCCCAAAGCCTAATAAGGACGGTGGTCCTCTCCAAAATCAGGCAGATCTAGTACATTTGTAGGAGATTAAGTAAGAGATTAACATAAAATGACTTGTGTATCTTATCTGCTTAGAAAGTAACTGCTCTGTGAACACGTCTATATTTTCCACCACACAAATTACCATTCTTCTGATTAAAAAGTAATAAATTAATACAGTACTATAAATTATCACATTAATAACCGTAACAGTAATACTAGGACTAAATTCATATATTAATAGTAAATTACTGGCTCTTTCTTCAATTATTTTCCCAGACCAAAAGAAAGGCATTCTGAATTCAGGCAAGAACTACTAGAAATAGGGTAAAAGATACTTGAAACTAAGGCTTAGGGAGTTGCTGCAAGCATAACACCTTTTCTAATGCTTGTTGTTTCTTTGGGTTTCTTTAGTTGACTGAAGATGAGCCAGCCAGGCAGACTAAAATAAATATGAGAGAGGGGAAAATTGTCAGTGCACATCAAATGAGGGTTGTATGTGTGTGCCTCTGTGTGTAATAACTGAGGCTCCATTCCAGCCAGCAGAAACTGAATTTCAGCCTAAACTTTGCGTATCAGGTGATCGTCATAATGATTCCTTCTGCCACTTTCCTCTCTGTGGCAAAGCATGTGAAGCATCCGTAGATGAGCTGAAATTAGCCCTATCCTGATGTTCCTCTCTAAATGTTTGCCCGTTATCTCAATCTTGTCTTGATAGCTAATAGAGTTCTTACAGCTGCTATATCTTATTAGGTCAGGGCAATGAAAATGAACGCCATCTTCTTGATGGCTTTTCTTGATGTCAACAAATTGCTGTAAGTGAATCAAGTCTCACTAGCCCCTCTTTTCCTTCCTTCCTTCCTTCCTTCCTTCCTTCCTTCCTTCCTTCCTTCCTTCCTTCCTTCCTCTCTCTCTTTCTTTCTCTCTCTCTCTCTTTCTTTCTTTCTTTCTTTCTTTCTTTCTTTCTTTCTTTCTTTCTTTCTTTCTTTCTTTCTTTCTTTCTTTCTTTCTTTCTTTCTTTCTTTCTTTCTTTCTTTCTTTCTTTCTTTCTTTCTTTCTTTCTTTCTTTCTTTCTTTCTTTCTTTCTTTCTTTCTTTTTCTTTCTTTCTTTCTTTCTTTCTTCCTTTCTCTGTTTCTCTCTTTCTCTCTTTCTCTCTCTATCTCTCTTTCTTTCTTTCTCTCCTATCCTTTCTGCCCCTCTTATTGAATATATCGGGGTCCTGGCGAGCTGCCATTCTGCTGCACATTAGAAATGGTAGAGTTTTCCTCTATCTGATTCTCTAAAATGAGTTCACGAAAAGGTGCAGACCCAGCACATTTGTGGTTTTTCCTATAAATTACTTTAACACTGTGTCCAATCATATATATAATTTCAGATTTTCAATTTCAACTCACTGCTGTGTCAGCACAGACTCCACTGATATGTCTAACGTATTTAGCTTAAAATGAAACGGATGGCATTTCATTACCAGGAAGATAATATTTTTGAATATGTTTGCTGCATGGCAGGATCCATCATTATTCTGCCATTTTATGTTCGGAGTGTGTAATAGCTTTTTAATGCTTTGATGTATTTTATTTATATATGTAATATTTTTCTAATATCATGGGGTGGTTTAACTCATTGAACACATTATACAATCTTAATTGAATGCTTTTAAATATTAGTTAGGGAGGAAAGGCTTAACAAATTGCCAATATTTTGTTTGAAATTTAATAGACAGTAGTTGAAACACCAAAAAACTCATCTCGTTCTCACTTCTTCACATTGCTCCTCAGCTCCCTCTGACACTTAAAACACTTTGAAAGAAGAAAAGGGGAAAGAAAATCCCACAGTCCCCTGAGACGCTCAAGCTGTCAGCATGAAGGTAAGTAATGCAGGAAAACTTGAACGTGCCCAACTGTGAATGACAGAAGCCCTCTTCTTGGAAGAAGCTTCTGACAGGCCTGAAATCCTTAATATCTGGTTTCTCAGTACTTTGACCAAAGTCATGGAATTTTAAAACTACTGAGAATTTCTTCAGAGTTGGTTGTGGTGGGTTTGGAGCTCTTTTGTTTGCGAGGAGAAGATGCTATTTAAGCACATTAGCATAATACCACAGCTTAAAGCTGTCCCAAGAGATCAGGCAAGTATTACAGGGCATTTCTTGATATTAGCAGCAAATGCTAAAGTGAGCCATGCTAACTGCTCCTTGCACTGGAGTAGTCCTGTATTTGTGCTTAGGATTGTCCTGGTCCCAATGCAGGACTTTGCACTTGGCCTAACTGAACTTCATGAGTTTAGCATAGGCCTACCTCTCAAAACTACTATAGTCCCTCTGGATGGCATCCCTTCTCTCCAGCATGCTGACACACCACACAGCTTGGATTTCTTGAAAAACTTGTTGAGGGTGCACTCAATCACTTCCAATGTCCATGTCATCAGCAAAGATGTTAAACAGCACCAGCCTGATACCAATCCCTGAGGACACAGCTCTTCACTGCTTTACCCTTTGACATTGAGCCATTGACTGCAGCTCCCTTAGTGTGACCATCTAGGCAATTCCCTATCCATCAAGTGGACTATCTGTGAATACACATCTCCCTATTTTAGAGACAAAGATGTTGTGTGGGAAAGTGTAAAATGCTTTGCACAAGTCCAAGTAAACAGCATCAGCTTCTTCCTTACCCACCAACACTATAACCCCATCAGAGAGGACCACTAAACTTGTCTGGCAAAATTTGCCCTTAGTGAAGTCATGTTGGTTGTCACCAATCACCAAGCACCTGTATTTTCCATGTGCCTGAGCTTAGTTTCCAGGAGGATCTGCATTATCATCTTGCTGGGCACTGAGGTGAGACTAACCAACCTGTGAATCCTGGAGTGCTTTTTTCCCTTTTTAAAAATGGGGATCACCTTTCCTATTTTCCAGTCAGTGGGAACCTCTCCAGAAAGGTCATGTTAAATTAACTATGACCTCCTACATCCAATTTTTTGAATTATCATGTTCTTTTTGCCTTTTCCTTTTAAAACAGCTATAGTGACTCATTTTTACAATAGTTTTGTTTGTTCACAGAAGAGACTTATTCCCCAAATGGCCAGTTTAATATTGCAGAAACCAACATTTTCTCTAAGCTACTTCAGCTGCACTCTTTAGAGAGGAGGAAATGCATTGCTATCCTTCTTACAGTGGGAGCAAGGTACAAATAAGTTAAAGTCAACCTTTACTTAAACTTTATGGAATTTCATGCTTTTCAGAAGTGCCAAGTGTCTTTTAGTCCTATTGAAGCTGGCTGTGCATTCCTGAAAATCAGGTTACTCCTTTAGACGTCTAAATATGGGCCTAGGGATCTGTCTTTGCATTTTGTGGCCAAAAGTCCTAGTCATCATGTGTAGTTACGCATTTAAGTTGTGTTGAAACATGAAAGCATTTGAGACCCAAATATTTTACCAGATCTGATTTTGGCCATGAGATGGTTAGGAGCAGACATCAAGACATAGCATTTAATTTCATCCTATTTTACTGCTTGCTCAGAGAGGCAGAATAAGGAGTTTATGTTTAGGGAAAATGGCGTTTTGTATATGTACTAACTGATGTTAAATAACTAGCAGAAGCACTTCAGATGAGGGGTAGAGAAAAAAATTTAAAAAATGCAAAATTAATAATTTCCAGGAAGAAAAGGCTGAAAATTACAGTAACACATTGTTTACTGGTCTAGTGGGAATTTGTGCTGAAAAATGAGATTTCAAAGGAGCTTTATGCTTCCTTAGCCAAAGTTATTGGAAAATAAAACACATTCTAGATAAGTCCTTTTTATTTATTGTTGGGGTTTAATTTCTTCTTTTAAGTTTTTCCCTGTGTGACAGACCACAACAATAATTCATATCTAAAATATAATGGATACCTCAGTAACAGCTCCTTCTCATATCTTCCCAACCACTTGGATTATCAAGGTAACTGATTAAACTCCCTTTCTCCACCAATCACAACATGCTTTCCCCTCACTGTTTTATGCAGACTACTTCTTCACCATCCAGTACAACTTTGTAAACTAGATTTCTCAAGGGAATTTTCCATATACAGGTCTCCACATATGTACTAGCAAAGAGATCCAGAGAAGCTATGTGAAAACACCCATATTATTCACATGCATATATTTTCCAACTATCATTCTGGAAATGCCCTGCTGATGATGTTTTGCAATTATGTTCTGCCTGAAGATCACACACCAGCTGCAATGAGAACATTATTTGTCAAAACAGTACAGTGGAAGTCTCTGGGTTTTCTAGTTTAACATACATAAATCACAGAATCATAAAATCCTAGAATCATTTAAGTTGGAAAATATCTCTACGATCATTAAGTCCAACCATTAACCATGTGCTGCCACCACTAAGCCAGGTCCCTACATGCCCCATCTACATGTCCTTTAAATACCACCAGGGATGGTCAATTCACCACTTCACTGCAATGACTGCTCCACTGCTTGGCAACCCTTTTGGTGAATAACTTTTCAATAATATGCAACCTAAACCTGACCTGGCACAACTTCAGGCTGTTTCCTCGTATCCAATAATTTTTACTTGGGAGAAAGACCACCACTTCATTACACCCTCCTTTCAAGTAGTTGTAGATAACAGTAAGGTCACACCAAGTCTCCTTTTCTCTGGGATAAAGACCCCCATCTCCCTCAGCCACTCCTCATAAGACTTGTGCTCCAGAAGCTTCACCCGCTCCATTATCCTTCTATGGACACACTCCAGCACCTCAGTGTCTTTCCTGTACAGATGAGGGGCCGGAAACTGAACACAGGATACAAGATCGACCTCAGCAGCACTGAGTACA
>NW_020955221.1:700051-733729 GCF_003031625.1 Empidonax traillii
AGTCCTAAACGACCGAGAATTAGTCTCCTGGCAACGAAGGGGGAGGAGTTAGGAAAAAGGCCAGAGTGTGTGTGTGGAAGGAGGTGGGGGCTGGGGGTTGTTGGGAGCTCAGCTCGGGAGCAGGAGGGGAGGCTGCGGCAGAGAGGAGAGACTGCCTGGTTTCTCCTTTGTTTTTTTTCCTGTGGGAGAGGAGTTTTTCGCTGCTATCTCTCTGCAGAGTTGCCGGCTGGTTGCAGTCTTGGTTTTTTTTCACCACGGGACCTTCACCGAGTCGTGAGTTTTTTCTTCCATTGGGAGAACTTTCTGTTTCCCTTCCCCTTCCCCCCTCCTCCCTCACCACCCGGCGGCGACCAGGGATCCCACAGCGCCGCCCGGTGACGAGCGCTGGACATTGCAAGTTCCACTCCTCCAGTGATCCAACAGCGCCACCTGGTGACTACTATAGAACATTGCGGGTTCTGCACTTTTGATAACTCAACAGCGTCACCTGGTGAACGGTATAAGACATTGCAAGTTTTTGCATCTCCAGTGACGCGACGGCGCCCCCTGCTGACTGTGGCTGGAACTGCACCAAAGAGTGCTAAAAATTGAACTATTTGATTTTCTTTTTTGCCGGTTTTATCGATTTTGTTCTTGAAGGGGATTATTGGTGGGTATAGGGGTATTGTTTGGTTGTTTTACTTGGTTTTCTTTTTCCCTCGTGTTATGTTAATACACACATACTTAATAAAGGGCTGTTATTTTCTTTTTTTCCCTTTTCCATAATTTGCTTTCCTTCAATCGGAGCCTCTTAATTTCGGATCTATAATTACTAGAGAAGAAAGTTTGGGTCTTTTTCTCCTAATCCATCCTCAGCAAAAGACCCTTGTCTCAATTAAACTGAGACAATTTCCCTTTTAGATAACTTTAAAAAAGACAAAACATTGTTCTTACCAAATGACTGTGTTTACACTCTGATTGCTGGCTTTTATACCAAGCAGATAAAAATCACCCAGGAGAAATTTCCCATACTTCTGAGAGTACCTTAATTTTTCTTTAGACTTTTCAAAATCGAATGGAATTAGAGAGGAAACTCTAAACATGACTTTAGGCTTAGAGATGAATGGTTCTCTATTACACTTTTGCCCATAGATGAGATTCTGGTATCCAAATCATTGAACAGGACAGGTTTTTCTAGTTTGAGGCGAAGAAGCAACTGAATAAATGTAAGTCTACCAGAAACCATTCTGAAACATTTTTTTCAAGGAAAGTCCCAGCTGTGAAACAAACACCTATAAAAACTAAAGGTAATCCCAAATCCCTGTATTGTCTGATTTAATGGAAAAACTTATTTAATCTGCCTTCTTCCACATAAATGCATATCTGAATCCACTTTAACAAAACAAACAAACAAACACACAGTTCTCTTCCTATAGGGAAAGGAACCAAAGAGAAAGAACTAGATTCCAAAATTCTACTGTTAAATAAAATTATACAATATAGACTGAAATATTTCCACAATAAAACATGAGGTTAGAAGAATAAAATGTAGCTATCTCCATATCTTTTTTGACAGTTATTAATTGCTATAAAGTTGATATATACTCTGAGGACACTTCAAGATATGGAAGCTTGAATCCAATGCCTACTAAGATGCCTTCACATTTTTCTAAAACTGTAGAAAAGAACTTGGAAAAGATGAACATGCCATGTTTAAGGTCTCTTAAAATTTTACTAATAGTGAGATCAACTTTGCCAAATGTGCAAGACTCCTAACTCTTTTAACTAGGAGGAGTTTACTAGGTCTCAATGCATTAAACCCTGAATGAGTCAGAACAAGTACCTTTAAAATCAACTCCTGAGCACTTTTTTTATGATGAGATGTAGAAGTAGTGTTTGATTTTTTATTACTGTTCTAAAAGAGACAAAGTGCAAGTCCCTCGAGGAATAAGTGTATTGTTGCAAAGTTCATAATTTAGTCATTCATGGATTTGCTATAAAAACTGTACATTTTTTAGCTGTTTTTATACTGAATTATATGGTTGGAAGTCACTAAATTTGAAATTACCTCACCCAGAGAAAGTTCTTACTATTGACTTACTCATGCCAGCTATTACAGAAGGTGGAACAATCACTTCTCCTGCTCGAATGCACCACTGGATCTGCTTAAGGAAATAGTACCAAGTATACCCTGACTCTGGAGAGCACTGCTGTGCACCTGTGCACCAGTATACCAACAAGAGGCTTTTCTTTTCTTTGACAGTAGATCTTGATGCCTTACTATCAATCCCTTTTCTATTCTGCTGTACACAAAGGTGGTTTTTTAGACTGTATTGTGAGAAATATGTAATTTTTCAATTTATCATATGCTCTGTCCATATTTTGCCATTCTCACAAAATACATTCTCTTTCTCTCTGTGGCTGGATAAAACTTGCTCTTCCTTCTAATGCTCCTAACAACCAATACACAAATTCCTGACTTCCTTCTTTGACAACTATAGTTGAAACAGCAACAGTCTTGAAAATATCTACCTGATTTAAAATACACCATTCTTTCTAAGCAGAATCAAGTGACTGTGTCACTTGGAGATCTCAGACTACAAGAATTAAATTTTTTTCTCTAAGTGTAGGTGAAGATCTGAAGTTCTATTCATAATTTTAAAAGTTTTCCATTCCCTAAGGCCTGGGCTACTTTGGAGCTCTTTCTTCCCACTCAGTTAAAATTTTCCAGAACCATAGAGTGTCAAGAACAACAAAAGGGATTTATGAGGATAGGGATGCAGGCTGGTCTGTAGTACTGAATCCAGACAGAAACTCTATCTTCAGGAAACACAAAGTCACCAATTTTTTCCATATCAAAGCACAGTCATAATATTGTGTCTCTTCTTCTCCAATAAATTTGCTCTTGAAAGCTGTCTTATCCTAACTACAATTTAGTCTTCTCTCCATCACAAGAAACAGAATTAAACGTCTTCTCTAACATTACCACTTTGAACCAGCTTTCAGGACAGTTACCTAGGAGTTCTCATTCCTGACTATGATACACTGCATATATGCAGACAATACAAAAAATATTGACTAAAGAAGACTTCAATCAAAGCTCATGACTAAAGGTCAGATGAATAACAAGAAAGAATTGCCCATAGTCTTTCAAAATGAATTAATTGTGGAAGGCAACAGAAAACAAGCCTTTATATGGTCAGTGGAGCAGAGGGAAGAACTAGGCAGTCAGAGCAACTTGACAGAATGGTCAGTCACCACGAAAAAGTGAAATAAATGCGGAGGAATTGTTTTGAGGTTTTGTATTATGTTTGCTGCACATTTTCAAAAGTTTAGGAACTTAAGAGAGTTATGGAAAAAAACATTCCCAGAAATGATTCTCCAATGCTGCAAAAGTTGTTTTAGGTATTCAATCAAAATGACGTTGAATCACTTTGATAGAAAAATTACAGCTTAATGGTTTTATTGAACACTGATATCCCTGCTTCTGAGCCCCTTACTGTGATTATGCAAAAGAAAGCAGGAGGTATATGGTGCGTAAGTGGAATGAATTGATTTCTCTTCTGTGGATTTAGCTAGTGTTTATCATAAACTGCTTCTGCACCAAGGTAGTTAGGAGGAACTTGACCTCATTGGAAGGCTCTTTTCCATTTGAAGGACTTTCAACTTGCATATGCTTGCCAGCAAGTTACCATAAAATTGTGATAGATATGTTACCAAAATTGAAAGCCATGTAAAGTTAAATAAAAGAGAAGTTTTGATTTCCTTTAGAGTAAATCTGCCCAAGAAAAAATCAGATTAAAAAAAAAGAAGCCCAAGAGTTCTTTCAAAAAAATTTCTCTTTCTGAACACCAGTCTCTAGATAGGGCTTAACTCACTTGTTACCACAGAGCCTTTAAGTCATGTACATTGCTGCAAATATCCAATTACATTGATTGGTCATTATAGTAAATGATCTGGACTGGTCTTCATGTTATGTGTTCCCATGTAACAGTAATGCCACTTTGTTGGCACCGGTGTTCATTCATTAAGGAAAATCCTTGTAGATCACATACAACAGTGGCTCTCAGAGTACCTATGCTGACTTTGCTGTTTTTCTCCACAGTGCACATAGGTTTGCCAATATGTTGTCCTCAGTTTGATAAGGAATTTGAAAAACTTAATCAAGTCCTACACAACCTATTAAGAACTAAAACAAACCACAGTATCTGGCTGAAAGTTTTTTCATGATTCTCTGAACACAAGATGCTTTTTACTGTATCACTTAGCAAGCCTTTTACAGAAAAAGATTCTTAGTGACCTCTAACAGTCTTCTTTTTCTCTTTGAGCAATCAAGTAACTGTAACAATAAAGTCATTTTCAGAGTGGTGAGAACCTGGACAAAATGCACCATGTATGGGGGGAGAGAGAGAGAGAGAGAGAGAGGAAAAAGCAAGAAAAAATGCAGGCAGGCAGGTAGGAAGGACCTAAGGAAGAAAGGGCAGAAGGAAGGAAGAAAGAAAGGAAAGGAGGAAGGAAGAAAGAAAGGAAGGAAGGAAGAAAGAAGGAAGACATATGAGCACACAAGCAGATATGCACCCCTTTTCCAGTATAGGCAATAACCCTGTTAAAATTTCAGCCAGATCTGGCGTAACAGGCTTGCATCCACACACTTTCTGAATCAGAAAAGTTTCAATTCTCTCTTAAAGTATGGAGTGCTTTGATCACTGTGCTATTGACTGTTCTTGAACTGGTCTTCCCCCAGACGTAGTTAGACAAAAAGCCAAACAAATTATGTGAATAAGTTTTGGTTCTCTTAAATGGACAAAGGAGAGGTGAAATGAAGTGAGCAGTCTGAAGCAATAGCACTGAGGGTTGTTCAGCCAGCTGACACACAGCACTGCATTATTAAACCTCTGGAAGACAGGGAACAAAAGCTAAAGAAAGGCACCTCTTAAGAGACCAGGGGTGCCTTTTCAAACATCAGAGTTGAAGCCTGCATATCAATGCTTGGTGCAACACTGATCAGAAATGGAGGCTGCAACCAGCTCTTATGGCAGGGAGACTATCAGGTCTAGCGATGGCACCACTCTGTCTTTCAAGGACTCCTGGCATGTAAGTACCAGCATTTCTCTTTCACAGCTTGCTGACAATTTGTAGCTTGTCTACAATTGTCAAAAAAGCATATTTCATTTCAGTGAAACCCTGTAGTACTCCACCTGCAAGCAGTCGATCAATACAACAGGAATCTTTCAATATGTGCCAATGGGAAGAAATTTGTCCAATAATTTCAGAATTAGAGCTATAGGTGTTGTCTCTTTTCCATATCAACCGTATGTAGTTTGCTATCTGACTGTTCATACCAGTGATGGTACTGATGTACCTTTTGTGACTTCCAACATAAAAGTGCCAGTGTCATTTCATAATGCAGATGATGGTGGAATACACATCACAAGCCTCACCACATCATGGAAGTCCAGCCTGCAATCTCCAATGCTGGATTTCTTCTACCTCCCCTTATCCTCACCACTGCTTTAAGTGGCAGAAGACTTAACTGCCCCCTGCTGGAGCATCCATCTCTTTGGAGATTCATCTGCCTGCTTTCAGGTTCCAGATTAGGAGGAACTAAGAAATTCCCTTCAGGCAATCAAACAGGGACAGAGACAAGGCAGAGGTGTTTAACACTTTCTTTGCCTCTGTCTTCCTCATGGATGATGGACCAAGGGGGTCTCAGTATCCCAGCTGAAGAGCCATGGTTGCAAGGATAATGAAATTCCCAGTTGACCCTGTAATTGAGTGAGATCTGCTCCTCCAGCTGCATCCCTACAAATCTATGGAGCCTGATGGGATTCTTCCTAGAACTCTCAAAGTGTTGGCTGATGTCATTGTAAAGCCTCTCTCGGTGATTTTTGAGCGGTCTTGGGAGCCTGGAGAGGTCCCAACTGACTGGAAGCTGGCAAACGTTTTTCAAGAAGGGCAAGGAGGACCCTGGAAACTACAGGCCTATCAGTCTCACTTCAGTGCCTGATGAAGTTACAGAAAAGATTATTCTGAGAAGTATCGAAAAACACCTTGTCGTGGTTTTGCCCAGTCGGTCAGCCCCTGGGGCTGAGGATGGTTTTGTCCAGGTGATTTCCGGACAAAAAACCAATCAAAAAGTTCAGTGACGCCTTTGCTAATTACATCTTTAAGAAAACGGAAGAGAAGATTTGTTGTGCAGTTGAAATTAGGGGCAGCAGCCATGCAGGAGAGAGAGGTGGCCGGCCCAAGGAGGGCCAAGGACCTCTCCTCTCCCAGCTTGGGCAGGGGGGGGCAGGTGTAGCACTGAAGCCCCCCCTTCCTCTTCTGTAAGAGAGTGAAGGAAAAAAAGTTTAAAAGACTGACTACTTGGACGAGAAACCACTGTGGAAGAATTCCAGCTGAGAGATAACGAAGCCTTCAAGGTCAAAGCTGGCAGCTGAAGCTGCAGCAAGAGAAGTAAAGTGCAAAGGGGGGGCCTTGCTTCTTCCCCCCCCCTTTTCGCTCTCTCCCTTCAGCAGGGAAAAGACTGAAAAGCAATCCATGTTACCTTTTGAAGATTGTTGGGGTGAAGAGACCCCCATGCGGCTCACACAAGAGCTTGTGAATGTACCAGAGAATTGAAACTTCATGAGAAGGCTGAGGTGAGGCAGAGTCCTGTTGAAGACTTTGTGGCCCTTGAAGGGGATGATGTTTATGCCGGAGCAAGGACGGCTCGGATAAGCTTAGGATCTCAGCGAGAGATCCATGCTGCTGGTAGTGAAGATTTGTGACCCTGAGAAGACCTACGCTGGAGCAAATAATGGCTCGGGTAGGGATGTTGGGATCCATGTGTGGGATCCATGCTAGACCTATGTCGGAGCAGTCTATCAAGGACTGTTCTCCCATGGGGAGGGACCTCCATAGGGAAACAGGGGCGAACTCTTAAGCCATTATCCCCTGTAACCCTGTGGAAGAAGATCCATAGTAAGCAAGTGTCCCCTTGCAAGCCTATGGAAGGAAGACCCTTCAGGACCTGGGTAAGCCCCAGCCTTTGGTCTTAGCCCAGGAGGGGGGTAGGCCCAGCCCTAGATGCCGACACAGAGCGAGAGAGAGAGATGAAAAAGTTCCAGCTGCGACGAGAATGCTGCAGAGTTACTGGAGCGAGAGCTGGAACTCCAAGAATGAACTATTTCTCCTCCTTGGACTGATATATTAAAGGGGGGAGGAGTATTTCTGTAAATACAAAGCACTTTTACCTAAGTGGAATTATTGTAGATATAGTTCTTTAGTAGTTCTTATTTTGCTAGTAATAAATGCTCATACTATTTTCCCCAAATTGGGTCTCTTTTGTCTGCATAAACCTTCTCTCAATTAGTAGTAGTTGTGGGCAGGGTGTGAAAGCAAACTGACCCAGAGCAAAACCACGACACACCTGAAAGACGACACAGTCACTGGTCACAGCCAGCATGGCTTCATGAAAATCCTACTTATCCAACCTGATTTTCTTTTATGACAAGGTGATCCACCTAGCTGATCAAGGAAAGCCAGCTGATGTAATATTTTTAATGATTTCAGTAAAACTTTTGATATTGTCTCTCTCAGGATTCTTCTGGACAAAATGCCCAGCACACAGCTGGGTAAACACATCATCAGGCAGGTGAGCAATTGGCTCATGGGTTAAGCACAGAGGTAATAGTGAATGGAGTGTGTCTCAATTTAATGATACTAAAGTGTTTTGTTAAGAAGAATGAGTTATGAGGTAGACCAAACTCCTCTCTCCAAGCAATCGTAAATCTGAAATTAAGAGGCTCCAACTGAGGAAGTATGGAGAAAGAAAAAAATAACAACCCTTTATTAAAGGACACGTGTATTGGCAGAACAACTAAAGAACACACAAATAACCAAACAATAATGCTGTACCTAAAAATCCCCTTCGGAAAGGAAACAGTTCAGTACTTTCTGCCTTTTGGCGCAATTCTAACCATGGCAGCAGGGGGCGCTGTTGGAGGAGCAGAGCCTGCAGGTGCTCTGTGTTGGCCAGCAGGGGGCGCTGTTGGGACCTGGCGGTGGCCACGAGGGGTCCTGGTGCGTGGAAAAAGGTGACAGTGGAGACCTAACCCCAAAGAAAAGGGGAAAAGGGGAAAAAAGGAGTTCTTCCCCAAAAAACTCCTGCTGTCTGCAGCTGGCTGTGACCAGGATTTCCCTCTCATCATTGATGGGCACAAACTGCTGCCAAACACAGGAGCAGAGGAGGGAAAGTGATCTCCTGCCCAGAAATTTCCTCTGCAGGTGGGTCACGCCTCTCCGATGAAATCTGAGCAGATCTGGGCCGGGGGCAGAACAGGGCAAAGGAAAAGCAGAGGCAAGCCGGGGCTAGAAAACAGTCAGGTGACCAGGCTAAGAACAAAATTACCTGGGAGCCTTTCCAACACACACTTTGTGTGAGTTAAGGCAAAAGTGAAGTGCCCCCATTTCCAAGGAGAGAAGGAATAAAAGCTCATTAGCCCTCCCCACAGTCTTAGGAGGGCCATCAGCTTGGAATGCAGGACTTCTAGTTAGTTCTTTTGTGTGTGTCAATTACCGTAAGCAAACCCCCTTCTCAGTCCTTCCTTCAACATCTTTTAAAGCAATGCAGGGGAAAGAAAAATTCCTTGCTTGTTTTTTTAGAACAAGTAAACCTATGAGAGGTGACAAGAGACTGGTGATCTGTCACTAGTGGGGTTCCACAGGGCTCCATCTTGGGCCCTGTGTTCTTCAACATCTTCATAAATGACTTGGACACAGGACTGGAAGGGATACTGAGCAAGGTTGCAGATGACACAAAACTCAGAGGAGCTGTTGGCTCCCTCAAAGGCAGGGAGGCCCTGCAAAGAGACTTCAGCAAATTAGAGGACTGGGCAATCACCAACCAACCATCACCAAAATGACATTAAGCTATTAGAGAGTGTCGGAAGGAGGGCAATGAAGATGGTGAAGGACCTTGAGGGGAAGCCATACAAGGAGCAGCTGAGGGCACTTGGTGTGTTCAGCCTGGAGAAGAGGAGACTGAGGGGAGACCTCATTGCAATCTGCAACTTCCTTCTGAGGGGAAGAGAAGGGACAGGCACTGATCTCTTCTCTGTCATGACCAGCGACAGGACCCAATGGAATGGCCTGAACTCCCTTGTGTCAGAGGGAGTTTAGGTTGGATATGAGAAATACATTCTTCACCCAGAGGGTGGTTGGGCACTGGAGCAGGCTCCCCAGGGAAGTGGTCACAGCACCAAGCCTGACAGAGTCCAAGAAGCATTTGGATGATACTCTCAGGCATATGTTGTGACTCTTGGAGATGGTCCTGTGCAGGTCTAAGAGTTGGACTTGATGATCCTTGTGGGTCCCTTCCAACTCAGCATATTCTGGGATTCCGTGATTCTATATGGTCTAGCAGTTCACTGTAGACGATGCCTCAGAGATTTCTGCCATAGCCTCCATAGCTGACTCAAGGATCAGAGGCTCTAACAATGGCTTTCAAGTTTAAACAATTAGTCCCATTTGTAACTACTTGGTGAAAGGCTTGTCAGTCTCAATGTACATTGTACTGTAGCTTCTAGTGGATTTCTAGTCGCATTCATTTTGATTCAATGACCTCTATAGTTAATGGGGGTTATTGGAAAATTATTTTTTTTCTTCAAAAGCTTTGTTTTCCTCCTCTCTGCTATTTGTTTTCAGAACACAAAAGCCATTTAGGTTGTGATGTTAAAAAACAGCAGTGCAGGCAATAATCTGTTGCTGTCCACTGATAAAATATGTGTCCTTGTGTACTGTATGTTGTGTCTAACACTAAAAAAACATCTTTGTCAATCAGTTGCCAGTAAAGTAATTCACTCTGAATAGAAAGGCTTGCTGAGAACAGTATTATTCTTTTAAATGGTTATATTAAAAATCCTAGCCCTCTTTAAGGTTGAGAACTTCCCATTGATATTATTTCACCATATTAAAACCTTTCTTTTTTCCCTGTGTAACCTTCTCAGAGCAGTAGTTTGCATATTTGTCATACGCACAGTAAAACTACAGCCAACCATGGTCTCAACAAAACTTAGGTGTACCCTTTAATATAACAGAATTATAAAGAAGCGGCTGAACTCTATCTCTTCCTTGATCTAATCAGCAAGACCTGAGCATCAATCTCTGTGCTTCCTTTGCCATAAAGGTATTGCTGATATGTAGCATCAGAGAAAGGGCCTGTCATAGAATTTCCCTTAAATATTTGAATTGAACAAAAAAACACATATAACTGAATAAGGGGATCCTTGTCCTCAGAATTCTATAGTTTATCTTTAGCTTGTAAATAAATACTTTTCTCTGGCTTAAATTTTCATGCTGTGCACGTCAGTCAGCCTCAGGTCAGAAGACTAGAACATGTTTTGGATGCAGTCACTTAAAACATACTTTAGGTGTGACTTTCTCATTCCACCTGCAAGGTGAGGTAAGATGAAGTGTTCATTTGCACAAGGTTTTTCCAGAGAACATTTTCTGACTGTGGTGCTTGCCTTATCTTGAAGTTACAGCACTTTACTTACTTAGGCAGCAGGCAAATGTGTAGACAGCATGTCCTTAGCTAATCTTCCAGGGGAAAAAAAAAAAAAAAAAGTAATCCAGGCCAAATATAACAGAAATATGAAAGATCACAGTCCAACCAAGAAATAAATCAAAGAATGAAAGAACTAAACACATATTTTTCCACCAAAACAGAAAATAATACAGAAATGAGATCTCCTCTGTCAGTGATTTTCTTTTTAACTGATTCTTTCTGGCCTGGCATCTATAGGCTGCCATATTATGACTGTTTAATTGTAGCATGGAGTACAGGAAATTGCTGCTATTTTTCGGAACTGGTGAAATTCTTTGACACCTTAATTCTCTTACACACTTTGTTTCCACCTAGTTGTATGTCTGTTTATGATAGTAGGAGAAGGCAAAGCCTGTCCCCCCACACTGCCTAGTGGAGAGATCAGCTGGAAGAGTGAAGAGCGGAATAACGCCCTTAAAAATGGCACTTAGGAACAACTGCCATAAACACGCTTCTGATTTTCTTATGGATCATCAGTACTTTCACAAGGACTGCTGTCAGGATCTATACACTATTTCCAAAATGAAATAGATCTGGAGGTTTTTTCCAAGCTTCTGGAAGCTCTATATGCATTAATTTATTTAGAAAGCATGACAAGTATTCACTGTAGGCTACCCTATGAGCTTTATTTTCTTCCTGAGAATACATAAAGAGAAATAAAGATGTTTCTGAGTTTAGCTTTAAAATTCTTTAAAAAAAATTTTTTAAAGGCTAAAAATCATCCTGGATTGTGCAGTGACATCTTGTGGTGCAAGGAGAGAACAGATGAATGGGAGTTAAGAATTGTGATTATCCTCAGCACAACTCCAAAACGCATAATAACAGTTTCTGTCTGGCTTTTGATTTTCTCAACAGAGGACTGTTGTAGGATTATCATTGCACCCAGTTCATTATGCCACCTAAAATGTTTTTCTGAATGGGGTATTAAATTATAATTAATCATATCACATTAATGTAAATTTATCCATGCAGGCATACTTAATCAGAGTTCTTTCATTTTTCATAATATTTTAATAAGAGAGCACCAAATGAGACTTTCTAGATATAAAGTTATATGAATAGTGTTTATATTCTGTTCTAGGGGTTTGCACACTTGACTATCAAGGAAGCTGAAAAATTACAGAATTTGAACCTGTGCAATCTCATTATGATTAACCTGCAAAACATCTGTACTTATGGAAGTTACACACTGCCCTATCTTAATGACACCCTACAGAGAAGTTATATATAACAACGATGTGTTTTCCAACAAGAGTGGTTATAGCATAGAAGGACTTCATTTATTTAAGAAGCCTCAGCACAGCAGTATATCATCAGAGCAATCAGAAGTCTAAGCCTTTCAGTGAATGCAATGAGTGTTCATGCAAGCAGATGTATTTAAATATGTGGCAGGTTTTAAGATTATTAGATATATCCCATTTAATTTTTTTAATCCTTGCTCTAGAAACAGTGTAAAGTTCTGGTATTGCTAATGAGTATTGATGGTAGCTGTCATTAAAAAGATTGGCTTGTTGTGAATAATAATTCTGCACACATTGTAGGCAATTACTAATACTGCATTTCTACCAACATCATTTACACTTATCTCCTCCATAAAACACCAAACACCCAGCAATATTCTCTATCATTATGTGAAAAATTTCCTTATCAAAGATAAGTCAGGCAACAGAAACACTTCAGAATCTTCAGGAACTCAGAGCCCTATGGATAAAGCAGACATTGTTCAAACTTGTTCCCTCAAACCCCAGGTAAGTTTGGAGTTAAACTGTCTTTTTGGAAAGAGCTGGATCACACAACACCCATAAGTCTGTCACCCCTGCTTGGATATAGCATCTATTCAGTTAGCTTTCCAAAGAGTCCTCTTTTGCTCTCAATTTTCCAGTGTGACATCAGAGAAGCTAATAAATAGACTGCAAGCAGACAACTTTTTTAAACTATGAATACTAATGGTAATAACATCACAACTTGAAGTAAACCGGTAGGTGTTTTGTGCTATTGTATAGATTGTGATCAGTTTTTGCTCTCATTAGAAATATTCAAAGTAACAAATTGTTGAAAAAATTGAAAGTTTCTCCAGGATTAATGGCCACCTGGGAGCAGATTAAATCTTGCTATAATTCCAAGGCCATTAAGACTATTTCATACTTAGTATGAAAAAAATGCCCAGTACAAAATTATTTATTCAAGATGTTTGATTTTTCTAAATGAGGAAATGTTTGGTCCTTCCAATTAGGGATTTCCCTATATTTTACAAACAGCATTGATTTCATAACTCTGAGTCCACAGTGGGTAGATGAGGGTGGTTATCCCACTTTCTGATGTAATGTAACAGAGACAGAAAAAAACAAACAAATTATCACAAATTTCAGAAGAGATTTGCCAAAGCCTTTTTTTTTTTCCTGATGTTTGGGTTTGTGTCAAGAACAGAGATAATTTTCCTTCCAAGCAAGAGCATCAGCAGTTACAGAGGACATGCTCAGTGCTGTGTGTACCATTTGTACATTTTGATCCCGTTTCAGTCTCCCATCTGTCTTATGGTTGTTTCTGGCTGCTTCCTAGACATGACTTTCTCTGAGTAAAACAGATACCACAGCCATCACTGAAAGAGAGACCTTGCTGTTGAATTACCTACTAACAAATATGATTTTTAACAGATTTTAATTTTGGTAGATAATAGGTGAAAGATATCTCTTGTTTTCTTCTCCAATCATTTTTATATTACTTTCCTCTATATAAACGGAAGTGGGTGAGAGTGAGAACTGTTTATATAAGTCAGAAACGCATTCAAAATGAAGAATACTCAGTAATGAACAGCTGATCCCCCTCAGTGAAAAAGAGATTTCAGAAGAGCCTCAGTCTTTGTTTATTACAGGCATACTCCCTCCTTTTTTGGCAGGGCAGGAGGGAGTGGTGAGAGAAACAAACAGCAGTGCTTCCTGTAATAAAACATTTAAAGGAAAAAAATGCATATACATAAAGTGGTTGCAAAACCAAATCTTACAATGCTCCTGTAGCTAGATCAGGGTGATGGTAGCACTGGAGCTTACAGATGCTTTCAGCACCATGTCCTGCAGGGCAGGGAAGTGATAAGGAACAAAGTGAAGGTTATTCCTTCAAATAAGAGGTAGCAAAGTGAAGTGGAATGAAACAAGTATATGCTGTAAACTCCAGGGATTAAAAACTGTTTGAACTACTTCGACACTGGGCATTGGGTCTGCATCCTTTCATTGGCTGTCCAGTGGACTGAAGAAACTCAGAGGTGCTGCTGTAAGTAATTGGCTGTGTGAGGAAGAGAATATTTCCTGGCAATATTTCTCAGCAGTCCTCTTTCAGCACAGAAATTGAGAGGTGTAGAGGCAATACTTATATCTCACTGACATGGCTTCCTCTCATCTCTCCTCTGCAGTAAGTGCAGTACAAAAAGCTTTAATGACCTGAGGCATACTTTCTCAAGATTCATCTACATTTATAACATGAGCAGTAGCCTCTTCCAAACTGGAAGGTGTATTATAACACTTTAGACAAGGATCTTCCTCATCTGGGAGACATGCAAAAAACAGACCTCCACAGAGGGGTCACAGAAAGATGGGTGGGGGAAAGGTTCAGAGCAATTCTGATCTCCTAACACAATCCAAACATGTGACTCAGGTAACTGCTAATTCCAATCCAATTCCTGTATTTGTTTTTGTTACATGTCCTAGCCTCAAGAAAAAAAAAAAAAAAAAAAAAAAAAAAAAAAAAGTCTGTAGGCATAAACAAGGCAGGAGGTGCAATCTGTTCTAACAAGTCCCTGGTAGGTGATCAGGATTTGTTTAGGCACAGCTGGATGATATAGATTATGCTCACATTAAGTCTGCCCTTTGCCACAGGCTGTCTACAGAGCGGTAAGCTATTTTTACTCCACTACTATTCTGTACTTCCAACACAACTGTTCAAAACTGAGTGTTCTAAAAATACAACAATGAATATAAAAATAATTATTTCTTTGCAAATAACAATATGAAGTGCATTTTCATTCTAGGTTTTGAGCTTCACAATAGGAAAGGTTCAACTTATTTCATATCTTTAAGCTCTTTTATTCAGTTGTGAGACTTGTGGTAGAGAGTTGTGAAGTAACAACCTCAATGACGATTTTTAAATCTACTATAGATTCATATAAACATTACATTCAGAAGCTACCCCCTGAAGCTGCTCCAACAAGCACCTGTAACATTACACTTGGCAATGTTTCAAGTTTTCTATCTTAAAAGTAATTCCATGCTATACCATTGTTTCATAATGTCATTTTGGTGTCTTGTTAGGGCTGTCAAGGGAAGAAAGACTAACACTGAAAAACAGAATAAAATATAAGCAGTTCTGTCATTAAGACATTAACTCAACATAACAAACAATGGCACTTGTTTAACGGCAATCTTCACCACACAGAAATAATCAGCAGTACCGGTTTTAGTTATTGGAAATTAGCTATCTGACCTGATCTCCTTCCTAAAGTCTTTCAAGAATGTCTGCCAATAAAACAGATGAAAATAAAGTCCCAAACTCTATAATTTTTCTCCTCTTGTACTTCTTTTCATTTTCTCTGTTCCTCATTATATTCCTTGTATTGATCATCATAATTTTTTGCTCACAACTTTCTAGAATTCTTTTCACTTCTCTGTTCATTACTTTGTCCTTCTTTTACCTGCCCTTTCCTTTCTAAAAAAAAAATCTTCTCATGTATTTCTTATCACATTCATGGCAATATCCTCTCTCCTAGAACCTGCTTTTCATTTCAGTCCCTTTTCACTCTTCTCTAATGACCTTGTCTTTTTCTCCCTTGCCTTACATTATATACAAGGGAATCATCAGGTCCCATCCACTTCCCTGAGGGAAAAAGAAGTGGGGTGAAGAGAGTGGTGCAACCACTAGATGAATGCATACAAGCCATTCCAGTGGTTTATTTGTCACACAGGTCAGCTGCCTATTCACTTTTCTGTGTTACTATGTTGCCCTTTTCTTGCTTCTCCTTCACATAACCACTATGCTTCCAGATGGAATTCTATGCTTAAATACTTTTACAGGGCAGCATCAAACACCTTTTTAAGTCATTGGCATAGCAGGAGCTTGGAAAAGCATTTTTGCCATGACACAAGTTCCTGCTGAAGAAATTGTGCTCAATGTCATGAAGGTGACAGAAGTTAGCAAGGATTTCCCCCCCTTATTGCACTTATAAACCATAGCCAGGCTTCTGGAAATCCCCCAGAGCCATGATAACGGAGGGGAGAGAGGAGCAGGGCATGGGGCGGGGAATAAACCATTAACAGGTGAAATAGAATTTGGAAAAAATCAGGTATATTTGAAGTGGACTTGAAATTTTCTCAGCAGAAAGCCTATCGGATACAGCCTGACAGTGCTAGACTGCATTTTTCCTCTAGGAAGGGTTCAGCAAAGGTGAGGGCTGTTTGCTGCTTTGCAAAAGAAATAGCACTCAAATGGTTAGTTTAGAGCAAGAACAGAGAAAGCGCTTTCTCCTAAATGGATATTATGTGGCCATGGAAAAATGACTACACAAGAATATATACTCACTCTAAATATTTGCAGTTCTGGGAAACTTTTATTGAGTATACAGAATAAACACTGTTAAGACATCCAACAGCTCTGTCTTCCTTCTTATTGCACTGAGATCAAAAGGCAGACAGCGTTAGTCATTGGAAACAAAATTTCTCATACCTTTCTAGTTAGCTAATTAACCAGAGTGCACTGAATTCATTTCACTGTGATCTTAATTCAAAAAACATAGCAGTGCTCTGCTTTAGTGAGTATTTCCTCACATTACAAATCCCATTCAGCACACGGGAACAATTCTTGTTTCCAGTGAAATCAAACCTCACACTAATCTACATCTGGATTTAAACCAAACCCCTTTCCATGATGTGATCTGCTTAACTAAGAGAGGCAAGGACTTTTTTTAGAAAACTCCGAGTCATACCTGACGTGGGCAGACCACCTGTGAACACAGTTTTTCTCTAGGAGCAAATTGTAGTTAGCCTTGACATAATAGCAATGAAATAAGCAAAAATATAGCAGCGCTTCCCTGCATTCCAGTATGTCTGAGTATACCTTTGCCAGCTGTAATTCAATTCCATATGACTACACCAAAGTTTGCAACAGGAAATCCGTTTTGTCCCCTTTCCAGAGTAGGAAGCTGAACTATAGGCTGGCAATGTCTACCAGGAGAATTGGACCCCTAGAGACTGCTCCTGCCAAGCTCAGCAGATGAGATGCTAACTATAGAGCAGTCTTTGTACTAGTGCAGGTTTACTAGTTTAAACAGTGACTGATTCAGGCTGACCAAGGTTAACTGAAGCCTCTAAGCAACTCTACTTGCTACTTACAAGCAAAAACAAAAATCTTATCATTGCATGGATCAGGACATATCAGGGGTAAATCATGGTTTGAGATACCTAGACCCTAACAGACATAGCAAGACCTCACTCTTCACTGGCTTACAAATGTGTCCTTGAAACCTCAGCAAAGTAAGAACAGACACATCCAGTAGTTGTAGCACAGAAAAGACTGTAGTAAAAGAAATGGGGGGAAACACAGAAGTAACGGAAACATTTATGATCAGCATGACCCTTTAACTCCAGTAAGCTCTGTATGAGCTTTTCAAAACAAGTAAGAAAGATTAGAAATTAGTGCAACATGCAAAGGTCTGAACTACTGACAATGAGAAGAATTTCTCCTCTATCTGGCCCATCACGACAAAAAATTCAGAACTGGCAAGAAGTGTATGGGTAGAAAACAGGCATAGGAACAGTCCTTCTGTTGCAACTGATGAGCTGTAGGCAAGCAAGTCTTGGTATCATTCATTTATAAGCCAGTAGATAAGAAAGAGATCACATTTGTAATTTAGATGTTAAAGTGCATGGATGTTTTTCACCCTTCTAAGTGCTGCTTTGAATGTCTTAAATATTTCAAGTTCTCTCTTCAAAATTACATCAGACATCTGGGATAGCTGACTGTTCTTGTTAATTAATTCTTGTGTTTAGTGCTCTGCTGTTGTCACCATTTGTTCATGGACTTTTCATTATCATAATATTTGTTTATCTGACTAAAAGCTAACAATAATATTTTGAAGTACAGTACACTAAATGCAGCTTCTAGTGGAGGCAGAAGAGCATACATGAAAGTCTCTTTAGGAAAACATATCCCTGCCAAACCACATGCAGCAATGCCTCTGAAAGAGTAACTGGGTAATTAACAAAAAGCTAAGCCAAAGAAATACAGCAAGAATGAGCTGACAGTCACCAAATACCTTTATAGTTAAAAATGATGTCTAAAATTCACAAAGGCTTCTATATGAAAGACATGGGGCTTTGTTCCGTTTTTTTTTTTTTTTTAATCAAAAACCTCTCAGCTCTGACTTATGACCAGTTTATCCTTCTGATTAAGCAAACTGGTGACAAATGTAGAAAGAGACAAACAGGTTTCAGTGAAGTTACAGCCCCCCAAACTCTCAGGCCACACTTTGAAGCCAAAACTGACTCTTTGCTATAGGGCTTAATAGTTATAAAACATTATGCATTATTCTCCTTGATTACAATGGAATGGAAGTTTAAAGAACATTAGTCACCATTTGTGTAAGTGTGGGACTCAGGAGAGCCCTCCTCCAATGTGCAGGTATAAAATCTGTCAGTATGACAGCAAAAAGCAAAGCAAGGTCTTTGGGTGTCTGCTGTGGTGGCACATGCTCCAGGCCATTCCTGCAGGGCTGCCTGTGAAGATCTGCAGAAGCCTTCTCGGACACATGGTAGCACACACACAGCCTTCACAGGCCAGGCTCATGGTAGATCAGGTATCATCAAGACTGAACCATAAAACATTTCCATATTTTATACTGTATGCTGTACTATAGTGGTTCCTAAATTCAGGAATTCCCACCACTCACCTTTTTTCAAAGTGGTTTCACCTAAGCACTAATATCCTGTTCCAGCTGAGAAAGTCTATTCCTGAAATGATGTCTAATTGGAGAGGCTGGAAAAGCAAATTCCCTTGATGTTTCCCACGGCACTCACAGAGAAATCTCAAAACTTCTTTCAAAAACCGGAAACCTTCTCGAACACTAAACAAACTGCTGGCTACCTTCTCCACTAGATTTAAATAGCTATACTTGCAATAGCAAACCTTAATTAATCCCATCACCTTTAATTTTTTTAATGAAGCTCGGTCAAAGTCCCTTCCTTGTTTTATCAGATAAGGATCCCCCATCAAACTCCAAAGCTCTTCTTCTCTTTTCTTCCTTTAAATTTATAAATATGATTTGTATAATCGGATAGGCAGAGGAATCCATTCACATTATATTGGAGGAAACCTGACTGGAAAAGTCAAAACAAATTTAGCTTGCTTTCTAATTGCATTTACAAAATAAATTATTCCTCAGTTTGCTAACTTGATCATCAAATAATAGGAGCTCTGCTAGGAGAAATACACATGGAAACCTGGTTCTCCTCTCAGTTACCCTAATTTTACATTGATGTAATTCCACTGACCTCAAGCAAGTTACTCTAGTATTATATCAGCAAAAATTATTGGAGACCAAAAAAAAGACTCTTGGGCTGAAACCATTATTCACATCCTCAAATTCAACCACAGGCAAGTTTTACAGTCTCCTTCTCCTTTATAAAGCTGAGCAAAATCACTGATAGCCAACCAGTCCCCTAAGATTTACAAGGACACCTCTGATACCCCATTGGAAGTCCGGAGGTATACACACAGAGAGGTATGAATGAGCAAAAATTACAGTACTATACCTTGCATTTGAACCATCTCAGCAGTGAGACAGGAGAAAGCAGAGAGATATTTAATGCAAAAGAGAGCAAATATGATTTTGGCAATGAAGAATTAAATGTATAAATTATATTGCTAACACTTTTATTTCCCTGTAATTATATTAATTTATCTGCAATTATTCTCTGAAATAACACTGATCTCAATTAATTCATTTGGTATTAATGCCGCAACGAGGAACACTTCCAAAAGAGTTCCATAGTATTTCAGAATTAGTTAAATGTACCATTAAGCCAAAATGTGCTCACTTCATTTTTGTTGTTATTTGCAGGGTCTACTGAAAAAATACTTCTTTTCAGTCAGCTTTCTGAGACACTAATCAGCCCCATGGTTTCTATGCCAGTGTGTGCCTGTCATTAACCTTCTTCCTCCTTCAGTTTTCATCCTGATGCATTTGTATTAAACATAAGTATACAACAAATAAGCATTGCTTTGGCTGCACAAAAGAAAATCATTAAAGAAACCTTTCACAAGGTATGAATAAGAGACAGAAAACCATTACTGTTTCTTCACATGATCTTCCCTGTCTGATAGATTGCCTGCAGGACCATGCTCAACTTATTTGTAATGTCTGGCCTTTTTTTTTTTCATTCCCAAGCCATTTTTACCCTTTTCTCAGTAGTTTTTTTTTTAAAAGCAATAGACAGTCTGCTACTGACTGTTATAGTATGATTTGATACCGTAATCAATCTGAATCAATCTGTAATCAATATGAAATATAATCCACCATGAGGAAGCATGAAAACAAGAAGGGCATGAAGGCAAAGAAACAGGCATCTTGATGTAAGAAACCTGTCTAATTAATAAAGCGAGATATGCAGAGAATTTAGACCATTTATCCTAATGAACTCTGCAGAATACAGAGCAATGAGACTGGCAAGTTTATGCTTAGCAAGCAGAGATGCACATTATTTTTGTTATTTCTTTTGAAAGGCTCAAAGCAATTTTCCTTAACATATGTCTCTGCATAGCCATCTAATGCTTCTGAAAATCACTGAGAAGGTGTAAACCATAACATAATTGGTTCTTTTCTCTTAATATTCCATACACAGCTTCTTTTTAATCTTATACTTTATTTCATTTGCTTCATAGTGGGTTCTGTTTCTCAAAGGAGTCGAAGTTCATGTGTCCTTAAACTGAGAATAATTACCTTTGAACTAACAGAAGTTGCTGCCCTCAGCACTAAGATTACCTAGTTGAATGCAGGTTACAATATTGTATTGGGTTTATGTGGCCACGTTTTGTTAGCAGAGAGGGCTACAGGGGTGGCTTCTGTGAAAAGCTGCCAGAAGCTTCCCCCATGTCTGGTAGAGCCAATGCCAGCCAGCTGCAGGATGGCCCCACCACTAGCCAAGGCCGAGCCAATAAGGAATGACAGTATCACCTCTGTGATAACCTATTTAAGACCAGAAAAAAAAAAGTTATTGCACAGATGAAACTGTAGCCAGAGAAGAGCGGAGTGAGAACATCTGAACTCTGGAGACACCAGGCCTTCCAGCAGAAGGAAGGGAAGGAGGTACTCCAGATGCCACAGCTGAGATTCCCCTGCAGTCCGTGGTGCAGACTATGGTGAAGCAGCTGTGCCCTTGCAGCCCATGGAGGTCCATGAGTGTGCAGAAATCCACCTGCAGCCTGTTGAGGAGACCCACACTGAAGTGGATGGATTTCCAAAGGAGGCTGTGACCCTGTGGAAGGCCCATGCTGGAGCAAAGTCCTGCTGACCCATGACGAGAGAAAAGCCCATGCCAGAGCAGGTATTCCTGATAGGACCTGTGGCCCGGTGAGGGAACCACACTGGAGCAGCCTTGACTGAAGGATTGCACGCCACGGAAGAGTGACCCATGTTGGAGCGGTTCCTGGGGAACTGTCCTTCAATGGACTCACACTGAAGAAGTTCATGAAGGAGTGTGTCCCATTGGGAGGGACTCCACATTGGAGCCAGGAAAGGACTCCTCTCTGAGCAGTGGCAGAAAACAATGTGTGATAAACTGACTGTAACACCATTCTTCTTGTGTCACTGGGGAGAAAGAGGTAGAATTCTGAAGGAGAGAGGAGTGGGGGGAAGAAGTTTTAAGATTAATTATAATTCTCATTCACCTCCTCTGTTACTAATAAATTCAATTAATACCCCCACTTTGAGTGTTTTGCCTGTGATGGTGGTTGGTGAGTGATCGCTCCTGATCCTTATCTCAACTCATGAACCTTCGTTATATTTTTTCTCCCCAGTCCAATTGCAGAGGGCATTGATCAAATGGCTTTGTTAGGTACCAAGTTATTTTTTTAATTCCAAACCTCTGCAACACAGAATTTTCATTTCTAATCCTCAGGCTTGGATGTATGTTTAACACTGTTGTAAATCAGAATGGACTCACTGATTATCTGCACAGGTCTACACAATTGAACAGGTGAGATGATTTCTTGCTGAAAGAAGAAGGAAGGGAGGAAGGGAGGGAAGGAGGGAGGGTAGGAGAGGGGATGTGGGGCGTGGGGGGGGTGAGGGAGGGAGAGAGGCAGGCGGAAAGGAAGACAGGCAGGAAGGAAGGAAGGCCAGCAGGAAGGAAGGAAGGAAGGAGGGAAGGAAGGCAGGCATGCAGGAAGGCAGGAAGGAAGGCAAGTGGAATGGAAGGCAGGAAGGAAGGCAGGAAGGAAGGAAGGAACACTTGCAAATCCCATTTTACCATTCAAATGTAGTAATGCCTCTGCCAGCTCACTGGAGCTCCGCTGTTGTAAAACTCAAACATAAAGAGAACTGAAGGGGGCTCACATAAGAACTGAACCTTCATCAAATGCAGAAGACCCACACTTCTGAAGTAGATCACCACAATGGCAGAACATAACTATATGTTTAAAAGGTCCGACATTCAAAATCCGAGGGATGTATTTTTCAGAAGCCAATACTCAAAAAGATCACCATGTGTAAATTTCTGCCATCTCAAATCTGAGTCCAAAGAAAATAGCAAGCAGCAGATGCTGCTACTGGCACAAGTGTATCATAAGCTATGGCCTACCCGCAGGTTTGGAGTGTCCATGATGTCCTTGAACATTGCTGTAGAAAAGGACTACAACAGAGAAGACGGACCCAAACAGCAGTATAAGTCTATAATCAATAGCATATAAAATCATTTTTGCAGAAAAAATAACATGCTTTAAATCACATAATACCTTGGGCCAAATCCATGGTGATCTAGGTGACTATAGATTTCTGTGAAGTTTATGCTGACATATTATTAGCTAAAAGCCTGGTCAAGTATTCAGAAAGGATGCTAAAAGTGTTAGACCTATCCCAGCTGTGGCATTACTAACACCAACACCTTGTGATTTATAATGGTGTGAGATGGAAGAACCCCATAATACTGACATAGAAACGCTGAGCAGCTAAAGATTATGAGAACAGCAGGCTTTCTTAATTACGAAGCTAACATTCAGGGAAATAAAAGCATATGTTATTTTATAGGAATTTTTATGGCTGTCATTTGAACAAAGTTGTGGCTAAATTAGAGAAAATAGCAGGTCAAGGTGGTACAGGGAAACAGAGAACTGACTCAAGAAAAACTGGAATTAATGCCAGGAATAATTTCCAGTCACTGAGATCTGATTAGTCTTGGCCTAGCACTCAAAAAAAGACTAAATAAAGTTCATGGATGTGGTGCTGGAAACAGTCTCACACCATCAGGAAGATAATATCTGCATTATCTATGATTTCTAGGATTAGAAAAAGAAAGCAATGGCTCAGCAGAACTCAGCCAAAAAAATGTCAGTACAACATACCTCATATGAGAGCCAATTTAATAGAAAGATGCCTTCAAAGAAATAAGCTCAGAAAGTGAGAGAGAAGAGTGGACAGTCTTGATCAAAACTCTCTATAGTACCAAAATAAACAGAAACTGCCTTTTGAGACAGTCCTGTTGAAGCTCATCTCTGCTGCACCCACCCAACACAGAACAGTCGCAAAGCATGTGCCCATGTAAAGTCTCAAAGATAATCAGGGATAACTGAGCTTGTGTCTTTTATGATCGTTCCTATTTCTTCTCATACTGTAAAATCTAGCACAAAGCTATCAATTACTGTGTTAGAGAAAGGGGAGAAAAAAAAAAAAGAAAACAGAAATAAAAGGTCACCTTTAAAACAAAAGAAGAAAAAAATGTTTATGTACTAATATTTCATCTTTGACAGGAAGTACAAAGAGAGAACATAACTAAAAAAGCAGCCAAAGCAAAACACTCTTGATTTTCTAATATTCATTCCAAAGAGAAAAGAAGGTTTGTAAATTCAGATAGAACAAAAAAGGATTCTACAAACAGAGAGGTATGTTGGGAAAATAATTCATGTAGCTATTTCTTTAAAAGGTCTTTCTTTAAGGTGTTTAAATCAAAAAGCAAATAAGCCATCTTGTCTTTTGAAGTTCATTGCAGCGGCTTATCAGCAAGACGGAAAAAAATATGTGAGAGAAGAAGTAAATAGAGTAAAAGACCAGCACTTTCAACCAATAAAGATTTTATTTATAAGTACAGAGGGATGCATAGTCCTAGCTTCAGTTTTGAAAGCTAATTACAGTTTGAGACAGTACCAATATGAAGGTATGTGGCACTCCTTTATCAAATGAAATCCACTTCACTGAGAGCCTTGGAGGAACAACATTTTCCTAATGTTGTCTACATCTAAGTTAATTCTGTGCCTCTAGCTGATTAAAGAACATCACTTAAAACACAGTCTGCCTTTTTCTAACATCTTTTGATTATCTATCCTTTATGGAATTAATTGCATCTGGTTTTGACCTCATTTCAATTTAAGTATATTCAAATTTCAAAAATAGCTCAGGTTGAATAGAATTATTAATTTTTCTGATTGGATAATTAGCTTGGAAAAAAGGCATTCTATCCCATCTTGCAACAAACTTCAAAACTTTAGGAAGATGATTTAAAAAAAAATAAAGTCTGGAGAGCCTGAGTTTGAAGTAGGACATGACAACCCCAACACAACTATAGTAAGAGAAAAGGAGTGGGCCATGTTCCTAACACAGGAGTCCAGGATACTGCAGTAAGTTGGAAATCACAAAAAGATGTGTGTATAACTATAGATATATCTGCAGGTAATATTTTTACCTAAGAAGAAGAGAATGGAATAGACTAGACCAGACTAGACTAGAATAGAATAGAATAGAACAGAATATATTATTTGAAAGGGACCTACAACATTCATCTAGCCTGACTGCCCATGTTGCCATATTATTTTAAATGCACAGAAGTTTCATTTGTGAGCTGCCATCAGGCCTCCTCTTGTAAGTGTGCTTGCTCCTCTGTAGAAAATATATTCTACATCAGACTGCCCTGTGGCTGTTGCATTTCCAGGAATAGTCTGGGCAAATTACCACTGCTGCTTATATTCATCCTACCTGCCTGCCTTTCAGAGAGATGTGTAAAGACAAAGGTATGTGCGGTCCGGCATGCCATTCACTCAGTGAATGATCAAATGTCAGTTTCAACTGAACCAAAAAAGACAATTTATTACTAACTAAGAGGCCAGCCTCTAACATGGTTCTTAATCTTCATGTGGCTATGAAATGGAGATAAATACAGCCTCTTCACAATGTACTGAGTACTAGTTTGGTAGGTTAACAGATGTGGGACAAATGATCAAGGAATAGAAATGCTACTTATTGGAGGATATATTGAAGAAAAAGCTCGTTTTTCACAAATTATGGGGCTTTTATTGCTGTTAATGCAGAGATTATTAAAGTGAAGTCTATATTTCAGAAATAGGAAGACCAAATGATTTAAAACCCTTTTTATAATGACCTGACTGGGAGTGAAGAATAAATTTATTTTACAGCAAAAATCTGCTAATACCATGGAAGTGAAGAACATAAGACAATGAGGAAAAGAAATAGGACAGATTCTTTCTTCTGACTATATTTTTATATTACTAATTAGAGAGACTGCTGTCATTATTTCTGTACTATTGCATGTAGACACTGTCTTCATTCTTTTACACTAATGGGTTCGGTGGCTGTCTTGCACCAGGCATAACCAGGCTGCAGTCATCCTGATGACTCAGCAGACATCTAGTCACAAGTAGGGTGTGCTAGACCTCTTCCTCCAATAAAAATAAGTACATCCAGGAAAGCAGACTACTAGATGTTATTCATTGTCTAATTCCCTGAACTGTGTTTCCTTGAGATTGTTCATGGTTTTCACACTGATCTAATCCCACTGTCTCCAATAATCAGTATTCCATAACTCTTTAACATTACTCTGCATCAAGACTGAAGGAGAAATAAAGTCTTACTAATGGTAGAGGACGTAGAAACACACTAGGCCCACAGAGTTATACCAGCATTCCACAGAGCACATCTTTGAAGCACATAAAACTAACCCTCCAGGCAGGAGCAAAACAGAACCAAACAGGTTATTTCCCCAGCATTATGGGTCAAACCAGAGAGCCAATGAAAGGTTACTAACAGCATCTCGGTCAGATCTGATGACCTTTGTGCAAAACACTGTATGAGAATTTTTTAAGACATGATTTTATATTAAATAATAGATTCTACAGAAATTGCATATTACCTTACTGAATTCCCTGCTTCTGTTTGTTATAGGAAGCAGAAGGCAAAACAAAAACATGTAGAATTGTGTAAGGCAGTGAAAATCTTCGTTACGATAGTCAAATAACAGGTCTATCAGAAGGATATATAATGTCCTTGTGTTGAGCAAATAAAGAAGCATTGCATTGCCACTTTCCAGTCACAGTAAAGCTGCAAAAAAGGCTTTACAGACATATGACACTCTGCAAAGTTCTTTTTAACTTTACTACACACTTACATATCTTTTCAGAAATTCTAAAACAGCTTTTCAATCACAACACTACAGCCACACTGAACATTAAGGCTGTAAAAGCTGGCATTCTTGGTAGGCAAAACAAAATAATATCAGCCACATCATTCTATTTATTTACTTCAACTTAGAATTTTTTTAAGTTCCAGAAAGTTAGAATTATTAAAATTAATCCATAAAATTGCAAATATCAGTCATCAGGACATCACAAGCAATGTGTGAATGTCTTGCTAGCTTAAAACAACTAGCAAGTAGAGACAACTGAGGAGGATAAGAAGAGGAAAAAAGAAGAGTTCAAGAAATGGTGCAGCATCTATGAAAAATACTAGGGAGTATAGCAGGTTTCGGGGAGACCTGCTGCAAGACCTCGAGGCACATTTTGCACTGGGAGATGGGACACACACACGAGATATGTGACCCACAAAATGGCGTTTATTAACACAAGATGAGAGTTTATATACAGGGGGATACAGAAGGTTCTGGTACAGGGGTGGGTTTCTGCTAGGAAACATCAAATCCAGAGGGTTTCTGATAAGGGGACTTGGAGAGATAGGCCTATCGGGATATGTCTATTTATTCAGGGGGAAGGGATAGCTAGGGAGGAAGGGAAGGTGTGGTCTTGGGGGAACAGGAGGGGGGAATCCTGCAGAGGTCTACGAGGCCGATCCTTGTAGCTGGCTCTCAGGCAGTTCTGGGCAGCTGTTGTTGCTAGAGGCTCCATTCTCTGCAGGCTTCTGCTGCTCCCACCTCCTACAGGGAGGACTTTATTAACAGTAGAGACTTTTGCAGGCCATCAAGGTCTGAACCATAGTTAAAGACTGTGTTTTGCGTTATTTGGTTGATGCTTTCGTGTTTATTGTTAATGCATGTTGTTTTAAAAATTATGTACCCCAGTTATATTCATTATATTGTATTAGGGCATGCCCTAACATGTTAGTTCTCTCACAGTTTTCCTTTTCCCTGACTGGCTATGATTTGCCGCACTGTGGACAGTCCTACCATAACCCCTATTCCTTGTTATTCATCCCTGATTACTTCACTCAGTTCCTAAATTCCTCATTGGTGTGCTACCCTGTCAGTCCCATGCTCCTCCCAAGTTCTAGCCCTTTCCCAGACCCTATATAAGTGGTAGCTCTCCCCTCAGTCAAGGATAGCATGCTTGCCTCTGTAACTGTTCACACCCTTCTGCAATAAAGACCTACAGCAGAGCAAGAACCCTTGTGCTGTCGTCACCTTTCCTTCCCCGGGCTGCAGCAGACAACATTTATATTAAATAAATAATCTTTGCAGGAATACTTCTCCTAATAACATTCTGTTAGCACAGGATACAGATTCATGTTTTATAAAGGATATTTGTTTCCTTCCAAGAGAAAGGGACAGTATTTTGCAGTTGGTTTTCCAGTGAGGTAGACGTTCAAGGAGAAGATTAAATACCTAATGCACAAACTACAAAGAGATCATTTGGAGTTCAGTCACAAGCAACAACACAAATTCACTGTCTCTCAATGAATATAGACCACGGCAACAACAGGTCAGATCCTAGTCACATGGCAATACCAAAATTTGAGTCCATTTAATAGGTCGATATGAAGTTACAACCAGTATTTCAGTTTTCCCCTCAGTCACACTTCTTCATGGCCATGAAGTACTCCAACACAAGAGGAAGGAGAAAATACTAAGACAGAAGGAATAAGTTTCCAGTTGCTTAGAATATTAATTACTTACAAAAAGAATATACGTTGAATAAAATTACCAAAATGTCATTAATTTAATGTTTTCTCTAGGCAGTAAGACATGCAGTGTCTGAAAATCTACAATCAACTGCAAGTGAAATTCACAGATGATAAATTTTTTTGAAACACAACGGAGTTTCTCCTTGTAAATTTTTACACTCTTCAGTGATCTATCACAAGCAGATATTACACACAAAGTATAGCATGCCATTGAGGATTTCACAGCTTACCACAGTGGAGCAGCAGGGGATGGGAACAGTCTTGAACTGTTTCACTGCACTTTTAACTTAGTTTTGATTTTTGTTTACTTTGTCCCTTGGTACCAAAAATCAGCAGATTTCTACCAACTTCAAGAAAGATTTGACAGTCTACACCTCTTGTGGACATCATGCAAGCCATTCCGAACCAAGTTCAGGGGAAGAATTTCTTCAGAAAGGAAAAGAACAGGTGATTAACTGAAGAGTGAACAGTGAGGGCCTGCCTTCTCATTTTGTCCTTAGCACAGCTGAAACTACCAAACACCTACACACCTCATGGTGACACCTGATGCCAAAAATGTTTCCCAGTTACAACTTAATACCATATATATAATTTGTGCTAATTTATATACAGTCTATTTTCCTGTTACTATCTAGCTGAAGCACAAATAAATGTATAATTAATATGTACACAATATGTCATCTGCCATTTCAAGATAAGTCAGAACTACTCTGATGGCAAAGAACTGGGATAATGAAAGGAACTAAAGAAAATCATTGTATATAACCTGCTACTGATTTTTATTTTTCTGTGAACTCAGCAAGTTTGTCTTTTGCAGCTGTCATATCACTTCACAAGTACTACTTCTACTCTAAAGGAAATTTTAAAAAGGTAAAGAAGGGGCACAAAAAAAACCACCAAAAAACACTGTGAAGAGGATAGAGGGAAATAAAGACCAATTGAAATAAAACTTACAAAGTTGGAAGGGTAGGAAGAAAAAGAAAAATAATAGTATAGCAAGGTTATAGATTCGTTGATTCCCCAAAGTGTTAAAAGCTGTCTATGCACATAAAACACTTTAAAAGTCACAAAAGGAAACAGGAAAATAATTAAGTGCACTAACTTTCTTAGATTTTTTTTTTTTTTGAGGAGATAAATGCTGCTATAGAGCTCTTTTTGATATTTAAAAATGAACAAATAACACCCTTCCTGACAATTTTTATATTATAATGTCTTTCTTCTGACTTTTTAAATGCTTTCCTTAAAAATGTTTTAATGCTTTTTTTTTCACTGCCTGTTTTACGACTTCGCCTTCTTAAATTTCACCAGAGACTTGCAAATCAAACCAGATCCCACTGATTTGATAGCTGCTTTTGCATGGTCCAGTGAAACACAATGTATTAGCATCACTCTCTCTGGAAGGAGAGTTTATTAGCAAGTTCTTCCACTCCTGCTTCTCCAGCAAGGTGATGTGATTAGTAGGGCCATCAAGGAAGCTGTCAGCAGGTGCAAGAGAGAGATGTAAGAAAACCAGTTGGTTTTCTTAGCTTGTGACCTTTGCTCACATGACAGTGAAAAACAAAACCACATCTTTGACACAATATAATTAGGACCCTTGAATTCCACCAGGTCAGGAAAAGACACAAAAGAACAATACTTGTTTCGAAGCCCCAGTAATTAGTCCTGGAGGATTTCTCCAACTGCTATTGTTGGCAAAGAGAGCCTATGGAAAGAGTCACTACGCTTCCTGTACACACCAACTGAGGAGCCTGCTTTCTGATTGAAATTCAAATGAGCACAGCTCTGACCTTTACTGTCACATTTTTTATTTTGTAGACAGTTTACAAGGCCTCTCCACCATGCAGGTCATGTTTTAGTTTAAACAGAAATACTCTCATAGGCGTTAGATGCTAGTTAATGATTATACTGAAATCATTCTAATTAGGCTCTGTTGTTACATGCTGCCCTTTGGGGGCTGCTGCTGTTGTCACATAAAGTGTTTTGTAGAAAAATAATTGGCCTGAGATCTTCTTTATTCTGTTTTTTTGTTGTTGTTTTACATGATTCTGCACTTGATCATCAGGAAAACTGCCCAAAACTTTGAGCAATGGCTCCTCCTCATCATCCCATGGTTCAAAAAATGAAAGGAAGGCAGGAAGACTTAAGAGAAGCATGACATTTCTGAAATACATTAACTATGATCTGAGGAGGGAAATGGGCATTATTTTAATTTCCTACCACACTATTTACCCATTTCCCTAAGAAATTGGTTCATGCTGCAGCCAAGAGAGGTTTGCAGACCAGGAAGGCGCTGCTATGCTTCATGCACTGATGGAATGACTGGGATTAGGGAAAGCAAGAGGGAATTTGAGTCTACTGAAGAACTGAAAAATAGGGCAGAGAAGAGTACAGTGAGTAGCAACTGAAGAAATGCAAATGGGGTAGAGAAGGTTTCACATCAACCTTCTACATTTGGCAGGGGACATTAGTATCATATGGTGGAGTGCTAAAAGGGAATCTCAGCCATTTCTTCTCTCTCAAACATGCCCTCTTTCAAAAGATATCACACAAGTGCCACTCATTTCCGTGTAGCTTACATTTTTAAAATGTGGTTTGAGATAGGAAAAGGAAAGGAAATTTCAGGAGAGGAAAGGGAGAGGGAGAGATCTCAGAACCTGAATTGCAGAAACTCAGATCACCATGAACCTAGAGTGGAACTCAAGATTTTAGAAGCCCAAAATTAGTCAGACTGAAAAGTTCAGGTAAACTCTCTGAAGATGTTCAAGGCCTTTTGAACAAGACAAAACCCTGTTGTTTCATAAATCATTGTTTCCTCTCTTCTTATTTTTTAATTATCTTTTTTGTGATGGGTGACTAGGGTTATAAGCAAAATTTTGCTGTTTCAGTATTTTAAATTGTAGTCTTTCATCTACTAGCAATGATGTCAACTGTAAAGTTATCAGGGCAAATTCTGCAGCATTTGTATGGTCGTAAATCCGTGATCACTGTATTAATGGGAACTGATTTCCAATTTGCACTCTAGATTTACACTAGAATTGGCTCATCACCTGCAAGTATCTACTTGGATATTACTATTACCAACCTACAGCTATCGCAATACATTACCAATACCTTTATCACTGCCTAAATGAAGCATCAATAATTAAATTCCCATTTAAAATATCAGGAAATTATTCATGCCATCAGCCCTCACTATCAATAACAGAAGTAAACCTAACTATCTCATTATCCAATTGCAATGTGTGCAAACAGAACTGCCCATTGTTGACAATAAATATTTGATAAGTGAGGAAACAGGACAGATAAACCAAGGATATATGGAGTGGCTGCTTTATGGTTACCACAAGAATTGACCCAGATGGTGATGGTTTATTCTGCTTATACCTCAACTTATTTTCTTTTCCTCTCAACAAAAAACTGATCCCAGCTGGGCTGGATGTCAACCATGGATGTAAACCATCTGTTCTCTTCCTGTCTTTGTCTACAGTATTGAGACAAGCTAAATACCCAAGTTCCTATCAATTTCTGTAATTCCCGAGTTGTTGTCTTTTAAATTAGAAATGAAGTGATAACTACAGGGATCAATTAGCAATATACAAATAACAAAATATTTACTTGCTAAGGGTGCTTGAGCATGCTGGGATTTTACCTATGTTTAGGAAAAGCTGTTGCTGATTTTAGTGTAGACTCAGCTTTATGTTTACCAGTGAAATTTGACCAATCTATTCCTTCCTACAAGGCAGAGTTTGGGAGAATGTAGTGTATGTTAAGTATTAAGACTTGGAAAGAAACTAGGAATCAGTTATTGGAAACAGCAACCAATAAAGCAATTGGAGGTACAGGATCCAAAAGTCAGCTCCTCTCCCACTTGAAAGATGTTTTAAGTTCAACCAGTTTCACCTGAATATTCACCACCTGTTCACTCAGAGGATGAAGGTTCCTAGCAACATATCGTGCTTTATTGCTAAACTAAAATTACCTGGATACTGATTCAGGTTATACTCTGGCAAAATACATACGCAGCATAAATTTCTAAGAGATCAGTCAACTCTTTCACAAGGGGCAATACCACATCTCCGGCGAAATCGAAGGCATCTTACACATGGCTGACTTCAAAGTCTAAGCAAAGCCAGGCTTGCCGCTGTGGTATGATATCACATATCACCTCGAAAGGCTCAGAAATGGCCCAGGTACCTTGTGACAAAAGCATCCAAATCTGTAAAAGCATCTGCAGTCCAAAAGATGATCCAGTATTGCTTCACTTTACAGATGTCAAGGGTACTTTGCAAAGTGAGAGGACAAGAAAAAGGTAACACTGGTAAAAGGGTTAAGAAAGCAAAACTGGGATTTCTAGTAATAATTTTGCAGGCAGTAAAGTGTTGCTGTTTCCAAAGGAGCAGTGCAAGGTCAGACTGCACCACATGAAGACTAGATAACTCTTACAGAAGAGGTCAGCCTGACACAGGGAACTAGTCTGCCCTGTGAAAATAGCTGGGAGCCTTTGTAATAACAGAGCTTAGGTGTGTGTGTACTGTCCACCAAACACATGCTCTGGATGGTGTTATTGTGCTGATAAAATTGTTTACTGAAAGAACAAACCAAACATTTTTAAACATTTAAACATAATTTATTTATTAAATATTCATCTGTCTAAAAAAATTCCATTATAAAATTGTAAATAAAATAAAAACAAATAATTGAATGCAAATAAAAGATAAAATTATAAAGGCAAAATAAAACAGCATAAGCTCTAGGTTGTCTCTGCAGAATTACACATCAGTGGTGAAAAAAATACATACACTACCACACCTACAGCACTACACTCATCAGCACAAAAAGCACAGCAGCTCTCAAGCATTAATACTTCCTGACCACCACCCTACCACACACCTTGACCAAGCAGTAAACGTTGCTCTTGCGGGAGTCAGTGTCAGGTGCAAGAACTTGTGGAGTAAACTGGCTAGTCCTGTGGCTATTTTATGCTCAGTAGTGGTTAATACAAAAATTTTGCTTGCACAGTACCGCTATCAGCATGTCCCAGTCTGCTCCAATATGGTTATTCACTTTGATGGCCGCAGTTTGATACAGAAGACCTGGCTGCATTGTAAATTCCTTTTCCCTTCCTCTTACCCACAGGTTCTGGACATTTTTCTTAAGAAGTTTCTTTCAATTTCATCTTCAAAATTTAGTGATGAGAATAAGAGTGTGTGTGGGGCCCGCTCAGAGCACTCCTGAGAAACAGTGAATGAGGCACAGTGAGAAGGAGAGCCAGGGACGCAGAGGAGATTTTAGATGGGGATTAGGAAGTAAAATACTTTATTTCAAGAATAAATTGAATATTCATATTTCTAAAATATTTTTATTAACTCTGTTACCTGCGTAAGTTTTTATGAGCAATGGGTATATACACTGGACTCCTCAACTGAATGATCCTGAGCTGACATTAAAGGATAAGAAAGCCATCCTATCAAGACCATACATCATCTAGCACCGAATATTTAATACAAATGTGGACATTGCCAGTTCTATTGTAAATAGAGAAATTGAATAAATCAGATGACAGCAACTGGACTGAACTGTGATGCAAGTTGCACTTACTAAAAAAAAAAAAAAAAAAAAAAAAAAAAAAAAAAAAAAAAAAAAAAAAAAAAAAAAAAAAAAAAAAAAAAAAAAAAAAAAAAAAAAAAAAAAAAAAAAAAAAAAAAAAAAAAAAAAAAAA
>NW_020955221.1:734004-735368 GCF_003031625.1 Empidonax traillii
AAAAAAAAAAAAAAAAAAAAAAAAAAAAAAAAAAAAAAAAAAAAAAAAAAAAAAAAAAAAAAAAAAAAAAAAAAAAAAAAAAAAAAAAAAAAAAAAAAAAAAAAAAAAAAAAAAAGAAAACAAGAAAAAAGAAAAATGTTAAGAACAAAAAATTGAGCCAAGAACATGAAAGAAATAGCCAAAATATTGGAAAGAAAAGAAAACTTGGCAAAGTTAGGGTACGAGTCATCTGTCACAAATCTGTTGATAGATTAATATGAGTAGATAAAAACAGTTGTGTCCTTTGCAAAAAAAAAAAACCAGTACTCCACATGTGTCCTGTGTGGATGCAATTCCAGATTAACAGAATAAGGTGTTGGGTATATTGGATATGTATCAAATGACAACCCTGTTATTATTGAATCTCTTGGGGGAGAAGGACTATCTGTTCAAAATTAACATTTTGACATATCAGCCTTATTTTGGGAAATATACTTTAATAAGCTTCTTTACTAGAATATATCTTTTTGGGGGTATGTCTGTTTTCCAACAAGAACCAGACAATGTTAATTTGTTGGAAAATGTGCAAGAAAATCTCTGATATTTTCCAGCACTTACCACTCCTAGAAATATATAGTTGTACAACTTCTAATTTTGTTTAAATTTAAAATCTGGAAAGGAAGTAAAATTACTCATCTCTTTTTTCCTTTTCCTTCAGATCTGTCATTTATTTTTGGTCTTTGCCAAATGTATTTATTGACTATCTCTTTGGTTAACACTAATTTTCTTTTGCTCAAACCTTTCCTACTCATCAGCTCTGTGTATATCTCTCCTTCTTCCTACTCTTGACAAAAAAAAAACAGACTTCGAAAGACTTGGCAAGCTGCTAATGCTGTGGATTAGTGTGTTCTGCCTTGAGTGAAATCAAGTACTGTGCCCTTTGGGAATAGCACAACCATCAGGTTTAATTTAATTTTCTGATATTTTAGCAGTCGTGTCAGGACTCCTGCAGACAACTGAGAGTGAAACGCCTTTTTGACAACAGTCTTCAGCACATCCGATGAAAGGACGTGTATATGATTTTATATGAGAAAGAGTAAGTCTGAGGCTATCAAACACCTACATGATACAACTAAATCAAACATCAAAGTGAAGGATCTCAAATATAACTGGATATGCCCTTGATACACTTCACAGTGTTTCCTTTTATTATTTTCCATTTTTGCTACATTCTATAGGACAATTTAATTCAGTGCATTTGTCCAGAAGTGAAATTGGTATTCTTTTATCTTTCTAAAATGCAATTGTATAGTAAAGCTAAAGGAAATTAATTATATCATCTCAAGAAAACCTCCCCCCCCCCAAAAAAAAAAAAAAAAAAAGAA